>NC_057407.1:34810598-35410598 GCF_019320065.1 Cervus canadensis | reverse complement strand
ATATAATAAGAAAGAGTCTGTGGTTAAAGAATATCAGGGTGGCAACCATTTTTCCACTCAGAGTTCTGGAAGGCGTACTGAACCGTCCGCAAGCATTCATGCTGCAGATGACAAACTGAGTAACACAGTCTTTCTTCTTTGTAAGCAACCTATTTTTTAACGTGTGAATCTGTATATGAATTTTCTCTTTATCCTTGGAATTCAAAGTTTACACCATCATGTGTCTAAAAGTTTTTATTTTCATTAATCTTCATCAGCCTGTGGTGGGTTCATTTAACGTGAAGGCTTTATGAATTAGTTCAGCTTAGGGGGAACGGTAATCTATTATTTCTCCTCTTTCTTCACATCTGTTCTCTATTTCAAAAATGCCTATTATTAGCTATGAGTTGAGCCCCAGGATCTATCCTTTGTGTCTCATCTTCTCCTTTATAAACTGTCTTTTTGCTTGTAGTTATGTTCATTCTGCCAGCCTTCTAGCTAATTAATTTGGTTTCCAGGAGAAACCTTTCTCATATTTACCACCTCTTTGGATACTTTGTGTGTTTCCCCGAAAAAAATATTTTTTGCTTTCATTTTCATTTTTTTCCTTTTTTCATGATTGATTTTGATTGATAAATACAATATCTCCTGTGACTGACAGAAAACTTCAATTGGTATATCATTATAGGTCTCGTCTACACAGAACTTTAACCTTTCTCTAAAACAACTGTGGTTATGGGCATTGACAGGCCGCGTGGACAGCAGAGAGCAAGAGCAATTGCACCCATTCCTTAAGTTTGACAAATACCCGAGTCAATAAACAGATCACCACAGCTCTCCCACATCTCCCTCTGCATGAAGGGTGGCCTCAGACATCCCCCAAAATTTCAAATACATGGATGGGGATCCGTATGGATTTTTTAGTAGTGGGACATATTTTTTCCATATGACTATATGGTGAGTAGTTGGGAAAGCAGAAAAGTCTAAAATAAAATAAAAAACAAAACCTAATTAAATTGCACATCATGGTGTTACCTCAAATTTTTTTTCACAGTGAAAGGATTCTTTACTTTTTAAAAATCCAAACATATACAAACATATAACAATATGTCAACATTAAAAAGGAGTACTTTTCAATACAATGAACAGAATTCTGAACAAACTTAATTCTCAATTAGAGAGGAACCTCACAGCAATGAACAAACATGAGTAATTCAAGTGCAAATCATGTTGAAATCATAATGTGCTCAAATGAATAAAATGCATATGAGAAAACTACACTAAAATATATGTTTTTAAAAAAATTTATCCTCATTTACACCTACATTCTATTTAGTCTTATGTCTCTGCTTTCACTGAAAAAGAATAAAACTAAACAAAATCCCAGGTGGCACTAGTAGTAAAGAACCCCTTTGACAATGTAGGAAACTTAAGAAAAGCGGGTTGGATCCCTGGGTTGGAAAGATCCTCTGATGGAGGGCATGACAACCCACTCCAGTGTTCTTGCCTAGAGAATCTCATGGACAAAGGAGCCTGGCAGCCTATGCTCCATAGGGTCACAAAGAGTCGAATACAACTGAAGCAACTTAGCACGCACTCAAGCATGTAATAAACAAAAAATAAAATGTTTGAGATATTTTCAAAAGATGTAAGATCATTATGTTATGTACAAAAGGCAGTGACTTTACCTTAACTTCAGATGCAAATATTCTAATCAGTCATCTGACACTGAAGAACTGATACACTCTTCTTAGTGTAAATAAGTAAGTGTTAGTCGCTCAGTTGTGCCCGACTTTTTGTGACCCCACTGACTGCAGCCCACCAGGCTCCTCTGTCATGAGATTTTCCAGGCAAGGATACTGCAGTGGGTTACCATTTCCTTCTCCAGGGGATCTTCCCAACCCAGGGATCGAACCCAGTCTCCTGTACTGCAGGCAGATCTTTACCAACTGAGCTACAAGGGAAGCCACAGACTCTTCTAGAGTTCTACTAATAACTGATGAATTTAATTGACTTAAGCAGTTTATCTGATTACTGGCATTGAAGAATACTAGGCTTATACAAGAAACAAGAATTCCTCGATACTTTAAACCTCACAGTTCAAAACTTAACTACACCAACTCCTGGTATCTGACCATCGTATTATTTAATATATTTATACTAGGAATGTGTTCTATATGTTGTGTTTAGGCGAGGAAGCCAATTATGCTCAAAGACTGAGATTGTCTTTGGCAATATTTTACTTCAACCCAGGTTCACTGTAGGAATTACAATAATTTCACAAGTCAAAAGCATACAGGGTAATATCTCTTTAAAAAGAAATAACACTCCAATCCAGTTACAAATTAATCACACTACTGTTCCAGATAAGCGGAGGTAAAAAGATTAAAAACCAAATTTAGTTTGAGGTGTACCTCTTCATGAGTTGGTATTTCAGAGAGATGCTGGACCAACCTAGAGATGACTTCCAGCTGCCAAGTACAAAAATAAAAGTCCCTGGTTGCTAGAGCATGTTGCTAGGGACAATGGCACCAGTGTTGGCAGCATCCTCTTGGGTAGCTTAACAGCTTTTGTCACTGCTGGTAAAAGATCTGTCTTTTCCAAGGTAGGAGCTAATGTCCTGAGGGTGTTTCAAGAGCATGGTAGATCAGCAGAGAGTCACCTTGCCCAGACCTCAATTCTCAGATTATCTTCACAAACTCTGGGTATTTATAATCTATGTCCCCTCACCAAAGTGGCTTCTTCACCTGTTTTTTTATTGACAAGCATCCCTGTCCAGGTAGGGGGACTAGCAGCTGAGTTACTGACTGCTTATTGATTATAACAGAGGAGATGATGACACTGCTGTAACTTATTGCTTTCTCACATCAAGACAATTTTACCTATGAAAACAACCTGCATTTTCCCATAAACAAGTGGATTTACAAAACTTCACTTAGGTCATAAACAAGTAAGATTTGAAATCGTATCAAAACAATACACAACACTATCCTAATCATGACCTAGAAGTTCTCTTTTCGCTTGCCTCTCTGAGATACTGTGATTTATAATACGAAATATATACTTGGTCTTTATCCATGGTTCTGGCATAAACCTCCCATAACCCTTGGAATTTTTAAGTAATAACAGGACTAGGAGCATCTTTTGTTCTAATATTTAGACTCTGTAACTCTGGTTCCTGACTAGATAGAGCTCCTAAATGTCTTGGAATTTCCTAGGTCACTGAAGTATCTTTTTTTTTTTTTTTTCTAATGAGGTAGTTCTTGGTGAGCTAATAGTTCAAAAATGGGCACCAACCATCAGAAAACTAAGCCATGATTAGTTTAGAACTTTCAACCCCACCTCACATCCTCAAAGAAGGGGAGAAGGGTTTGAGATGTGAGTGAACAACTAAGTGTGCCTACATGATGAAGGCTTCATAAAAACCCCCAAAATATAGAGATTTCCAAGTGGCTGAACGTAGCCGCGTACCTGCTGCTGCTGCTAAGTCGCTTCAGTCGTGTCCGACTCTGTGCGACCCCATAGAGGGCAGCCCACCAGGCTCCCCATCCCTGGGATTCGCCAGGCAAGAACACTGGAATGGGTTGCCATTTCCTTCTCCAATGCATGAAACTGAAAAGTGAAAGTGAAGTCACTCAGTCACGTCCGACTCTTAGCGACCCCATGGACTGCAGCCTACCAGGCTCCTCCATCCATGGGATTTTCCAGGCAAGAAACTGAAGTGGGTTGCCATTGCCTTCTCCAATCCACATACCTAGAGGGCAGCAAACACTAACCCCATGAGGACAGAAGGTTTTGTGTTCAGGACACTTCCAGACCTCCCCTATGTATTCTTCATCTGTATATTCATCAGTTTCCTTTATCATACAGGGTTTGCCTGATGCTCAGATGGTAAAGAATCTGCCTGCAATGCAGGAGACCCAGGTTCAATCCCTGGGTCAGGAAGACAACCTTGAGAAGGGAACAGCAATCCACTCCAGTATTCTTACCTGGAGAATTCCATGGACAGAGGAGACTAGCAGGCTACAGTCCATGGGGTGACAGAGAGTCAGACTCGACTGAGCTTATACACTGATAAATATAAGTGTGCCCATGAGACCTACTAAGCTATTCTAGCAAATAGTCTAAGATGGGGGGGTTCATGTGAATCTCTGAATTGCGCCAAATCAGATGGAAGTTGTGGGTAACCAGGTGACCTATTACTTGCAATTGGTTCTCATGTAGGGGCAGTCCTGTGGAACTGAGCCCTTAACCTGTGGGTTCTGCACTAACTCTGGTTAGTGTCAGAACTGCACTGAAATACAGGACATTCAGAGATATCAGAGAGAATTGTGTGCTGTAGGATTAAAACACACACACAGATGGTGTCAGAAGTGTTGTGAGTGTGGTGGTAGCATAAGTGTATAAGTGTAAAGAAGAAGCATGCAGGAGAAGTGTGTTTTCTCTACACTCTCTGCTACATAGTCCACCATGTGAATATTCTTTTGCCAGAATGCCTTTCTGTTTCAGTTGTACCAGGAAAAAATCTGATGATATATCAACCTTGCTCCATTATTCACGATATCTGGAGCCTAAGACAGAAGTGGAGCCATTCTTTCTACCTCTTTTTGCATCTGTTAACACACACGTCACACACCAGCTCCTTCACTGTACCCACTGCGTATCTCAGGTCTCTCTTCCCTTCCACTCACTTCCCGCAAGCCGTCCCCTTTCCTGAAGAGCCCTCTGTGTTTCAGAATTTCTTCCTTTCACCCATTTTTCATAGAGTGCTAAAATGATCTTTATAAAAGATCTTCTAATAACTTTCCACTACCTTATAATAAAGCCCAGAAATTTTAACACAAATTTTATCATAAAATTCATGATATATAACCCCTTCATCTCCAGCCTCATCCTCCTACATCCACTTGCTTCAGCCACAGTGATTTCCATCTATTTCTGCAATTACCGAATACAATACGGTTGCCCCTCTGCAGGTACCTTTGAAGAAAGCTTCAAAACGCAAAGCTTTCTGCCCTATTTCTCTAGTTAACACTTTCTCATCCTAGAGAAATCCATACGTTGGTCCTCCGATTCACTCACTCATAGCAATCAGTACTCATTTTTAACACTTATCACAGCCATAAATAAACAGAAATATGATTGGTTGTTTAGCATCTATCTCCCATCCCAAAACATAAGCTCCATGAAAATAGGCGTTCTCCCTTCTGTTCACAAAAGTGTGCTCAGCATCGAGCACACAAGTGTGTACACAGAAGAAAGGGGTTCAATACAGAATTTACGACCCAAATATGCACATGGACAACCAACAGGAATGGGGTGTAAACTCAACATGCACTGTGGAACCACATAACCAAATGAAAAAGATTTTGAGCCCCTGCTGAGGAAACTTTAACAGACCTCAAGGAAGTCTTCAGACAATTTGGAAGCATTGCTAAAGCTCTGTGATAAAATAAGCCTGGACCGGTGATCAAAACATTGGTGACCACCGTTACGACAGTGACAGCAATAACACAGATGATTTGTTGAGAACTTGGTATGTACTAGGGACAGTGTCATGGAGTTGGCCTGGATCCTATCACTTCTTATTCATCATAATCCTTCAGAGTGAGTACTATTAATATTTTCACTTTAAAATCATGGAACCTAGGACTCAGAAAATTTATCTGGCTTGCCTGAAGTCACAGCAAGATAATTAATATACGATCAGCCATCTAGGACACAAACTCAGTCTGTCCACCTTCAGATTCTAAGCCCTTAACCACTATGCAACATTATCTCCTGACTGCCACTATGTACGACACTGGCCAAGATGACCCTTCTACTATGTTCATTATGACCTATTCAGTAAAATGATGGTCTTACACCAAAGGACTGTCCAAGTGCCTTTTACCTCTAACAATCAATAGAACACATATTTATATAGTCACAGAAGGAACACCATGGACTGACATTCAATAATTAAAAAAAAAAATCACAATTTAGTGACATGTCCTCCCCATCCTACTTTAGTTTTTCCATAAATAGGTAACTCAGCATTTGACTGGACTATTATTTTTTAAGCAATTTTATTCATTCAAGCAGAAGATATTAGGGAAATAGAAGGCAAAGGAAAGCAAAGAAAAAATAAGAGTTTGAGTGAGCTTTGGAGTTCAATAACAAGGAAAAGGAAATAAGCATTTTTAATTTGCAGATCACATAACCAGCCAAAGTAGGTGGTCCAAGATTAAAGACAAATGTGGGCAAGGTTTGTCAAAGGATTAAACTAAATGTTAAAAAAAAAAAAAGTCAGGTTGTATTAAACTGACCTTATTATTGTTCATATTAAAAAAAACACCATAGTGGGACAAGCATAATCCATTTAAACACTGCATTAACAATGAAAGAGAGTATTTTTAATGACTGCTAACAGATCTCATTTTCTGCAAATCACCTACCAAAAAAAAAAGGGAGGGCTCACCTCACACAACAGAAGGCTTCAACAGTCCTCAGAGAAAGACAGTGAAGAGGGACACCTCAAATGCCTGGCAGATAGATAATCCATTTAATAAG
The DNA here is from genome assembly GCF_019320065.1 of Cervus canadensis. Taxonomy (NCBI): domain Eukaryota; kingdom Metazoa; phylum Chordata; class Mammalia; order Artiodactyla; family Cervidae; genus Cervus; species Cervus canadensis. The sequence goes on along the minus strand of NC_057407.1, from coordinate 35,404,067 downwards.
AAATCCACAGGGTAGAACACCTTTGATGAGTATAGTCTCAAAACCAACCTTCTGATGACTTTTGTGTCCTTTCCCACTGCTCTGAGGCACCTGCAATTTTTCCTGATGCTCAGGAAAAACTAGCTTGTATCACCAGATGAAAAGTTTGATAAAGAACCTTGATTAAAAAAAATGCTTCATAGGTCAGGACAAGAGGAGACATAGGATGCCTAACAATTTTGTACTGTATTTTTATATTTAATTTTTAAATAATTTTTAAAATATTAAGGAAGCATTAGGGGTATAGATACGGAGCTTTGGGCATCTGTTGAAAAACTGTTTTCTTTTAAAGTTAAAAAGTGTTCAAATCCCTAAGAGGAGGGTGTTCATACTGAGAAATTCTTAAGAGGAAAAATCTTGGTTAAAAGTATCAACTCTGGAACATCAATCTTACACAACCATCTCCCTGATCAGATCTTGTCTTGTGCTAAGACAGTCAATCAGTGCTCCGGGAACAAGTATAGGCATAATGCCAAGAGCGCTGATTGTGATCTGAGCTCATAACTACTTTCCTCTCTGCCTCTCAGGATCCCCACATCATGCACTGGGCTGGAAAGGTTGTGAACTGAAAGTCCCTGGGCGAAATGTGGCTCAAGGTAGGTCCTGTCCAGCCCACTCAGTGCTCCCTGCACTGACTCAGGTGATGGAAAGAATGCTGGATTATCTCCCAGTATTCCAAAATTTGGGAATTTAACCCCTCCGAACAAAGAAAACAAAAACAAATCAAAGAAAACAAAAAAAAAAAGAAAGAAAGAAAATATAAAAAATCAGTAGGTAACTTGCTTCTCTTGAAAAAGTGAAGATCTAGAAACAATGGGTTCAAATTCCCAAATGGCAAAACTAGCCACATGCACTGCCTGTTCTCCAGCCTTCTCTGCTGATCACCCACTCACGTATTCTATAACAGGTCTGATTCTCCTGCTCTTTGTGGTCGCTGCTGGCAAGGACATTTTCTCTTCTCCATATCAGTGATGATTCACTTCACTGAGAGTCTAGGCTTTTTTCAAATGTAGAACTGGAAAGAAGACGAGGATAATCGCTCGGGCACTTTCATCTTAGCAGCCAGCATTTACGACACTTATGTTTGGTGTAACAGCTCATTCTGTCCTTCATAATTCTTTCAACAGTTGTTGAGACCACAGTCACATTTGTAGGGTAAGAAACTGTTAAATAAAAGCTTTTATTCTCTATTATTTATGAAATGCATTTTAAAAAACATTGAGTGTGTATGTACTGAAATATTAATGCACAAATAATGAAGGGCAGCAAACTTTTGGAAGCATACCTAAACTTTCTACATTACTACTTTTGGAAAAGGACATCTCCCCCTTTGTCTGTCTTTGTGTTATAAGCTGTATTTTCTGGAACATAAAATTTGATATGTAACTTTGCCACTCTGTCCAATTTACCAGGGTTGTTAAAAAACCCTTCGAACATTTCCATTTCCCATGTAGGGCAGGCAGTATGTCCAAGATTAAAGAACATGTGAATTAAATCCTGGCAACTTACACTAAATTGAATCCAAACACTAGTCCTTGTAATTTAGGGTACGAGTGTGAGGCTTCACTCTAATTTCAGTGTAAATGAAATCATCCTCCCTAATTTGGGGTTCTTTTCATTCATTTTTGAAAGACTCCTGGGAGTGATTTTATGCAAATGTGTGCTTATTCAGCCATGTCTCTTGAATGAAAACAATGATTTATTCTGCACCTACTCATGAAAGACAATTAATTTCTGAGAAAATTCGAAGGGAAAAGATTATGTCAGCAACAGAATTTCAAGATAAACTAAAAACATTCATTTCAGCTAAGTCAGTTACCGCAATGTGGAGTGAATATATTTTAATATATAAAATTAACATTTACTGGACACCTCCTATAAGCCAGCATTATCCTAGGACATCTCACTGGATATTTCACTTTATCATCTCACAAATCAATTATTATTTTTTTTTTTTTACAAATCAATTTTTATAAATGAGGAAATAGGCTTAAATCTTGAAAAACTTAAGTAATCCAGGTAGTAAGCAATAAAGGTGGGTTTGAAACTAGAAATTACACCAGAGATTGTTCATTTTTAATGTTTTACTTGGTAGAGGCAATCCCCAATTTATATGTGCAAAATATATCAAGACTCCTTTCCTATGTGTTGCACCCCATGAGAGTCTGCAGTCTTACAAGCTGCTCTGACGATGTTTACGCACCAGCCCTTTGGCAACGTAACACCCCCTGACTGCAGGCGCGCCTTCTCCGATGCGCCCTTTCCTCAGCTGGTTCTGAGCGATCCTACCGAGGCTCACCACTTTTCTTCTCCCCACTCCAGTAAACACATGTGCCCTGTTCTTCCCCACCCATCTCACTTCTCCCTGGGATACACGTCTTCCCTGGATATGTTCCTATCTCACACCTTTAAACATCCTCTTCTAAGAGGCCACTCCATCCTCAATTTTATTACCCACCATGATTATGTGATATACTGTATTACATTCATATGTATTTACTTTGCTCATTTCACTTTTTAAATATTCTTTCTCATTTTCACAAGTTTAAGTGTAAATCCAAATAAGAAAGTGAAACTTCTCTTTCTTTAAAAATCTCTTAGGGAAAGTAAAGAAAGAAAAGGGCCTCAAGGAGACACTCAAGAAGAAAAGGAGGAAGGTTATGAGTAAAACAAGAAGGAAGAGGTTCAGACACACAGATGAGAAATTTTAATGATCCCCAAATGACTGATGGACATAAAATAAGCATCTCACAGACACAGGTTTCTACCTATTCTAAAACACCCAGGTATACATACCTAGAAGGGAATAAAACGTAACCTCAGTACACATCAGGGAAGCCTGGTTAGCTGGAGTCCATGGGGTCCCAAAGGGTCAGACACAACTTAGAGACTAAACAATGACAATACACATCATGGTTTCATTCAACTGCAGAACTACCAAAACTGGGACCAAAAGATTGGCAGAGTCCTATCCTAAACCTTGGAGAAGGAAATGGCAACTCACTCCAGTATTCTTGCCTGGGAAATCCCATGGACAGAGGAGCCTGGCAGGCTACAGTCCATGGGGTCCCGAAAGAGTCAGACAGGACTTAGTGACTGAACAACATCATCCTAACCCTATTACTGTGTAATGCTGTGATCTTGTGAAAAGTTACTGGAGTTCTCTCAGCTTCCATCTCCTCATCCATAAAACAAACATTCATTGAGAATCTATAGGGAATCTGACAAGCCAATGGAGACAAGGCTTCCGGAAATCAGGATTCATTTGCAATCGCACGCTCATTTTTCCACCTGGCCTAATGGGCAGGATATCCTCTGTGGACACCCATGTGCTGTGCTTAGTCGCTCAGTCCTGTCCGACTCTTTGCAATCCCATGGACTATAGCCCACCAGGCTCCTCTGTCCATGGGGATTCTCCAGGCAAGAACACTGGAGTGGGCTGCCATGCCCTCCTTCAGGGGATCTTCCCAATTCAGGGACTGAACCCAGGTCTCCCGCATGGCAGGGGGATTCTTTACCACCTGAGTCACCAGGGAAGCCCAAGAATACTGGAGTGGGTGGCCTATCCCTTCTCCACCGGATCCTCCAGACCCAGGAATCGAACCGGGGTCTCCTGCATTGCAGGCGGATTCTTCACCTTCTGAGCCACCAGGCAAGCCCGTGCTAGCGATCAGTCTGACCGCTGTCATTGCATACTGCTGCCTCACAGTGGCGCTGTTTACGGAATCTGCAGAGGAAGCTGAGCTACTGCTGCACTGGGATCCCAGAGGGCCCAGTAAGGCCCTTGGAGGAGAATTTCGCTTCCTCAAGGCAAAGCTCATCGCGGATGCATGGTTCTCAGGCTTCCAATATTTTCCTGATTCAGATATTTTTTTTAATTTCCACAAACAGCCACCTCCCAAGTCCCCTGCGGGTCATGGAAGCACTGCCAGGAATGGCTCTAGCATCTTCCATCTCTTGAAAATGCCAGCTCTTTTCCCTCAAAGATCACAAGGGGTTTTGTTTTCGGTCCGACTGTACCCTTTCTAAGGCAGCCCTGCTACCAGTCTGCTGTTAGATGGAAATGCACACCTACACCTCTAAGGGTAGACATTCTAGAATCTCTATTGCTGGAGAAGAGAAAAAGCAAACCTAAGGAAAACACCTCCTGTAGGACCTTACAGACAAAATGTAAATGTTTTGGTGAAAGAGTAAACGTGAGATGAGAAAACAATACAGGGGAGAAATTGAATATAAACTGGACGGTCAAAGAAGTGCTTTCTGAGGAAATGGCATGTAATCTGAGACCTTAAAGATGAATAGAAACTGCTGTGGGGTAGAGGGAGAACCTGAGGAAAAATAAACCACATGTGCAAGGACTCTGGGCAGATAAGCCTTAGTTGTGTTTGATTAAACAAATAGGCCGATGTGGTTCGTAGTGGAGAACAAGGTGGGGAATGAGAAGATGAACCTGCAGAGGAAGGCCAGGTCTAAACTGCATGCAGCCTTGGACTATGTAGTTCCCAAGACTCTCCCGGATCACTATCTCACTATTGTTCAGACTTGGTGTGCACTGACAACTTAGCACAAACAAATTCACTTAAAAAAAGTTTTCAGTCAAGTCAGGAAATAGAGAGGAGTAAGTCCTTTAACACATGGAGGTGCTCTCTGTTCTTATCAAAGCCGCTGGAGCATCTGATCCTGGGGGGATCCCAATGTCTCTGTTCTCAGAAAAGCTCCCTCTTAGGTACAAAGAATCTATATTTACATGTCCTCTGGCAATGGGTGCCCCACTTTTCATAAAAGATAACAGAGTCTCCACATTCAGGGGTTGGTGGCTCAGGTACTTGAAGCAAAACTCCATTGCTGTAGAGAAATTAATTAATGCAGTAAGGTAAGCACTGGAGAGAGAGAGAGAGAAAGAGAAATGCAGAATTTGGGTTTAAAATTAGCTTTCTGAACATGATGAGACGATTACGTATAAGGCCCACTGTATTACAATAACAAGTTTTTTTTTTTTTTCTGGAAACAATATTTCAGGAGAAAGATAGTTAAATGAAAATGATTGGCAGAATGCCAAAGTCTAAAACATCAAAACACTTAACAAATTTTGAAAATATATCTGAACCAAGAAAGAGAAAGATGATAGGAGAGGTTTTGCTATTGTCAGATTTAGGACATTTGCTGTTTTGCCATCTATCAAATCTATTTATCACAAGCAAGACTTTTTCTCTGGGCAGTCCCGTGTAGATAGAAAGAGATTTTAGTGATTTCATTTCCTCTGTGATTCTGGCTCTTTCATGGATCACACAGAGGATGATTAAATGGCTTTTCTATATTTTTTGTTAAATTTGACTCTTCCCACGAAATGGGGGTGGTTCCCATGGGAACCTGTGGACGTAGTATAAGAGCAAAACAGATCACAGACAATCATTGGAGTCTCTACTGAAAGCACATTTGGCAAAATACTTTATTGGCCATTTCTGTATGAGCAATCCTGTACTACGTATAAATCCAAGATCTGAGGAAGTGAAAGTGTCTTTTGTTGTTGCTTAATCCTCATCCCAAATAAAAACCATGGAACTTCTTCCATTTTAAAAAAACTTATTTTGCACACAAACTCAGTCAAGGACAGTAAAGCAGAAACTGCCTCTAAAGTCATTTGAGCAAAATAGGCCAGTGTCACTGAACTGGTTCAGATGGAATTGAATTTAAAAAAGATAAAAATGATCATATCCATTTCTCCACAGACAACAGAAATTATTATTTTGTAAAAGAGCAGAATGTAAATTTTATAAATTAACCAATACAACATCACATTGCTTCAAATAGGCATTATTCATTATTCATAAAGTATAGCTGGAGATAAACTATAAAAAAATAATTCTCATGTGCCTTGGTGATTTTCATTTGATTACAAAAACTTTCTAGAAGTTTGTAAGCTAGAATCCTATACCATGGTCTAAATAGCATTACCTCCTGGTAAAATTTACACATGGCTTTCCACATCTCCAGTGCTACAACTCTAGCAGAAGCCAACATAATCTCTCACCAGGGAAACTGAAATGGCCTCTTAACTGTTCTCCCCACTTTTCACTCCAGACCCTTTTCCACATGCCAACCAGAGCAATACTTATAAAGGCAAACAGATCACTATTTCAACCCTCCACTATCTCCCACCTCACTCAGAATAAAATCCAACACCTTTACCATAGGTTACCATTCTCTTTGTGAAAAGGCCACATTTAATCTCATTTTTATCTCCTTTCTAAAATGTTTCTCAAAAAATTGTTTTATTTGTTATATCAAATTTCTCTCCTCCCATATTCACATTTAAACACACATGCTTGCATCTTCACCAGGCCTGTGAAACTTCTTTCATCAAGGTCAACAGTGAACCCTTTCCTGCTAAATAAATAAGATACAAGGACATAATGTACAGCACAGGGAATATAATATTTCATAGTAACTTTAAATGGAATATAATCTATAAAAATATCAAATCACTGTGTAATACATCTGAAACTAATGTAACACTGTTAATCAACTATAATTCAATAAAAAAATGCAATGATCCCCACAGGTTACCAAAGCCAACAACCAATACTTAGTCATCTTTGACACAGTTGATCATTTCCTCCTCTAGATTGTTTTCATTTTTACTTTTTAGACAATCTGTTTTCCCCCTATGTCACTGGCTGTTCCTTTTCAGTTTTTACTGATGGCTGTACCTCTTCTTCAAGAACCTTGTAATGTTTCAGCAACACAATCCTTCATTACCTTGTCGACTGTATTCGCTCCCACCATGATCTCATTTCATCTTGAGGCTTTAAGTACCATTAATATGCACATAACTCCAAACTCTATCTCCAGCCCAGACTTCTTCTGAATGACAGACTGTTACCTCCAAATCCTTATTTCATTTCACTGCTTAGATGCTCTATTGGTAAGTTACTGTTGTAAAACTTCCAGATATAATAGACTACCTCAAAATTCAGTGACTCAGAGAACTTTACTCAATACAATGACCTCTATGGGAAAATAATCTGAAAAATAGTTAACATATGCACATGTATAACTGATTAACTTTGCTGCTCAGCAGAAACTAACACACTGTAAATCAACGATACTCCAATAAAAATAATAAACAACAGCCATTGATTCCCATGGATCTGCAGCTCAGTGAGGGTCTGATGATCCAAAGTATGTTCAGTAGGCAGCCCTGGTCTAGTGCACTTGGGTAAATGCCTCACGTGCACTCACTGGAGGACCAGTTCAGAAGGCAATGACTATTGAGGGAAAGCCCTTCTCATGATGACAAAAGAAAGCTCTTCTCACAAGAGATGGAACCCAACCCTGTATGCACATTTCAGTCCCATCTCATCCCACCTCTAATGATCCACAGGCCAAAGTGAATCAGACTTCTTAGACTAAGTCAGGATGGGAGATGCACCTGAGGACACAAGGAACAAGAGTGTAACAGATGTCTTGCACTTTACATCTCCAAGCCCACCCCATCCTAATCTGCTCCAGCTGGAGTCATTCACATCTTAATCTTCTATTTGTTCAAGACCAAACACTTTGAGTCATCTCAGACTCCTCACACACTCTACTTCCGGAAGCTTACAAAATACATTCAGAAGCTGATAAAGTCTCATCATCTCAACCGCCTCCTTCCACGTGCCATTATGTGTATCTCCTGGTTCACTCCATTACGCTAGCAGGTATCCTTGATTAAAGCCCCCCTGTCAGAGTCCATGTCCCTTAACTCACCCCCCCCCAAGACGGCAGCTCATTTCACCAAGTCAGAAAGAACTGACAGGGGTTTATAAGACTCTGCGTGATATCACTTATTACCACTCCAAATGTGTCTCCCACCTCTTCCTTGCTCGCTCTGTTCTGATCTCAAGAGGCTTCTTTGAGGTCTTCTGAACAAGTCATACTTAATGCCTGCTACCTATCTCTTCTGCACTAGCTCTTACCTGTGCCTGGACAGTCATGGGGCTGACTTCCCCAGCTCCTTCAATATTTTGCTTGAATATCACCTGTACTGTGAGATCTACCTTGACTGCAACATTTTAATTTATAGTTCCCACACCCCCACATTCCTAACCTCCACACAAATTCTTTTCATATCAATGATGGGCTTACGTTCCACATAATTATTTATTATACCTGTTCATTGTCCACTTTCCCCCAACACCCTTCGACCCCCTAACCTGACATGAGGAGCGAAAAAAAGGCTTATTTTGTTCATTGGTGTGTATATCACAAGCAACTAAATGACACCTGAACAACCTGAAGGCTACAAAATGCATTCAGTCACTTACTCCCAACTTCGCCCAGACTGAGCTCCTTCTTGCATCAGAGCCCTGACACGTGCTGTTCCTTCTGCCTGGGATCTTCTTTGTCTCTCATCATTCACGTCTCTGCCCACACCTCACTTCTCCACAGAAGCTGCCTTTGGGCATCTCATCTAAAATACTCACCTTCTTCCCTCTTTGTCCCACTTTCCTGCTTCATTTTCTTCATCAGACTTTCACACTTTGAAAAATATCTGATTTACTTATTTGCCTAATATTGTCTGTCTTCTCCTATGAGGGTGAAAGCTCTATGAGAACAAGGACATGTTCCATCTTACTCAGACCTGTCTCCTTAACTCACCTAGAACAGTGCCTAGTGGGTCAATAAGAACCTAAAAACAGCTGCTAAATAAATAAGTGTTCCTTCTCAAAGCGGAGGCAACACAAATCTTGTCCACATAATGCGGAAGAGAAACGGCGACTGCATCGCAGGGAGGGCAAGCCTGAAGAAATGAGACAGAGCAAACATGAGTTCTGTGGTTCAACAGAATGTTCCCGAATTCAGTCATCCTTACAAAGCTGTAGGAGACTGCACAGCACTTCCAAGGGAAACATGTGTGAGAACTACTCCAGGAAGAAAACCAAGAAAAAGCAGCTTCTGATGCTCCTTTTAGGTTAACTAATTTCCTCAATAAGAAAACATGCATGAAATGAACAAGCAAGTTATTTGATGTTACAAATGATTAAGTGCAAGCTGAGAGAGCTTTGAAGTAGCTGCCATATAATCCCCAGGGGAGGATCTGTAGACAAATAACCAGACTATCCCTTGGAAAGAGATTTCTCCAACAAGGAGGAAAAAAATAGAAAAACATATGTCCCACCCGAGGTGGAACTACTTGAACTTTCACATTTCCAAAAAAAGGCAAGGAAACGAAGAGATACTCCTTTTCCAAGAATGTTAATACATGCAGCGATGCTGGAGTTACTTTTAGAATGTATCACAAATAATGATAATTAATATAACTAATATTTCACTGGCATTTTTATTATGATTCTCTTTCTTACTAAAACCAATGTTACCAATGCTTTCAATACACCTAACATCTTTATTTCCCACAATCACCTCATGAAGTAAATACTTCTATCATAAAGTTTAGACATGAGGAAACAAAAACACAGTTAGTTTAATAAGCAACTTGCCTGATGTTACTTAGCTTAAACCCAGAGAATTTTGCTGCAGAGTATATACTATTAACTCCTGTGGTAAAAACTTCTTAAAAGGTATTCTCAGTTTAAGGAGTGCTTACAATAAGCTAAGTATGGTGCTAATAAGCAGTTCACACATACTGGCTTATAAATGTACATGAACCAACCTAATCATTATTTTCTTAATTCCAATGTCCACCTACCTTACAACATCAAAAAAAAAAAAAAAATGAACGAAAGCTACAACCACCCTGTTCCCTATTCAATTTGCACTGAGACCCAAAGGTATGTTTGACAACCTTGTGGATATCATCTCAGCATGGGCCACCGACTCCCTGGTTCTGTTATCAGTGATAATACAGTGAAGACACACAGGGCAGCTGGTCCTTATCCTTATACTAAGCACTGAAATAATTTTACACTATAGGGAAAACTCATTGCATCAACTTGCATAAATATCAGCTATATGATTTTTAAAAATCACGAGTTTAACTACCTTCATAAGGATAGATAAAAATACACATAACTTAGGTTAGCATCTAAGTAGCAGGGTGTTTCAACGACATCAAATACAGAATTTCAGATAGAGTTTCTAGGGCAATGCTATTTTCTAACTGTGAAGGTCACCACCTTTAAGCACATAAACCTGAAGGTGCTTTTAGGGTAGAGCCACAGCTATGAGCCAGTGAGGCCTCTGAAGTAGGCATTAATCTCAAATTGGTAATTAATGGTCTCATGACACATGTCTCACTGTATAGCTCCACAGACTAAAGGTGGCCATTTCACTTACCCTCACAGGTGTTCTATGATCTGCCAGAAACAACCAAATAGAAGCTGTATACCTCTCAGAACAAAATAAAACCACTGTCCACTGTTCTGAGGTTTCTACAACATCAGTACACTTTGTATTGCTCCATCAATACAAGAGTCTTCTCTGATAGATCAGCTGCAATGCAGGAGACCTCGGTTCTATTTCTGGGTCAGGAATATCTTCTGGAGAAGGGATAGGGTACCCACTCCAATATTCTTGGGCTTCCCTTGTGGTTCAGCTGGTAAAGAATCTGCCTGGAATGCTGGAGACCTGGTTCAATCCCTGGGTCGGGAAGATCGCCTGGAGAAGGGAAAGGCTACCCACTCAAGTATTCTGGCCTGGAGAATTCTACGAACTATATAGTCCATGGGGTCACAAAGAGTCAGACACAACTGAGCGCCTTTCTCTTTCACTATCACTTGACCCAACTTGAGGACCACCATAAAGCAGATGGAACATTTCAGAAAGATATAAGAATCTAATAGTCAACCTGAAGGCTTATCATAATGTGAAGCCTGCCTGGCTTACTCTAAACTACAAAACCGATTTCTCAGATTAGACAGAATCAATAAAATAAACCAGCTCAATATAATTAAAGAAAATCTGCAATATTTTAGTATTTGAGACTGCAATGACAAATAATAGACTCAGTCAATAGACAACACACAAAAACCACTGAAGGATGTAAAGTTTAACTGGCATCCAAAAGTAATAAACTAAATGTTAAAAAGTGTTAAATATATATCTCACAGAAGTTACATTTGCCCTTGATTTTTGCTTCTCTCTGATCCACATGTTATTAATACATCATAGTATAATATATTTGTCATGTATTGAAACTGTCCCAAGGCATCGAGTTATATGAAAGGAGAGACATTAATATTCATTGACTCAATTAATTTGTCATCAGTTGACAATTATTAAGTGCATTTATCAAGCCTCATAAGATTTATATCACTGGATCATTTTACCCTATTGTCACAGCCCAAGAAATAGTTTATGTTTAAAGCTCAAATTGTAAACCTGTATTTTTTCGTTACTATTACTTTTTCAGGGATAAAATCCCACCACCAAGCAGCTATATAGAAGCCATAAAACATTTCATCTTGAGAAAGACTTGACATGCCTTGAAACACATGCCTTGACTGAGAAAGATCTTGTTGGTACCACTACAAAAAATGGGCCAGGAAGGCCGAAGAGTGGAGGTTGGAGAAAAAATGTCTTAGAAGATGTTATTAATACAAAAGGTGGTCACAGAAAATAATTAACAAATGCAAGTAGTCATTTCCATGAGTGAGACATAAGAGTTAACAAGTTCCTAGACTCTGTTCTGATTCTTGGAACACTCAATAAAGCCCTGTTAAAATTACTGGGTTTTGTTTTTTTTCCTGTTATTTGTTTTTATTGAGTGTTTTTTAAGCCCAAGATATGAAAAACAGACATAGTTAAAATCATAATAGTCTAAGTAGTCTAAGAATCCAATACAAAGCAGGTATACCGAAAAAAAACTAGATATTTTCTACCATACTGTAGAATAATAATGAATGGCTGAAGTGTGCACCTTAAAGACGAAGAAATGGACATTTACTGAATACCTACCAAGTACCCAGCCTCACACCTTCTGGGGAAGTATTTGCCATTTCACTGGTTAGGTGATAACTCACATACTAGGCAAGGACCAAACTAGAGTCTTCTGACTACAAAAACATATCATTTTTTATGCAACATATGGTGTGCTATGCCACTTCAGTCGTGTTCAACTTCACAACCCTATGGACTGGAACCTGCCAGGCTCCTCTGTCCATGGTATTAAACTGCAGATTACAACCTTATTGTGGGTAGGGATCAGCATATAATTTGAAATGTGATAAAATGCAGAATATTAGCACTTACTATAATAAGGGTAACTAATATTTTAGGAAATATTAGCTCATATATATGTATTTGTGTGTGTATATTTAAAGGAACAGTATTTATTTAGGGTCATAACAAAATAAGTTTGAAAGCTACTACATTCATTGCAAGACGCTTGAAACACAGATACTACTCAGCTTATTTTAGGGAATAAATAAATTTTTACTCTAAAATTCTAATAGCATTACTCTAAATTTGCTTATGAACTAATACTTTTGAGGTATTTGCCCACATCACAGTAAACAAAATTAATAATTAATATTAACATACAGTAAAGTCTCGGATTCCTAGACACTGCTAAAATATAAACAAAATTACTATTTATTTTTGAAACATAATAAACATGATAAATATATAATGTAGCAAGTTTATCTGTTTTCCAGATGACTTCTAAGTTTATATAACATAACTGCTTTCTTAAAATGGTTAACTGTCAACATTCACAAATGTCAAATGTTAAAAACAAAAAAACAAACTAATGTCAAAACTTCCTTCTTAATAAGAATTCTTCTAGGGCAGTAATTAGAACATCCTAGGTTTGTATTCCAGACTACCATACTAGGCTGCAAGACTAGTCAAATCAGTTAAACTTTCTAATCTCCAAATAGCCTTGTGCTAAAAGTGGAAATGATACTACTTACCACATAGGTTTGTAAGGAGAGCAATGAGAAACCATATGCAAAGTGCAGGGCAAGAATGCCAAGCTCTTAGAAAATGCTCCATAAATGTGACTCAAATTGCATTTTATATTTAATGGTTGGCATGGCTAATTTATGCAAAAAGTCAATTTCACTTTCAGTAAATTTCATAGCAATTAAACTGAGTGTGAGGCAAGTAAGTATCAAAAGCTAAAGTTTTGGAGATATTTTACCATTACACATGATTTTTCCCCAGTTTATCTGCCCTTTCCTATCAGTCTTCCCACTCTCTGCTAACATGGAGAATTAAAAGCTCAATCTCACCGAGTCACACTATCTGTTTCATGTGATAATTTCCAAACCCATAAGTGGCAAAGCTTTCAGTCTCTGAAGGATTAATGGCAACAAAGAGAGTGGAAAGAGACATAATATGACAAGGTCAGAGTTGCTAGGCTGGCAACACGATCAACTGTACCTTCAGTTCAGTTCAGTTCAGTTGCTCAGTTGTGTCCGACTCTTTGCGACCCCATACACTGCAGCACACCAGGCCTCCCTGTCTGTAAGTAACTCCCAGAGTTTACTCAAACTCATGTCCATTGAGTCGGTGATGCCATCCAACCATCTCATCCTCTGCTGTCCCCTTCTCCTCCTGCCCTCAATCTTTCCCAGCATCAGAGTCTTTTCAAATGAGTCAGCTCTTTGCATCAGGTGGCCAAAGTATTGGAACTTCAACTTCAGCATCAGTCCTTCCAATGAACACCCAGAACTGATCTCCTTTAGGATGGACTGGCTGGATCTCCTTGCTGTCCAAGGGACTCTCAAGAGTCTTCTCCAACACCACAGTTCAAATGCATCAATTCTTTGGCACTCAGCTTTCTTTACAGTCCAATTCTCACATCCATACATGACTACAGGAAAAACCATAGCTTTCACTAGATGGACCTTTGTTGGCAAAGTAATGTCTCTGCTTTTTAATAGGCTGTCTAGGTTGGTCATAACTTTTCTTCCAAGGAGCAAGTGTCTTTTAATTTCATAGCTGCAGTCACCAACTGCAGTGATTTTGGAGCCCCCCAAAATAGAGTCTGCCACTGTTTCCACTGTTTCCCCATCTGTTTGCCATGAAGTGATGGGACCGGATGCCATGATCTTAGTTTCCTGATTGATAAGTTTTAAGCCAACTTTTTCACTCTCCTCTTTCCCTTTCATCAAGAGGCTCTCCCCTAAATGGGTTTGGAATGTTGTGGTGTGATAAATGTGTGGACTACTTTATAAAGAATCATTTAACAGTGGTTTATTTCTAGAGGGAAATAAAATGCCACCAGAACTAATTTGATGAAATGACAAGAGAACACAGATTTTAGCTTTGGGTCACAAAATCTCTCCACCCTTCTACTACTGTATTTCCAAATAAGAAAAGGAAATTTGAGGTTGAAATGACTCTCTTTAGGGAGAATATTGTGAAAAATAAGCCCAGAGCACCAGAGGTTACCTCCACCTGCACATCAATTCTTATGAGAGGACTCCCCCCCCACCCCCACAAATGGTTTTAACCCACACAGCTTTCCTGGAAGAGGGGGGAGGATTTACAAAATGGTACAAAAGTCTTTTAGTGGTAGCTGATCTTCCACACATATGTAGTCCTATTTATATAATTAAAATTAATCTGATATAAACAGGGTGTCTTCAAAGTTAGAAATTTCCCCATGGAAATCCTTGACAGATTTTTCTCTCTTAGAAGGAGGACAACACACCAGCCAGGCGCCCCTTTGTCTTCGGGTCCTCAATTTCAGGTTTAACAGTGAGCTTTCACTTGAGGATCTGTGATTGGGAGGATGAATACAATACAAACTCAGATCTTCAACAACCCCTGTCTCCTGGGGGCAAAGTTGAATCAACTGTTATAGGCAGGCAAGTGTCACACATACCACTCAAAACCACCTTTTACCTCCCTGTCCTCCACTCCCTGCGCCCAGCCAAGGCTGATGATTTTCTGCAATGTGAACCATTCTTTCGCAAATGTGTGTCTGTCCCTTCTAGAACCCTTATAAAATCCCAGAAGTAACCACAAACAGACATGCCATTGGTTTCGGTGATTTGTTAAGGAACTGCCTACAAGCAAGTTTTTGGGTAAAAGGAACTCATGTTTTATAGATTTAGCAGCAGAGAACCATTTTAAGGTTGGGGACTAGAACTTCCTGTGTCTAGAAGAATCCCAGGACCTTGTATGTGGGCTATCATCAAAGAAATGAAGAGAGGAAAAGCTTTGCTTACATCTGATCTTAATTTATCTTCTTAGACTCACCCACTGCTGTAACTAAAAAAAGAGGGGCTTCAGAAACCATATTTCTACCTTATACTATTTGCTGCTACAATTCAAGTATATAACCTAAGAAGGCCTAAACAGTAACCAAAATATTATCTATAACTCACCTGGCATTGCCCATTAAAATTAGTCACGGCTGCCTTTAATTGGCACCTTCACCTTTGATGGCTCATCAGAAATGCAAGCACTCAGATGCTGGAGGGCACAGCACATCCTTAGAATTCTGCACTGAACTAACAACAGACCCTTGGGTCATCTCTTAACCATTTTCTCTTTCCCATCATACAAATCAGAGATAATAATAGCTCATAGGTTTGTGGAGTGAATGAGTAAGTGTTAATAAAAGACTGGGAGCAATGGCTAGTACAGAGGACGCATTTAACAAATGCTAGTTATTAATAAAGCTGGCAGAATGGTATACAAGAGAGGGAGTAAAAGTTTAGATTTTAATGATCCCAGCTCAAAACTGCATTCTGATGGTTACTGTCTGAGTTTTAGATTCCTTATCTCTAAAACAGGAATATTTCCACCTATTCCAAAAAGTTGTTGTAAAGACTAAACAAGGGACTTCACTGGTAGTTCAGTGGTTAAGGGTGTGGGTACAATCCCTGGTCAGGAAACTAAGATCACACATGCCTCGCAGCCAAAACACCAGAATATAAACAACAGAAGCAATATTATGACCAATCCAATAAAGATTTTTTAAATGATCCACATTAAAAAAAAATGTTAAAAAAAACAAGACTTAAAAACAAAGTTAATATTATTGCACCCTACACAGTTATGGCATGTAGTTTATGCAAAATCAGAATCAACAATCTTTGTTTTAATCTAACAACTAGAACACTTCTCAAGGTAACAGTGAACCAAATCCACACACACAAAAAAAAAACAATAAAAAATATCCAAACAGAATAATTTTATTAATAAATTTGGCCATGGCTCATTCTAAGTCGGAAAGAAAATGGGAAACCTTAAAAACAAACCAAAAATGGCTCCAGTTTATAAAATGAAGATGTGCACAAACCATGTGATGGTCAGAAAGTCTGTGGCTGTCCTGCCGTACAGCGAACCGCCCCCAGGGAGTCAGCCTCCTGCTCTGAGTGCCCTTGATTGCTTATGTAATGAAGGCAAAAGTAGCACATACGTTTGAATCTAGTTAAGAGAGAAAAGAGGTTAAGGCCACAGAACATTCATTTTGTTCTTTCAGAGGGAAGCAGAAGTACAGGACAGTCCCACTGCCTGACAACTGCAAAAACTAGAGGCAGCTCATTCACAAAGCCTGAAAGCCAGGTGAGAAGTCACCCCTCAGAGCTCTCCTAAGACTCACACTGGATGCCTGAAGTCAGCTCCTAACTTTCGTGAAGTGCTGCTGCTTCGCTTTCTCTCTGCCCTTCCCCCTCTAAGTCTCCTCTCCTGTCCTCTGCCTACTCCTCTTCCTCCTCTGTTGCAAAGCCAGCTCTACAGTTTTTGAACTGGTAAGGGAGGGGAAGATTAAGAAAATTGTAGTGGGAAATGAAAACTATCCAAAAGACAGGAATGCAGAGGCCCTAGTTTGAAAAAGAGCAGGAAAGGCTGGTATATTATGGAGAGATCATAAAATATTTTTATCAGAAACTATTATTCATGATAATCAGATGTAGACACAAATATTGGGAGAAGATGCATGCATAGCATACTGCATAGCCTTTGCTTTCATTTTTGGCTGGATGACCAGTCAAGAGAGCACCACGGAAAAACAAAACAGTGTTCTACAGCCTTATGTGTGAACCGTTAACATGCCAATGACAGAAACAATTAAAGTGTCATAAAATGAATGTGAAAAGTATCAGGATGAAGAAATACGTAGTGACGGTAGTGAGGTCTAATGGCCAGCAGCTTGAGATGTGCAGACTCACCCTCAGTTCCTGACTAAGCCACTAACGGTTGGTGATTTAGAGCATTTCAGTCTTTACTTTTATTGAAGCTCTACTCATAAAATGCATGCCTCGGCCAAAGGCTTTATGTTTTTTGGAGAAAATAACCAGAACCCCACGTTAAAAGAATTTGATAGTCAGAGTCCGTCTGCCTGAACACAATGCTGGTATAATTCTGCTTATGGTAAAACTAAAAACAGTAAAGAGCTGTGTAGTTGTCAGTCTGAGAGTGTGAGAGCCATATTCTTCTAGAAGATGAGTTCAAGGTTAATTTCAAAAGGTTCATTGAGCTTTCTATGGCTTTTCATCTTCACATTTGTATTAGTTTCCTATTGCTAATGTGACCAATCACCACAAACGCAGTGATCTAGAACAACATAAATTGATTATCTCACGGTTCTGGAAGTCAGAGGTCGGAAATGCATGTCATTGGGCTAAAATCAAGTGTTGGCAGGCTGCACTCCTTATCAGGGGTCTAGAGAAGAATCTGTTTTCTGGCCTTTTGCAGCTTCTAGAGGGGACCCTCATTCCCTGACTCATGGTCCTCCTCCATCTCCACAGCCAACAATTGCAACCTTACAACCACTTCCACCATCATATCTTCTCTGACTAACTCTCCTGCTCCCTCTTCCCAGGGAAGAGGACATGAATATCTTTGGTGGGAGCCACTGTTCTGCCATCACATCACCCCACATGACACTTCTGTAGAAAGTTGCCCATTACAATGAAGAAGAAGCAATTAAAATGCTAAGGTTGGAAAAAATAAAATGCTAAATGTTAGTTGCTCAGTTGTGTCTGATTCTTTGCGACCGCATGGACTGTAGCCCACAAGGCTCCTCCATCTATGGAATTTTCCAGGGCAGAATATTGGAGTGGGTTGCCATTTCCTTCTCCAGGAGATCTTTCTGACCCAAGGATTGAATCTGGGTCTCCTGCATTGCAGGCAGTCTCTTTACCATCTAAGCCACCAAGGTCATCTGCATTTTAGGAATTTTTCCCTAACTCTTCCAGTTTAAAACAGGTGTGAATGACACCTAATCTGAGGCTCATATAACCCTCTACCTTGTAGGCTGTATACTGAATTTTAGTCAGGCTGGTGGATAATCAAACTTGGAAACATCAAAGGAATGAAGCTGCGATTCCTAACAACATCTAAGACTGACTCTCCAATCTTCATGCTGGACATAGTATCTTTGAAAAATTCATATCTTCCTGCTTCTATCATTTGCAGTTGTTTTTTGTCACACATGAGTAAAGTCACAAGGAGCACAGCTCCCCAAACACAATCTTCTTTCCCCAGAAAATTCACAAACCTCCCAATGTGATAGTTACATGAAACAACACACAAATAGAACTTAAGCAAGTGAATCACTGGCAGGAAACAAAATTCATTTTGAGTCAAGGATCTTTCCAAAGAGTTTTCTCATCAGTTTACCACACACAGGGAAGGAAAATGTGGAAATAGAGAAGACGTTTTGATTTGGAACCCTGCACAGCTGTGGAGTTAAGCCATTGGATAGGTCCTGCCGCTGTCCACACATACCTTTGTCTATAGTGGCGAGGCAGTCCCATTGCTGATACCTCCGCTTAGTTCATTTACAATAAGACCTAAATCACTTGCTTTTTATGGCTAAGGCTGACATAACCTTAAGTAGAGCAATATGAAATGTGCCACTATAACATATGAAATTGACATTTCATGTCCATTTTAGATACAGCTAGATGACAGTCTAAAAGAGCCATTTTAAGTGTGAGTCAGTTTTATTTTTTGACAGATGGGTGCCATGGCTGGAGAATTTATCTAGGTTATATCTGAACTCAAGTATGATCTATACGATTATTTTGATTCAATGGCTTTAGACATTGTGAAAATAATTTTTCTCTCCCAGATACTAATTTGTTATGTCACAGATGTCCTATTTAAGGACTTCTTGTTTTGCATTTCAGCAATCATATGAAGCAGGACGACAGGCAACTAGTCCTCCAAACTGATAATCCATATATCTCTGTCTTCACTCATTTCATGTTGTTGGATAAGAACAGACTTTACAATCAACTAATTCTTACAGTACACCAATAAAAAAGCAAACAGTCAATGCTTGTTGAATAGCATCTGTAATTACATAATACCATAAAGTGTATTGTCCATGCTTGCACATCTGGAGCACTCTAGGATTTCTTCCTTTCTTTATTTAACCACAGAAGCATTGTTAAACTCTTTAACTTTCTAAGAATTATACTCTCACAAATTACTATCATATTATTTCTCAAATATAAGTCTCTAAAATATAAGAAATGCCTTATTAAAGCATTAATACAGAGAGCATGTGCATATTGTTAAACTCCTCAAAACACACACATACAAAAGTGGAAGAATATTATGAATATGCTCACAAAGTCTACGTAATGGAATAAGAAAGACTAATCCATTCAAAGTTATTACCTGGTACAACACATCCTCTCTTATTGACAGTTTCTCCTAAT
Source organism: Cervus canadensis (assembly GCF_019320065.1). Classification (NCBI taxonomy): domain Eukaryota; kingdom Metazoa; phylum Chordata; class Mammalia; order Artiodactyla; family Cervidae; genus Cervus; species Cervus canadensis. The sequence continues at coordinate 35,384,454 of NC_057407.1, read as the reverse complement.
AATTCTGTGTACCTTTTAGTAATTTTTTCAGTTTTCAGTGGAAGAAAATACAGCAGAATCTGGTATCATCCAAATGAAAATTTAAAGGTTTACATAACTTAATTCTGGAATTCTACCGGCTTCATACAGCTTCATTCTGGAACACAGATGCTATCATGTCTCTCAGCTCTGTTTTACTTTAAATTGAATACATTTTTAGTCAATGCCTCCTGTCAGGATGGCAAGATGGTCAAGGACTTGGGATGATATCCTCAGACCTCCAATCACAGAAAGTAACGGAAGAAAAGAATCGTAGAAGTAGCCTCCGTACACCTGAATGGATCACCTGAGGGCATGGGTCCATACCTGAAAGAGACTCAGGACCAAATGTATCTGAGAGCCTATGCCTACGTCACAAAACCAACCCTAGAGCCGGGGTGAAGTCAACACTTCTCAGAGACCAAACAGGAGAGGAGTGTCTCCATGAGAAATCAGGAAGTCTTTACCAGAAGGTGGATGGAACATGAACTTGAATGGGTTGCTGACGTTTCACAGCACTAGCCTCGTCTCTCTCCTTACAGAGCCTCTCTCTAGATGTTAAATTTCAGTAAGCCAGGAACCACTTCCAGTGCTTATAAAAACTTATTCATTCCAAACAACAAAAAAATGGACACAGATCAGACAATGAAATACATGAAAACAAAAAACACTGTATTTTTAAATTACATGGTTCTCATACTATGCCTTCATCTGCATTGACCAGCTCTAGCTTCTCAAACATAAGGCTCTGCCCTTTCTATTACTCCAACACTAGCTCTGGTGGGGCAAAAATATGCTCCGATAACCCCTACTATTTCTCAGATTCTTCCTCCTGGTGATAACAGTCCCAGAACGCTAATTTACAAACTAACTCCTTCTCATTCATTGTCTTATGTTTTCAGTTTTCAAGGCTCAATTTCTCTGCTTCATTGTCTTATGTTTCCAGCTTTCAGATCTTACAGAATAGAGGAGATTTACTATCTTAAATCTAATATTTATGCCCTATTTTTTCATACCATAAAATACATTGTACCTATATGTTATAAAATGCCTTCAGGAAAAATAATATTGCAACAAGCATGCCTGATGTTCATTAGAACCACTACTCCTCCTGTCCCAGGCCTTTATCCTACATTACTTCCCTCTCCTCATCTCATCTGGCTTCCTTGAGATCCATAGAGGCCACTCCCCCAATGCTTCCTGGACCAACCTGGCATACCCTTTTTTATGCCGGTTCCCAAAATGTTTTTTCAGGATGAAGTATTTCATTGCACTTCACTAGATCAGAGTTTCTCAGTCTTGTCACCACTAACATTTGGGGTCACATAATGCTTTATTGTGGGGGGGTGTGAAACTTCATTTTAGATGTTAACTTGACTGGGCCACAGGGTTTCCAGACATTTGGTCAAATATTATTCAGATTATGTCTGTCTGGGTGTCACAGATGAGACTAACACCTAGATTGGAAGGCTTGAGTAAAGCAGATTGCTGGCCCTAAAGTGAGCAGCTTTTACCCAGTCAACTAAAGGTTTTTTGACTGCAACAAAAAAGCTGAGTATCACACCACTGTTAATCAGCTATACTCCAATATAAAATTAAAAAGCTAAAAAAAGAAACCCACACAGTGCTCCCTAGCCCCTTCTACTGTACAGGGATCCAATGAGAAGTCACCAGTCTGCAACTTGAAATAGGACTGTCACCAGAACATGAGCTTGCAGGCACTTTGATCTTGAACTTTCAGTCTCTAGAACAGTGAGCAATGGTTTCACTCTTGATAGAAAGAGAAAAAAAAGGCTGAGTAGAAAGCTTCCCAGGTGGCACAGTGGTAAAGACTCTGCCTGCCAACGAAGAAGACACAAGAGATGCGGGTTCAGTACCTGAATCTTGAAGATCCTTTGGAGAAGGATGACAACCCACTCCAGTATTTCTGCCTGAAAAATTCCATGGACAGAGGAGGCTGGTAGGGCCATGGGTCCACAGGAGAGTCGGGCACGACTGAGCAACTGAACAACAAAAGGGAAAACCCCATGGTTGGGACTCACACCACCAAGTCTCCAATTTGGCAGCTGCAGATCATGCCAGTTATTTCCTTATAATAAATCTCACGGCTTCCCTGATAGCTCAGATGGTAAAGAATCTACCTGCAATGCTGGAGCCTGGTGTTCGATCCCTGGGTCGGGAAGATCCCCCGGAGAAGGGAAAGGCAATCCACTCCAGTATTCTTGCCTGGGAAATCCCGTGGACAGAGGAGCCTGATGGGATTTCAGTTCACGGGATCACAAAGAGCTGGATATGACTTAGTGGCTAAATTTTCACTTTCACACATACAGACATATGGGGGTGTGTGTGTGTGTGTGTCTGTGTGTGTGGCTAAATTTTCACTTTCACACACATAGACATATGGGTGTGTGTGTGTGTGTGTGTGTGTGTGTGGCTAAATTTTCACTTTCACACACATAGACATATGGGGGTGTGTGTGTGTGTGTGTGTGTGTGTGTGTGTGTGTGTGTGTGTGTCCCCTGGGGATAAAACTGCCCCTGGTTAAGAATCATCACACTAGAGGTTAACTGGAGACACACCATCAGGACAACTGAGGTCATAAAAATGTCTTAGAAACATCACAAATTTTCACCAGTGGTCACACCACCATTCACAATGAACATGTTTCTCAAATTTGTGATGTCCCGTGTTCTCTTTTTAAAGCTGTCTATACCTCAGGCTAGGTCTTGTCACCTGTACAATCTGCTACCCAGTGTGTAAAGCAGTGGTTCTCAGATCCGGGCTGGGTATGAATTTAAATCACGTGTAAGCCTTGCTCAGCTCATCTGTACTGTGGAGATTTTTTTTAACATAATTATTTATTTGGCTACACTGGGTCTTACCTGAGACATGCCAGATCTTCAATTTTCATTGCTGTACGTTGGATCCAGCTCCCTGATCAGGGATCAAACCCAGGCCCTCTGCATTGGGAGCTCTGAGTCTTAGGCACTGGACCATCAGGGAAGTTGTCGTCCTTGAGATTTTGATTTAATAACCCTGGTGTGGGGCCAAGGACTCTCTTTCAATCAGAAGAAGCTCCATAGGTGATTCTGGTGTCCAGCCCCAGTAGAAGCACGACTGCCCTAAAATCAGCAGGGATTAAGAGGGACGTGGCGTCCAGGAAATAACACCTCTAGACACAGCGAGTATCCCGCATCCGAAAGTAAGTCAGGACAGGCCACCCTCAGTGCAATGGTTTTTCCAATTTTCCAGTAAGTGAAGAAAGATCATGCAATATCTTGTCACTTCTAGAGGCAAGTTCTTCAGATGAGGTCAAATACTATTAATTCCATTAGTTTTAAAAGGATTATCTTTCATAGCAGAGGAATCGGCAAAATCATAGAAAAGAAATAAAGGCTTTATAAGGCACATACTCAATTTTCACAGTAAAATCATGAGAAAACAATAGGCTTTAAATCTAATTCTGGAAAGTGACTTTTAATAAATCAAAAGACTGTTAAAGGACCTAGCCGGTGATAAATTTGAAAAGGAAAAGTAACCCTAAATTGAATAATTCATGAACTCAGACACACAAGTAATTTCCTAAAATTCTCTAACAACAATTCAAGCTGCAGTACACATATATTTACTTTGCCAAATTAGAATATAAGTTTCTCATCCTCAAGGGCTTTCATGTGTTCATGTTAATGCTACAGAAAATCAGTAAATATTATGGATAATGTAACTACATAAAAATTTTCCTCCAAGTAAAACCAATGTACAGCTAAAAAATATAGAAATCAAAGATTTTTTTAAAAGCTATGAAGAATCTTTGCGTTAATTCTCTTTCAAGACAAGATTAACACTGGAATATGTAATTTGTTCTTTATTACTCTTTGCAAAATACCATTAACTGCTTATAGTTCCTTCTGCTAGCACCAATCACAAAATGCATGGAGACTCTAAATTTGAGGAGACAATGATACTTAAGAAATCTGAAGAATGACATGGGTGAACTGACATCACACACACAAAAAAATCTATAAAGACGGAGATCCATGTTATCATTTTCATTCTCTAGAGAGACAATGAACCAAGTAAAGCTACAGTTAATGACACACAGAAGAGAGTGAACCCATTACGTGATGATGGACGATGTGCCACCTAGCCCTTAACTGTTTCTTTCTCTCTACTCCGACCCCTCCGTTCAACCTGCTACAGATTGCTCCAGTGTTCCAAGGTCAACTTCCTCATTTCTTCCTCTCTGCATCCCTTCCACTTCTTTCTCTGTTGCCTTATCTCCTTGCTTGAAACACCACCAAAGAACCAATTTCTCTTTGACAGTTACTCTGGCAGTCTTTCCCAGCTGTTGGGAAGCTGCTCATCCAAATGTTCTTTGACTTCGCTGCCACTTTTTAAAGAATTCACCACATCTTATTTCCCTTACAGTTTCCAGACAAAGAGTCTATAAAAAACAGAAATGGGTGCTGTCATCTAGAATGAGGATCCATCAGATGTTCTAAGCATGGTTACTGTCACAGCAATAGAGGTCTGTTACTGTAGAAAATCCCATTCATTATGAAATAATAAACATGAGTGAAAAAAAGGCAGAATTTTTTAAACTCCTGCAATAAGGAAAAAAGGATGACCACCTTGGCTGCCAGCCAACCACACTTACTCTGTATACTTGTCCAGGGAGTACAGAATGATCATTCTTTTCATCACAATGGCAAATTATAATGAAACCTCTGAGGATATTAGAGAGAAAGGCCTTGGTTTTGAGATTGTCAAAACAATTATAATAAAACAGCTGCTCACCTTCATTTGAGGAATTTAACACATTATCCCCCTCCTTTGCAACAAACCTCTTTTGGATAGCTACTGGTCTGTAACACACAACCCAGGAACTTCATGACTTATTACCATGGATTATTATTTCTCATGTTTCTGTGAATGAGCTCAGCTGGGCAGCTGTCCCTTAGGGTCTTTCAAGCAACTGTAATCCAATGGCACTTAAGAATGAAATTATCCGATGGCCTTGCTAGCTGGGGGTGTCCAAGGTAATTCACACATCTGGCACATCGACTGTGAATTACAGAACAGCAGCTGGCTGGCCAGGAGTGGCTCATTCTCCACATGGCTAGCTTGGGCTTCCTCACAGCACACTGGTCTTACTAACCATACTGAAGTCACGCAGCACCACCTCCACTGCATCTTCTAATTGCGCAGGGCCAGCCCACATTCATCGTGGGAGATGACCACACCACGTAGGGACTTCCACGTGGGGCCATCTCAGACGTTCCAAAGCCATCTAAGTCAACGGGAAAAAGGATTATTTCTCTCAGCTTACAAATAATACACAGACTCTTTGACTCCAGTTCTGAGTTCCAAGACCTAGAAATCATCCAGACTGGGACAGGAATCCAAGTTTTCTGATTTTAAGGTGTTGGAGTCTAAATGGGCTGTGATTAAATATGTAGATATGATTTTCATTCAAATGTTCATTTCACTGCAATTACTTAATCATTCAAAGAGCGGGCATTTCAGGGCAGCCTGCTGTCCCACATTGATCACACCTTCTTTTGCTAACAGCCATCGATTTTCCTTTAGGAATGCTGTTCCAGCCACACTGGACACAGCATACCCTGCTCTCCCCAGTTAAGGGCAGCAGAGACTCAAGCACTCTATAACTCTCTCAGGGATTTGAATCTTGAACAGAGAGGCAAAAGGCCTACATCGTCTAAAGCTCATTTATTCTAGCAGCAATGTCCTGAAGAGACTGTTGAACAGTAGTTATAAATAAGACCCATCCCCTCCCCAGTTATCTTCTAGGCCTCATGCTCTGGCTGCCTGATGTCTTTCTCATAAATTCCCTTTGTGCTAATGGAAGCCAGAATCTATGGCGTGCTGGTCACACACCCTGAGTAATGGTTGGGATAGAAGGCACATTGTAATGGCTGTAAGCACCAGCTTTAGGGTCTAACTTAACTCAGTAGTTTAAATGTGATTCTGCCACTCGGTAGGTGTACTCATATTTGGACTCCCCAGGTGGCACAGTGGTAAAGAATCTGCCTGCCAATGCCAGAGACACTTGTGTGTACAAGAGATGTGTGTACGATCCCTGGGTTGGGGAGATACCCTGAAAGAAGAAATGGCAATACACTCTAGTATTCTTGCCTGAAAAAACCCATGGACAGCGCGGCCTGGCGGGCTCTGGTCCACAGGGTCACAAAGAATTGGACTGAGGGACTGAGCACACATATCCATACTTAGGCAAATTACTAAACTTCTCTGAGGCTGTTTCTCATTTTTAAATCAAAATGAATAATATCACTCTTTTCAAACAGTTGCAATGTTTAAAGGAGATAATACAAGTAAGCACAGTGTATCGTTCATAGAAGGGTCAATAATGGTTAGGTATTATGTTTAATATTGCATCCTCAGTCGCTCAGTTGTGTCTGACTCTTTGTGACCCGATGGACTGTGGTCCACCAGGCTCCTCCATGGTGTTATTCAGGCAGGAATACTGGAGTGGGTTGCCATTTCCTTCTCCAGGGGATCTTCTTGACCGAGGGATCAAACCCACATCTCCTGTGTCTCTTGAATTGGCAGGCAGATTCTTTACCACTGAGCCATCTGAGAAGCCCCATGTTTAATATTACAGGTCCATAATCTCTTATCTGTAATGCTAATATTCAAAAACCTCTGAAAACCAAACCTATAGTCAGCAAAACCTGACTTGAGCTGAAATGGAACTCTTTGTGATGCTTATCCCACTCAAGTAACTATTCTTATGCCTCACTGTGGAAATGGCAATGGGCTTAGGTGTTGCCTGTGACCCTATGGGAACATCACATGGTGTATAGCACAGGTAGCGCATTGCTTTTCTAAAATATAAAATTCTAAAACACCTTTATCCCCAAGGGTTTCAGATAAAAGACTGTAGACCTATAAGTCATTATTTATTCAAGAAATTTACAATGAAAAATACACAGGTTGAGAACAGCAGCTAAGGAGAACCATGGGTGATCCTATAAAACTGGAACTATTTATCAAAACTCAGAAATTATACTAGAGCCAATTTCAATAACAAACAAATATTTTATACGGAACTAATGCTGCTTATATAGGCAAATTGTGCCAAAGGAACAAATTTACATATAATTGGATAAGCTACTCTACAAATATTGTACTTCTAGTTAAGGCATGTAATTAGAACTGCATCTTCTGGCTTTTTAATTTAGTGTGTTTAAGAATTATATTTTATTACCTGAATTAAATACCATTGGTTCCACACTCATAGGTTTCTCACAGGCTTGCTGTTCACTCACAATGCGTCCTCTTACTCATACTGAATTGGATAAACCAGAGGTCTGAATTATAATCCAACCCTGGGACTGCTACATTTGCTTATACTGTCAGATCTGCCTCTCAAAGGTCCAGAGCTCCAGAAAAATACACTAAGCCACTGCAGCATCATTTCTCCATGGTTAAATTTTTAATTTTAGAAGAAAGATTCTGAGGCTGTGTTTTTAAAATTAAAATGGAAGGTTGTGTGCAAATCCCTACACAAAAAACTACAAATTTATAAGTCAAACCAAAATGACATATAGAGAGCCTTTTTACATCTGATAAAGAATAAAGCTATGAAGCACTCCATCAACTTTTCTACTGCAGTTTTTTACATCCTTTTTTAAAAAAATTCTTCCTTTAAATGGATTCTAATTTACAGTGCAAATTGGGGGGGGGCTACAAATGATACTATGTAAAATTTACACATAATACCAGATTTGAAAAAGTCCATTTTAGAAAACATGTTTAGCTGTCCAAACTGCAAGATTTATTTATGAAATCACCAATATAAATTTGTTTGAAAGGATCTAACTTTTCACCTAAATACTAATATCTGGGATGTCCATTTTTCTGTACAATTTAGTTAAGAAGGTAAATGAAGAGACTGAGTAGCATAAATCCAGAAGGTGTGCTCAAGGTCACAAAGCTAACTGCTGAACAGATGATGCAAAAGACCATTTGCTTAAAGAAAAAAAAAAATCTAACTTTAATAAACAGGGTGAAGAGCTTCTCTCCAAAGTCTCCAGCATATTTTCAGTTTTCATGAATTTTTCAGAGAGCATCTGTTTTTAAGTAAGTAGAAACATACCCAGGGAAAATAAGGCCCGCTATAAGAAATTAAAATCAAAGTCTAGAAACATGTGCTATTCCTTACATGTGTGCAAAAGCACATTTATTACCATCAACATTTGATTATTTCTTAGAACAGAATACAAAATAGCACATCTAAAACAGCATTCTTTATCCATCCCTGCACCATGCGAAACCAGCCCTGCTTTCTCCCAGATTCACAAGAAGGTAAGAGTTCTTTTGTTTCTCATTACAAATAGCTGCATACACAACCTCGCATACAATGCTATTTTCTGTAAGTTGAGGTCAACATTTGCAAACAATCTCCTGTGCCCTCTTGCTTGGTATTACAAGAAATGAAGAATTTTGCAGTATTTTATAATAATAAATTTAAAATCTTGGGAAATCCAGGGTTAAATAAACAGTTTGAAGAGCTTCGTTTTGTTTTCCTAAATAATTTGGGGGGCCTTTCATGTTCTAATATCTATTATAAATTGACAAAAGATAATTCCCCAAATATACATCCATAGAAAAGTATGGTTTGTTCTTGTTGTTCTACAGACTATTTTGGGTACTGATTCTCTGTAATTCATCATAATCAACCCACTGATCTAAGATTCCTATAAGACCAAAATAGACTATTTTTGAACATTTCTGGTGATGGGGAAGATTCACTACATGCTGAGACAGCCTATTTATTTTGGAGTTGTTCCACTCTGTTGCCTCTCTATGGTTTCCTTTAGCATGTCTTGGTTCTTACTACCATGCAAATGCAAAATAGATCATCTTCCACTTGAAAACCTTTCATAAATATAAAGACATCTGCTGCAATCCCATGCACTGAATTTCCACCACTAAAAGCTAAACATCCTAAATTCTTCATGATTTGGGAAGTCTTCATTAACCAAACTGATACCCTCAGGATACCTGCTTGCTTGGGAGACACATGAAGTCATAGAGATCACAGTCCTAAGAGTGGGGTAACATCAGCACAGGATTAATACTGAGCCTCTTTCCCAGGGTCTGAGCCCTGGATCTGCCATGCACCATCTTAAAGACCTTAACAAGTTAGTTAATGTTTTCTAAGCCTCACTCTACTCACTAGTTAAACAGTGTGTATGTGTGTGTGTGTTAGTCAGTCAGTCTTCTCCAACTCTTTGTGAGCCCATGGACTATAGCCCTCCAGGCTTCTCTGTCCATGGGATTTTCCAGGCAAGAATACTGGAGTGGGTTGCCATTTCCTCCTCCAGGGGATCTTCCAGGGATCTTCTAGACCCAGTGATCAAACCCAGTCCCCTGCATTGCAGTTAAACAGTGGCAACTACCAATTGGCACTTGCCATGGGCACTTACCATCTACCACTACAAGTTGTAAATCATGTGCTACTGCAGCTGCTGACCTTCAACACCCCATGAAAGGAGTTCAGGGTGGAGAGCAGAAATGAGGCATTCTGTGCTTGGGGGAAAACTGGCAGGTCTTCAGATAGATATTTTTAAGGAGCCCATTTTATGAGCCCAATTCTTGTATCATCTCCTCATATCAAAAATCACTAAAATCCTTCATGGTGATGACTATTCCTTGTGACTAGCAGAAAGCTTCAAAAGACAGAAACCTTCTGGGAAATACATACTTGATTCCATGTAGTACTCCTTCACCAAAATTACATATATACTGACCTACCTACAACTCACCTCTTTGGAGCAGTTTCCCAGAGTTATCTGAGATGCTGTCTCCTGTCCTGCAGTTCTAATTTTGCCCCAGATAAAATTTAACTTAAATCTCTCGTGTTGTATATTTTTTTAAGCAGTAATAACAGTAGTTCTAGTCATCATGAGGTTTCCGTGAACATTACATTTAAAATATTGCTAGTATCAATATGTCCATTTTGGAAATTTGTGGGTTTTTTTTAGTCAATTTTTTACAAGTAAAAATCACCGAGTACTCAACACTGACTGGCTCAGGGCTGTAAATAGCAGGTAAATAGAACAGTGGAGAAAGAAACTGCCAGAGGATTAAAAATAAGCCACAAATTATCTGCAAGCAGATAAAGCCCTGACGGCATAATCGTTACTGAACAGGCTCTATCTTTGTCTTCCCATGTAGTAACATGTCACTTTCTTTTAAGGGTTTCAGGGAAACACACTTTGCAAAAGTCGTCAATTTGAACGAGAAATGGGGGTGGATATAAACATCTTCCAACAACACAGACTTCCACTTTTTCTGCTCTGCTTGAAAGAGTGTCATTCAGAGGAAGAAATAACTTAGGGTCAGGTTATTTTCTACTCCTGGTCTGATGCCACACAGCTTTGAGCTTGCTTTTGGCTACACCAGTTGCGCTTGCAATTGCTTAAATTGGCGCATGACTTATAGTCCCCTGTAGCACCTTTTAAACACTGGCTGAGTTGTGCAGTAATGATGAGTGGGGCTCCACTGAGCCCAAACCTCTAGCATCTTACAGGTGCAAGCACCTATGGAGCACCTGAACTGAACTTGGCATATATTTCTAGTATGGATTCTGATCCTTCTATGATTGGTGGAGTTGAGGAGAGCTCTTGGCAGTAGTATAAGGAGTGAAGAGACTCAAACTGTCTTTTAAGCAATTTCTTAGATGTTATAGGAATATTCTTGATTTCTAACAATCAATTTGAAAAGTGAACAGAGAAAGCAGACTAGTTTCAACCATGGTGCTTGTTCTCAAAGGATTATGGAGCATCAGATCCCACTATTTTAGGATCATGATACTACTCTCCACTTAATTTGATCAAATATTGAGTTCTTTCCTAAATTAAAAGGGAAGGAAAGACTAAGAGGAAAAGGCAAGGAATCCACTAGGTTCTGAAAGATGACTCACAGAAAGGTACATCTGAGTTCTCTGATGTACTTCTTATCTCAGATCATGAAGCCATCCCATTAGCAACACGGACTGGGACTGTGTTGGACACCTCGTAAAGGACAGCTGATCACAGGCAGCTGATCACAGGGCCGCCAGCAGTCTACCAGGCAGCCCCTAGCTAGGGCACTGCCCTCAAACTGTGGAGATGGTGACTTAACCAACTTAGTCTCTTCTCATGAAAAAAGTGCAAGCAATTCATTGGGAATGAGGGGGGAAAAGAAGTCCACAGACCACAACCACGAGAGAGAAAGAGTAGGTGAATCATTTAAGTGTGCCACAGTCAACTAGGGATCCATAAATTGCCAACACTCCTAATCAGGTAAATATCAAAAAAGATCCCATACAACCTTCTAGTCCTGAACTTCCTAGACTTTCCTCCCTAGGTAAGGTCCAGGTATACCACAGTTGTGAAGCTTTTTCAGAATTCCAATCAGAACTTCCCGTTTGAAAGACATTTCTTCTTCATTTCCGCCTTTATCCTTCTGATAAGCCCGCACTACCTAACAAAAACTTAAATGAATCTTCACTGCTTGCAACCAGTGGAGAACAAAGCACATGTAAAAGGAAGAAAAGTGTCTCCTTGATGAGTTTCCAACCGTGTTTGAAGTCACATTCTCCCCTCATTCTCTCAAGCTCAGACATGTGCTAACAAAAGAAGACAACAGGATCCGAATGGAGTCACTTGGGCTAAGACCCATGTCACCAATCAGAGACTTGATGTGAAAGTAGTGAAAGTGTCAGCCGCTCAGCTGTGTCTGACTCTTTGCAACCCCATGGACTGTAGCCCACCAGGCTCCTCTGTCCATGGATTCTCCAGGCAAGAATACTGGAGTAGGTAGCCATTCCCTTCCCTAGGGGTCTTCCTGACCCAAGGATTGTACCTGGGTCTCCTGCACTGCAGGCAGATCTTTACCACTGGGCCACTTGAGAAGCCCTGGAGACTTGACACAAACTATAGACTCAGTCTCTCCCAGGAGTGGAACCTTAAAAAATCAATCTGGAATGACCTGGTCAGCAGTAATGAGTTAATCTGCCAGATAAGACCCCTGCTCTCCCCTAAAGGAAGGTGACATTGCCACAACTATATATAATTCACTTTTTATATAACATCCTTGTTCCCACTCACTTCTGACTATAAAAGTCTTTCTTTTCATACAGCCCAGAGCTCCTTTCTAATTGCTAGAAGAGTTTCATGAATTGTTGAATAAAGCCGATAAGTTCTTTAAAATTTACTCAGCTGAATTTTTTTTAACACATAGCACTTAGTTTTGGCTATCAAATTAACCTAAATTATTATTCCATTCAAAACAGTTATGTGCTTAGCAGCTAACACCATCAAGAATAGGGCTACAGAACTGCAAGGTACTCAATAAATCTTATTAGTTAATGATTAAATAATGTCCACAGGACAAAAAAGTATTAAATCAATATTTCTTAATTATAAGGCATAAATCTACTGGAAACTCATATCTCTACTTCTTATTACCCAGAAAGTATAAGAAAAGGTGTCAGATAAAGAAACCTAAAATAGAATTCATTAAGACTTTTATTTACTGAGCACTTTAAGACACATGGGAATGCCCCATGCATTTGGAACACAGACAAGTAAGAAACATGGTCAATTACCTCACACTCTAATGGGGGACAAAAACAAGAAAATATCACAGCAGATAACAGATTAAGTTATCATTCACTTTCCATCCTACCAACTTAGAGTCTGTGGATTCTAACTAGATAGAGATCAGTAAATGCCTAAAAAGTGTTCATTGGTGGACACTCCATAAAGGCAGTGAACTGTTCAATATTCAGACACTCAAATAGGTGTATCCACAGCTCCACAGTCAGAAGATGCTTGTAATACGATGCAATATGGGAAGGGGTTCTGATAACAACCTAGAGTTGCAGTCAATGACAAAGATAACCATCACAAAGGAAATCCTAAGTATGACAGAACTTCTGAAATTCATACACACATGCAAAATAAAAAAACAAACTAAAATCCTGAGGGACTTAAAGGTCTTAATAGAAATCTATGCAGATGACTTTGCTGGTGGATCAGTAGCTAAGACTACACTCCCAATGTAGGGGACCCAGGTTTGCTCCCTGGTCAGGGAACTAGATCCCACAAGCTACAACTAAGAGTTTGCATGCCGCCACTAAAAGATCTCGCATGTTGCAACGAAGATCAAAGATCCCGTACCCCTGTAGCAAAATAAATAAATATTAAAAAGAAAATAATAGCAAAACAAAAAGGCTATTTTGTGGGGAGAATTTTTTTTAAGAATTCTATACAAATAATAGAGAGATAATAGGCTTTGAGAGATGCATTACTTAAAAGAGGAGACGAGAATCTTCTATTTATTGAGAAAGCTGGCATGACCGAAAACTGCCCTACTTTCACAACATACCACTGACCACAGTGCCATGGCTAATGGTGGTGAGAAAACAAGTTCATGTGGAAGCTGATGACGATCTCTTCTTTCTCACACTTAGCCTACTCATACTTCTTGGATAACTCCTTCCCCTCTCCCCTATTGCTACACCTCTCCAACGTCTGTCAATGGGTTCGGAATTTTACCTGACTTCTGACAGGCTCTCAGACAGGGTGTTGCCAGCCTGCTGTGAGTCATTTCCCCCTGATCTGCATTCTCTGTGCAAGCCCGGCCATGGGGGATTCCCCTTCCTTGAGGCTTCATGCTTTGATGGCTTAGGGTTTTGTCTTCTGATTTCTTTGTCTTTGTAGAATTGTTAGACGTTTTCCTGGAACCTTGGCTTTGACTAGCCCGCATCTTAAATTCTTTTCATCTGTTTATATATTTAAAGATTCTAATCAGGGTCTAATCAAGAAGAATTAATTTGGCTATGTACCTTCTTCACTGCTCTTAATTGCTACACATTTCAATTTCACTTAGAGGTGGGATGACCTTCCCTTAGATGTCAAGCTGCCTGGTGATCCCAAATGTAGTTTTGATATGCTAAGTGGTGCAGGATAAGAGCTGTAAATCTAAAATTCTAGCATTCATCTCTTAGCTCCAAAACACAAAGTAAATTTCTAAGGAAATTTCCAACAATAAATCACCCCATGTCAGCCACTAATTATAGTCAGTGCAGTGCTAGAAAACTATACCATCTCAATAAATCTTGTGAGATGTCAGTTCAGAAACATTAGGTTGTGGGTGATGTGAGGGGACATAGCACTGCTGGATTCAGGATTTGCAGACCATTTATCAGGCATATTAAGGGGATGCTAAGCAGCCAAGGTACAAAAGTTGGACCAACCAAAGAAAGGGATCTTTCAGCCAAGGCACTGTCTAAAATTTCCAGAGTACTGATAACAAGGAACTTGTTAATGCATAAAAGTTAGCAAAGTGATTGTAACCAACTGAAATGATGCAATATAAAAGAGAAAACAAACAAACAAAAAAACCTCTGGAAGTAGGTATAGCTATGTCACAAATGCCAGTGCCATGTGGAAGACAGAACAGAGAGTTTAGAACTGAAATAGCTGCCCTGCCAATGATCAGTTATCAGCCTTTTTACTGAAATTCCTGCTCTGCCAGTTATCAGACACAGAGAGGCACTCCACCTCTCTGAACCTATTTTTCCACAACTGTAAAGTGCAGATACTAATGCCCACCTTGGAGGCTTGTTGTAAAGATTAGAAATAACATATGCAAAGATTTCAGGCATATTGTTAATGCTCAACAACTGAGGGCTATTATTCTCTGTTAACTTACTCTATCTGATTGCAAGTTCTCCAAAGATCAATTAGGTTATCACTTTGGAAACCAAATCCTAACGCTGCCTTAAACTAAGACTATACATTCTTGGCATCTTCAAGCCATTGCACAAAATCAAAGACCAGTTTTGACTGTCCAGTCATGGCATGGTCTTACCTGCAGCTAACACCTCATAATTTAACAATCAACCTTGTAACTGAGAGGTCTTAATTAGCTCTTATAGCTACAAAGGATAGAAACAACAGCAACCATGACCTTGCACAAAATGCCTAATATAAGTTGTTCTGTCTAGATATGTGATGGCCTGTAAGGCTTTGTGAAAATTGCTAACGTTGGCAGATTATAGAATGAATTTCTGCTAATCACTAAGAAGCAACTACCTCTACTCAAAACGTATAAAGACATTATTTGGAGAATGTAGATTGTGATCGTTTCTTTGGAGAGCAATCTGAGAATAAAAAATGCTAAAAATGCAAAATGCACTACTTTTTCACTGAGAAATTCCCATGCTTCTATCAGGAATTTGCATTGCAGATAAACTAACATATGTTTACAAAAATAATGTTTATAGTAGCAAAGGCCTGTAAAGAGCACAAATGATGATGACCAAGGGTCTGGTATTATGATCTTGGTACAAAGGAATAAATATTCTGAGTAGTCACTGGCAACCAAGAGACAGCTATGCATTGACTGATATCTAAGATTCATCTTTAAGTAAAAATGGGATATTCCAAGCCATTGTTTTTACAGTAGACAATCACATATCTTTTTTATTGAGTAAGTATCTTAATATATATGTACTCATATTCATTAAATAACTCTGGAAAGATAAATGATACTACATTGCCTCTAAGAGAAAGAACTATTAATAACAGAAGGTGACAGAAAGGAAGCTTAGTTTTGACTAGATACCCTTTTACACTATTAAAATGCACACTCACAGATGTATAACCTTTATGGAAAAATAACTTAAAAATACAAAGTAATATAAGGGCAAAGTGACACTGAAAATTCAGATATTATCCAGGGAAATTCAACAACATTAACAGCCAGCTTAGTCAGTCAAGGACCTAGACCCTACTTCTTCATTACCACCAGAAATTTTTCCCTTTAAATAACACAGATAATAATCTTAACTCTTCATTTGTACAATGTAGACAAAGCATGTCCACCTGAATTCTTCAAAATATGAAATGAAAACTCTCCCAAGTTGAAAGTTTGAGATTTGCTTAAAATTCTTCAGTGAGGAGCTTTGTATACAGCACAATTTCTAGAGTACCCTATTTTGCAGTTCTACAGAATTGGGACGACACACATCTCCTGGCATGTAACTTTTTACAAGCGAAATGATACATTCACCACTTTCACTCCTATGTGATTTCTAAGGCCGAGGTAAGGACTCAATTAAAAATGAAAAGAAGGAAAAAAAAATGAAAAGAAGGGAGAGGAAGGAGGGGAAAGGAGAGGAGAGGCAGGGAAAGATGAGAAGAAAAGAAATAGTCACACAACTGAAATTCACAAAAGGCAGTAAGCCTAGAGTTTCACGTCACTTGCGATACTGAGATAGTCTCTCAAAGTATGGAGAGCCTTCCAAATCAACATTATGACACTGTAAGATTTATGATCTCTAGACAAGTATCCATGAGCTAGCCTTAAACAGCACTACCTGTTCATGATGGCTACATTCATACTAAAAATATGTATTTCTCTAATACCTCAAAGCCTCATATTTGGTTTAAACAATACGGAAGTTAAGCACATATAAAACCTGGTTAAGTGTGAAGTGAATATTTTCCCTAAAATATATTCTCAAAGACTTTTCCTGGCGGCTTAGTGGTAAAGAATCCACCTGCAATGCAGTAGACAGCCTGCAATGCAGGAGACCACCTGAAGACACGTGTTTGATCCGTGGGTTGGGAAGATCCCCTGGAGAAGGAAATGGCAACCCACTCCAGTATTCTTGCCTGGAGAATTCCATGGACAGAGGAGCCTGGTGGGCTACAGTTCACAGGTTCGCAAGAGTCAGATATGTCTTAGAAACTAAACCACCACCACTACCAGAATCTCAAACACGAATCCAGCTTAAGTAACTTCGTCTTCCCAACGTAATCAGTTGTGCTCCTCACAACTTTCACGCCCACAATTTCCTTCACTCAGCTGCGGTAAGGCTTTCCTGACCAATGATCCTTGATTCTTTACACATTACGTCAGTTATGAGTCAAGGTCTTCCTTCTTTCCTGTCCCTTTTCACATTATGTTCTTTGCCTGGAACTTTCCTCTCCAGTTATTTATTTGACTAGCTTCTCCTCAAGGTTTAGGTCTCAAAATTCATATTCACTAAGAAACTTTCTCTCTGTAGGCCATGTTTAGCACCCTCCCTTTCTCCTTCAGAGCACCTATTTCAGTTTATAATTATTTGTATTATAAAGTATTAGTTATTTAAAACATTTTTCAGTCTCCCCTACCAGACTCTGAGCTCCATGAAGCAGGATGCATATCTGATTTTTTTCTACCCACATGACCTAACTTGGTCCTAGCACAGAATTAGCTGTCAATATCTATAAGCTGAATGGACGAATGAAATGAATTGCAGGATATTTCATTCATGTTTTTCTAAAGGACCCCACTTTGACTAGAAGACCAAAGCCATACCCGAAAACCTGTCATACCACAAATTCACAAGGAGCAAGAACTGCCTTTTTGAACTTTCTATGCTCCCATTTACTCTATATGGCATTTATGAAATGGTCAATCATGGGGACAGAGCATCAGTGTTGGAGAAGGTAAAATCTGCTGCCATCCACACTGCTCATCATTCTGCAAAATTAGGAGAGCAACTCTGTGGACAAGAACATTCACGGCAATTATTTGAAAAAGCAAAATGGAAAAACCTTCTTGGTAAAGTAATCAGAGTTCTCCAGAGAAACAGATCAAACGAACACATGTATGTGTGTGTGTGTGTGTGTGTGTGTGTGTGTGTGTGTGTGTGTGTGTGTGTGTGTGTGTGTGTGTGTGTGTGTGTGTGTGTCTGTACACACAATATATGTGTATTAGAAAAAGACAGAGAGATTTATTTTAAGGAACTGGCTTATGTAATTGTGGATGCTGGCAAGTATGAAATCTGCAGAACAGGCTGGAGACCCAAGAAAGAGCTGAGGGTGTAACTGGAGTC
This sequence comes from Cervus canadensis, assembly GCF_019320065.1. Lineage (NCBI taxonomy): Eukaryota > Metazoa > Chordata > Mammalia > Artiodactyla > Cervidae > Cervus > Cervus canadensis. Next base: position 35,366,510 of record NC_057407.1, on the reverse strand, counting down.
CAAAAGCACTCTTCTGGCCTCCAATTAACTGGATGTGGCCCACCTACATTATAGATCTGCTTTATTCAGTGTTCTGATTTAAATGTTACTCACATCTTTAGAAATACCTTTATAGCATCACCAAGATATGTTGGACCAAATATCTGGACCGTGGCCTATACAAGTCAACACATAAGATAAATCACTATATTTCACTAAAAACTCTCTGTGTTGTCATTTATACATTATTCAATTTACCTTCTCTGGTAAAATGAAAGACATGCAACTGAAAACTTTTTCTACTTGTCATAACAAGTTGCATAGGCATTTACTTTTAAAAGGAAACATCATATTCTGAGAATCTAATAAGCATGAATTTGAACCCACACATAAATCCCCTCCACTGAGTTTTATTGCCAGTAGTGAAAAGAACTCTTTCTCTTTATTTAAATTTGTGGCCAGACTAACACAAATTTATAAAACTCAGTATTTTTTAGAAGTTTAGCAATATTGGAAGGCTAGCTATAAGAAAAATACATTTATACATTGAATCATGCATATTCAAATAAATTCAGAATAATGAATATAGCATATAGCTTACATACACAAATTACCAGCCTATTATAAGTACAAAAATTCTGTTTATATTCATATACCAATGTTTGTCTGAAAATCTTTCTATATTGAAAGGATTTTTAACATTTGGAATGCATTCCCAAACCCTTATAATTTACGAAGATGCACAATCCTTGCAATAAAATGTAGTTGGGAAAGCAGTTTATACGAGTTTAGGTCTTTTAACCATATGCTGATCACTAAGGATAAAAACCTCTACCTTCCTGAGGAATCCATACTGGTTAAAAGCCTCACAGGCAGGCACACCAGTAACGTGACATCAGTGTGGCTATTACTGCTTGCGTGAATTGAGTTATTTAATCTTTTGATTTTCAGTTATCTCATCTAGGACACAGGGTTCATTACAGCACCTAGCTCACAGGATCATTACAGGCTTAAATGAGATAATATAATAAAAGCAACTTTTATTTGATACACTGTATCTGATTAATTTATCTGATACATTGTATTTGATTAATATTATTCATTATGATTAAGGTTTACTTAGAAAGTCCATATATATATATATATATATATTATATATATATTTATGTGGATATATAAATAAAAAAAGATATATACATATATATCTTTTCTCATAGAGTGTCTCCAACGACTGGGGTGGTACTTCTTCCCAAAAGAAGTTTATGTTACAGGCAGAAAAAAAGACATTTGAAAACCTTCTCTTAAAAATGTAATATGAGGCATATATTACCATGAACTTAGTAAAACCACCAGACAGACATGAAACAAACAAAAACCTGGGTGATAGGAACACACTCTAGGACTAAATTTCCCAACATGTGTTCCAAAGAATATATTAATATCACGATATCTATGATCTTCAACACTGCTGCATTTAATAAAATCATCTGGGGAGTGTTATAAAAATTCTATTTCCCAGAATTCACCTTCACCCCAGACCAACTAAATCAAGTTATTCTAACATACATCAGGGCTGAGCACCACCCCTTTGGATGTTTCATAGACAATCTCTGCTCTGAGGAGGGAGGTTGTTTTTTAGTTCCTATAGACCAAATTGTATATCCCCCCAAAATCCTTACATTGAAACCTAATTCCCAATGTGATGGTATTTGAAAGTCAGACCTCTGGGATGTAAGTCGGTTATGAAGGCAGAACCATTACAAATGGGATTAGTGTCTTTATAAAAAGACCCCAGAGAGCTCTCTTGCTCCTTCTTTCATGTAAGGTTACAGAGAGAAGATGGCTATTTACAAACCAGAAAGCGGCCTCAGCAGACACTGAATATGCCAGCACTTTGATCTTGGACTTCTCAGCCTTCATAACTACAAGAAACACACTTCTGTTGTCTTGTAAGTCACCCAGTCTGTGGTACTCTGTTATAGCAACCTGAAAGACCTTAGTCAAGTAAGTTTCAGAGACATGTATTTCACAAGGCATATAAAGAGCCTGAGAAATTCTAATGTAAGAAAATCTATTTAAAATACAGAATTTTCTAAGCTCATTCCTGCTGAGAAATTTTTTAAACAGAATCCTATTTATATCCTGAAGAATTAGTGCTCTGCAGAACAAGCTCTAGTTCTCAAACCTGGCTGAACATCAGAATCACATGGGGAGCATATTCAAAACATAATTTCCTAACCTCATCCCCAGGGACTCTGATTCAGTGCCTCTAGAGTGGGCCTGTGAATCTTTAGCTTCTTCTAAAATGCCAGCTTCTTCTGAGGATCATACTTTGTAGCAATTACCCCAGAGATCTTATACTTACTCCTATATGCATGGTCCCTGCTTCTGCTTCCGAGTTGAGGGCACGGAATGAGTCTTTATAACTGGTACTTGGTCTCCTGCAATGCCTTGCTTCTAACAGAAGATCAACAAGAGTTTAGTGGAACATGATTAAATATGAAAGAGTATTAGAAGATCATCAGGCCTGGGGTGCAACACAATTATGAACACCAGGCCCAAGTTACACTCTGAGACTTTTATGCGCAGACTATGATAAGGCACTCTGTACAAAGATTAAGCCTCTGTGCATAAATACCAACAGACCTGGCTCCCAGAGTTAATGACAAGTTTGCAAGGTGGGCCCCCAAATCTAAGCTTTAGCTCCTTACTGTGATAACAGAGCCTCCAAAAATACATTTGCAGAAAAGACATTAAGCACTGGCTAGACCAAGAAGGGAACTTTCAACTGCTGATCTTATAAAACCACAGAAAGTACTGGATGATGTGAATTATTCAGAGAAGAACAAGCTTGTAAGGAAGCACCATGGCATGTGCACTTGTAGAGACCTGAGAGCTCCTTTGTGAACAGTCACTCACCAAAACCTGAAAACCAGAGGAACAGAGAGGGATTTATACACCAAATTCCCAGCCAACTTTCCCACCCTGCTGAACACTGGGATGGGAGTAATTACTGTAAAATGAGGGAAATGCCATAGGCTCTCCAGGGGGGATGATTTTCAAATTAATGGAGGGGCCTCAAACTAATGAGTGGTGCATTCTGAAAAAGTAACCTTTGTGTCTGTGCTTCAGAAGTCTCAACAGAAAGACAGCGCATAACAATGTAAGGCAGGTGGTACGAAGCACCTCCAAACATCTGATACTAGGAAAAGCGCTTTACAATCCTTGGGGTGTAAGAAAAATAAACACCAATGAGGACCTAGGGGGAAAGGTACTGTATAAAAAGGACACAAGGAGATCACAAGACCGAAGAGAGAAGTCGGGAATCACAACTCCAGATGCCCCTCCCGCTCTCCGCCGGGAGCAGCTACCACCGTGCGGGTCGGGCCAGGTCTGGCCAGGACACTGCCGTAGTACAGACAGCAACCCCTCCCTCCAACTCTTTTCCCATCCTTGTGTTACTGATCTTACAATTCTACACATGAGGAGAGAGGGCCTAATAATTCAGGCATTCAGAGATGAAAGTCACACGCGGCACCTTTACACTGCAACAGCAGATGGGTGGGCTGAAGAAAGATTCCTGGGCCACTTCTTAGTGAGGGCATCGGCTCTGGATTTATCAACCCACAAGACTACATACAGTATAAGCGATTTTTACTGTTGGGAAAGTGAGCTTATTCCTGTGAATTAAAATCTTTAAATAATCAGCATCAATGACTACCATTTGAAATGTTACCAAATACCATTAGTTTCCCTTTGTGCTCAGTCGCTTAAACACGTCTGATTCTTTGTGGCCCCATGGAAGATAGACCGCCAGGCTCCTCTGTCCATGGGATTTCCCAGGCAAGAATACTAGAGGAGGTTGCCATTTCCTCCTCCGGGGGATCTTCCTGACGTCTCTTGCATCTCCTGCATTGGCAGGCATATTCTTTACCACTAACTGACGTCTAAGGACAGCAAATTTTATTAGCAAAGCAATGTGCCACAGACACAGGTGAGCAATATGGAGTGAAGCCAGAAAACACGGGGGAAAGCGGATGATCACTTGATACCCTGCAATGTAAACTTCCAGTATCTCAAATAAAACATTTTTAAATGGAAAAAAAAGGAGTGGTACTCAATTTAAATTGTCCATTTGTAAATCTACTGCCACGAAACAATTCTTCCCATCCTACGATATAAAGGCACTTAATTACCTTGTGTAATGCTTTCTTTTTATCATTATAGGCTTTAGGACATTTGTTGTTTGCTCATTTTCTTAGTTTTCTAATTTAAATCCCAAATTACTTTGGGATTAACCCCTGTGCATACTGGATTTAAATAATGCAATACATTAAGAATGTAAAAATATTTTATATGACAATGTAACATACTTTTGTACCAAGTTTTCTGTTTTCTTACATCATTAACACGATCAGAATAGGACATAAGAACTCTTCATAGATCAGGCACATATCTAAAGGCTTAGACAGGTTACGAATACCACTCCACACACCAGCCCTGACATATCACTTAGATTTTCACATTAAATTAGGATGAGTTTTTCAAAATGAACTGCCTGATGTCATTCTAGTGCTTTAAAATTGTGTAATGGCTTTCTATGGCCTCAAGGACATAAGTCAATTTCCTCTTATTCCCTAAAGATGCTACTGTGTACAATTCTATAATGCACTAATCACCCTAATCACACAATTACACTGTCTTTGTTTGTTCTCTGCCCAACTCATTGGGCATCATTCACATTCAGGTCTCTGCAGTATAGCACAAGGACTCAGTCTCCTACATCTGTGAGGTCCACTCATTCTCAGCTCTTTGCCAATCCCTAAACACACCACTTCTCTCATGATCTCATCCCACTATCACACTATATATTTTTCTTAAGTGTTCTTTCCAAACTCAACCTGTGAATTCGATAGAATTCTTTCCACTTTGTCTCAATTAATATCAATTCTTCCCCAAAATTTCTTTGCAACTACCACCATAATATCCCACACCACACCACACTGTAATTTTAGTTTTCTTTTCACACCACGCAAATAAGTCCTTGAAAGCACATTATACATGTCTCTTCATATAAATATATACACACACACACACACACACACTCACACACACACTCATATATGTGCTGTACTAAGCTGCTTCCGTTGTGTCCAATTCTTTGTGACCCCGTGGACTGTAGCCCGCTAGGCTCCTCTGCCCATGAGATTCTCCAGGCAAGAATACTAGAGTGGATTGCCACTCCCTTCTCCAATATACATACATATGTGTATATATACATTTTATATATATATATATATATATATATGCCTGAAGTCAAGCAAATTTCCATACAGAGGCAATATTTAGATTCTATAGGATATAAATTAATGGATGGAAGTCGATCAATGAATTAAGATTCTGATGTGAGTTCATTTAGTAGATAGTAGGGGGGAATGTAAAACACAAAGAGAAACAATACTTTACTCTTTGTGTGTAAAACACAAAGAGAAACATACAAACTTAAGTATGTTAGAAATAAAGAAACAAAATAAAAAAGTAATTATAGCATTTAAGTAACGAGGTTAAATGACAATACAAGTGTTATTTGAATTCTGCAAACCCACACCGGTAAACCCCAAACAAGGAGGAAGTAGAGAAACATTCAAAATAAACTTACTAAAACTGTTTCATTCTTTAAAGGCTATACAAACACATGGAAAAGGAAATAACATTAGCTTGTTCCTCTTCAAATATGTAAAAATCCTTCATAGCAAGCATATTAATAATGTATTAGTCATTACAGTTATGCTCACTAAGTTTTGACACTCAAAGCACCTATAAGAAGACTATGTGTAGAATATGTAAACTGATATTCTCCCAAGTAAACAGATATTCATTCCCAAATACTATTAGTATCAAAGATTTTTGAAAATTGTGTAAAGCTTTTTAAAAATTTCAATCACATTTGACTAAGAGCAACTCGAAACATTTTTATATTTCCACTCTGTCACATGTCAGCATTTCTTTTTGTAGCATGGCAAGATGGGCTAGAGCTGAAGTAGCAAGAATACAGATGAGAGCCTATTCAGTAATTCATTCTTTATAATAAATAAGACTCTTGACCATAGCCAAAACTATTTCTCCAAAATGAAATCTCAAATAGTGCTAATCACATCTCAGCTCGGATCCAGTGGCTCTCTGTAACAGTCAATCATAAAACAACACACTGCAAAGGCTGCCTCCTTCTGTCTCTGTGCAGCCAAGGAAGATCACATTGTCTACTCAAGAGCTGTGGGTTCAATCCCAGGGTCAGGGAGATCCCCCGCAGTAGGAAATGGCAATTTACTCTTGCATTCTTGCCTGGAAAATTTCATGGACAGAGGAGCCTGGCAGACTAGAGTCTATGAGGATGCAAAGAACTGGACACAACTGAGCACGTGTGCACACACGCGTGTGCACACACACACACACACCCATGGATAAAGTCACAGGGGCAAACATGCATCACCTTCTTAATTATTTAAAGGAATAACATTTCAAGTTTATAAGCTACAACTTTCATTATTTCATCAACAACATAGGTATCATACTGAATAAATGTATGAGAAGAATAAGATTATAATGATAAACTCCACATTTTTTAGGGATGATATAGTTATATGCAAAGCATCAGGCTATGTGTACACATCATTAGCTCATTTTGGTCTTCATAATTCTACAAGAATACCCTCATTATATGGTAATATATGTTAAATAATTTGGTCTAATCTTACAAGAGTACTGTAGCCAGAATTTGATGACATCATGTTTCAATCACCAAGTCTGCCTACTACTTTTCTTTTTCATCACATAAAACATTTTCCATCTGCGGAAACTGAATCACAACCTAAAACATGGAATTCATTATAATAGAATGTATATTATATTATGCTCCTTTTCTTAAGCATTAACCTTAATATATTGATTTAAGGAGTTATAAGAAAATTACTAAAATTTGTACAAGCTCATTAATTCAGAACAAAAGAAGACTGCTGCTTTGAATAACAGTAACGTTTAAAACAAAAGTACTAATTTCAGTTACAGCACATAATATAAACTACAAGATACTGGTAAATTGCTACTAATAAAAGAATTGAGTAGAGTTAATGGAACTATGAATTCACAATAACCCCATGTTACACAGCCTATATACATATGTTACCACCACATTCACAGTTATCTAGAATTGTTGCAATGTCTGTAATTCTGATCAACAGGTTCAAGAAAGAAAATAAAGGGAACATACTAGGACTTTTTAGTTAGATTCTAGTAACCGGTGAAAGAGACCTTGAAATGTGCTAAAGAAAATAAAAGGAACTTCTTTACAGAGTGAAGATCATGTTCTCAGAGTACAGACTTTTGAACGAAGTTTATAGTACTGCAGGTAAGCAAGCCAACCTTCCACAACTGTAACAAAGAAATCTTCACAAACAGGCTGCTGCTGCAAAGCGTATCACAAATACATGGGACAAGATTATCAAGGCAGCTTATTTTCTATTTCTACGGTACCTCTCACTACCTTGGTCAACAAGTAGGGGAAGGGGAAGTAGAGAAGAGTGAAAATGAATAGGAGACATCCATGCTCTGAGGCTCTCACAAAAAGAGCGGTGTGGAAGGCCCCTCACAGCCTCATTCAGAACTATTTAAATTACTAAATATAGTCTGAATGGCTTGTAAATTTGTTTTTGTTTTTTCCAGGAGACAAGTGGGAAGAAACAGCACATAGAAATGGACAGTTCACCAAAGCAAGGAATCATATAATATATGAGCATCTGAAAGGCAGCAGAAAGCAGACAGAGGCCACTCGGCATAGGGTCTGATGTTTCACCAGTCCCTGAGGGGATCCTGTTGCACAATCCAGTCTAACATTTATTGTCTCAACAATAAGCAGAAAGCAGCTGTATGCACTATGTTCTGTATAAACTGCCAAGTTTATAGTATAGAATAGGGCAAGTTTGCTTAGTGATTAGAATGTATTGTGCACACCTACTAAAGTATTAAACTCACATCACTTAATGTTCACAGCATCTCTACAAGGTAGGCAAGATCTACTTCATTTTGCAGATTTTAAAAACTGCTTTGTAAGGGTTAAGAACATGCTCAAGATCACTCAGCTGGTGATAGAAGAAATCCAGGTGGGTCTGATTCAAAAGTGAATCACCGTCCTAGTCTATATACTAGACTATGCTCATCACAGTGATTCTGTGTCATCGAGAAGTAAATCATACTGGGCCACCTATTTGGTTGACCAGTAATATAGTTGATCTGGATTTCCACTTTTTAAAAACCACTATTGTTAAAGAAAACTGTTATTTGTGAAAAGTGAAAGTGTTAGTGGCTTGGTCCTGTCAGACTCTTTGCGACCCCATGGATTGCAGCCTGCCAGGTTCCTCTGTCCATGGGATTCTCCAGGCAAGAATATTGGAGTGGGGAGCCATTCCCTTCTCCAGGGGATCTTCCTGACCCAGGGATCAAGCCCAGGTTTCTTGTATTCCATGCAGATCCTTTACCATCTGAGTCACCAGGGAACCCCATTTATTTAATTCCAAGAATTCTACTTAACCACGTTTTTGCTATAATTTTTACAAGGAATTAGAAACGTGACTTAAGTAAATATTCTCTCTTTAAGAATGTCATTCACCTAATCAAATATAGTAAAAGTACTGTCTGCACTCCCAATTAATTTGCTAATCTGCAAAAATTCTAGAATCAATAGGTAGCTAATAGCTACTCAAATGAGTCACTAAAGACAAAAAATATTCATATTTGTATTTGGTAGTTGAAGAGCAATCATAATACAGATGACAATATACATTTGTGCAACTCAAAATGAGTGCAATGTGTCTAGAACCAAGCCCTATAAAAGTTACTTGGGGATTTGAATCATGCCATTTGTTTTTTTATTGTTTGACTTTCTTCTCCTCCAAATTGGACCCATGTCAGCATAAGCACACTGGTTGACACCTGTCCTCACTGGACATTTCCATGACAAACCTAAAAGTCACAGGCAACATAAATTGTCAACTTTATATGAGTACAGTTCTGCAAAGTGCAAAGTATTTTCTACACAAAAGTTCAGCCCAAAGGTAGAAGGGTCATTTAGTGTGGTAAAAACAGAGGAGTCCTGGATGCATTTTTTAGAACCTCAAATTAATTATGGAATCAGGAGTGCTGCCTTCCTAACCCTTACTCTCTCATGAACCAAAGTGTTTTTCCCAGAAATGCTCAACCTTTATTTAATTAATGGAAAAAAAAAAATAAGGGTTTTAAGTATTATGAGCTGAAACTGACGCTGCCTAAACATGGAAAATATTTTCACTTTCCAAACCATGAAAACTATTGATCCCGGCTTTAAATAAAAAAAAGAACAATACATCTCAGACAAGAAAAAGGAAACAAATGAACCTTGCAGCCAACCCTTGCTTTTTCAAGTTTCAAACACCAGCAGTTCTTTCTCAAATATTTCCTAACCTCTCTCACTGACTTATTTCTCCCCTTATCCCAAGATCACCTGTAAGATCATTAATGCTCCATGAACACATATTATCTGAGTTTAATTGTACTTTTGTTGCCTATCATGTTTTATGCAAGAGATACTCCAATAGAAGTAAGATTAGTCAATTTAAAAACTAAACAAAACTCTGCGTGTGTGTGTATGTGTGTGTCCCCTTGCACTGTCATGTCCAACACTTTGTAACCCCACAGACTATAGCCCACCGGGTTCCTCTGTCCGTGGAAGTTTCCAGATAAGAATACTGGAATGGGTTGCCATTTCCTACTTCCCCACCCAGGGATCGAACTCACATCTCCTGTGTCTCCTGCACTGATAGGTGGATTCTTTACCACTGAACCATCTGAGAAGCTCTAAAAACTGTTTACCAGAAGCTTACTAGGCTTTTCAAAGCACTAGTTACAAGTATTAAGTACTTTGCAAGGTGTACTCCACATAATGTTCACCAACTCCTGCACTTTTAGGTACAAGCCAAATTTCTAGATACATCCATCAATAAACTGAGTGATTTAATTTACCATGTCATTTAATTATCTGACGAACTCTACAAAACACGTATTATCCCATCATATAGCTGATGAAGCAGAAACCGAGAAAGTAGGTAATTTGCTATCACACAAAATAATACAGCTAGCACAAAAATGGATTTAGAACTGCTAAGAAATTGGTCTTCAAATTTCAAACTCTTATCCTCTCAAGAAACTCACATCGTACTGAGTGATGCGTGAAGTAAGTTTACAATGTAGTAGGTATGGCAATGAACTTGTCCCAATTGCCCAAGACTTTCCTGATTTAAACGATAATGTACAGCATCTTGGGAACCCTTCGGTCTTATGATAACTGGTTGGTTACTTTCATGACAGATATTACAGAAGTGGAATGGGGAAAAAAATACAGCAGGAGTTAGTATGTACAGGAAGAGAGTCATTGTTTACTCCTCAGTAGTATGAAAACAAGCTTAAGAGAGGCACACCTGAGTTAAGCATTATGCAAAGTATAATAAACACGGTAAGAAAAGACAGCAAGGTGGACTGGGAGGCAACGTAAACAAAGGTGAGGATAAAAAGCACAGGACGAGGTCCAGGCTGGATGACTAGACTGCCACGGTTGAGGCTGTGGGCTTTAACAGGGGAAACAATGGAGAAGTGTGATTGGGAAAAAAGAACATCACGTAGGAAGGACCACAGTAAGTCTCAGAAGAGAGAATTAAGCCTGAGGACATGATTCTTCTTCCAACTCCCTTCACAGCTTTACAAAGAGAGACAGACTTTGAAGAAATGAGAGCTTGGCTTAATGATTTAGTGACGAATATCTGTGCCTGGTAGGATACTGCCAAGTGATTCTTGACTGGAAGTCTGATTTACTATGAGGGAGTGCAATTGTTGTTAGGCTCAGAACTAAAGTGGCACGTCTGATGAGCTCAGAAACACACACACTTTCGTAACCTTCCCATCCTGGATTTCTCCCCCTTGCCTCCTGGATCCAATAAATCAGTATTGACTGCTAGTGATAGGAATTGAACCCGAACTAGCTAAAGTCAAACTGTAATTTATGAATTCCAAGAGCTAAAAAATCAGAAGGCAAACTCACATGAGACATAGTTGGATGACTCATCTCAGGCAGTATAAGAGGACTGAGTTTCTCTCCGTCTTGCCTCTGGTTTTCATTCTGCAGTGACATGTGATGACTGCCACTTGACCGAGGCTTTCTTCCCTGGTAGCAAGACAGCTGGAGCAGTGGCAGACAGACATGCCCCTGCTTCTGGTCTCCTTGTTCACAGGGACTGGCCCAAGGCATGCATAGAGCCCAGCTGGAGTCACTGAGAAGCTAGCAAACATCTCCATCCTCTGCACTGGTTCTCACCAGGCCCAATGCCTGTTCTGGAAGCAATTACTGTGGACACAGAGAGCCAGAGCACTTCCTTAAGTAAAAGAGCATGTTCCAGTCCTTAAGTAGGAAATGGAGTTCACCCAGACCATTTGCACTAAGAATGGGCTAGTACCAAACAATAAAATATTATCCAGTACTAACAAGATATGAGTTCGCGGGCCACGAAAAGACATAGAGGAACACAAATTAAATGCATATTACTAAGTGAAAGAGATCTACCAGAAAAGGTTACAAATGTATGATTGCAACTATGTGACATTTCAGAGAAGGTAAAACTATGGAGACAATTAAAAAAGATCAGTGTTTTCTAGGGGTGGAAGATACAAGGGAAAAAATAAACAGGCAGAGAACAGAAAATTCTTAGAAGAGTGAAAATACTGTGTATGATATTTTAATGATAGATATATGTCATTATAATTTTACCCAAACCCACAGAATGTACAACACCAAGAGGGGACCCTAAGGTAAACTAAGAACTTTGGGTGATAATGATGTGTCAACGTAGGTTTATCCTTGGTTTAAAAAAAGCACCATTCTGGTGAATGACATTGATAACGGAAGAGACTACGCATGTGCTCCAGTAGCGGGTATATGGGAATCACCGTATCTCTCTCTCAACTTTGTTTTAAACCGAAAACTGTTTTAAAAAATAGTCTTTACAGCAGCTTCCCACTGATCTATTTTACACACGGCAGTGTATTTACGTCAATCCTAATCTCCCTATTCATCCCACCCCCTCCTTCTCCCACTGTGTCCACACATATCCATTCTCTATGTCGGTGTCTCTATTCCTGCCCCGGATATTGGTTCTTCTGCACCATTTTTCTACATTTCACAGATATGCTTTAATATGTGATGTTTGCTTTTCCCGTTCTTACTGACTTCGCTCTGTAAGACAGCCTCTACAAAGCACAGGAAGCTCAGTCCAGTGATCTGTGATGACCTAGATGGGTGGCAGGGGGAGAGCGTGGGAGGCAGGTCGAGGAGGGAGGGTATATATGTAAATATATAGCTGATTTGTAAAGCAATTATATTTCAGTAAAAAAATAAGACATAAGATAAATAAAGTCTTAAAACTAACAAAGACAAAGAAAAGAACAGTAACAGAGGCCAAGGTTAATACACACACACACTCCTTTTAGCACATCTACAAAGGGGGATATGAGAACTGGCTGGTTCTCCATATCCACATTCATTCACTGGAAAGCTGTGACAGAGACTGCCTAGTTATTTGGCAAACATGTTTCTATACATGTTTCCAAACACGTTTTCCTTTCCTCCTGGGCACTCAATATGACTCTACTCCTCAGCTTCCCTTGTAACAAGCAATGGCCAAGTGACGGAGCTCTGCCCAATGGAATATGGGCAGGGGCCGTGATAACCGCTCCCAGGCTGGGCCTAAAATAAGCTCGTCTAAAACCTGCCAGGACATTTGTCTCCTCACATGCTATATACCTTTTCTGAACAAAGAGGACTCAGGAGAGGACAAAGCCACACAAGGGTGAGGAGCCTGATTCTTTGAATGACTTCAAGGAAAGTCGCTCCTGTACTGTGAGTACTGAGCATGACAAAGAAGTATAAAGACTTTTCAAGTCACTGAAAATTTAGTGTATCTGGCACAGAAGCTCGAATTAGCTTTTCACAAGTCCCTGTGGGACTCAGCTCTTTGGGAGTCTGAAAGCATCATAGTAAGCTAGGCTTCCCTGGTGGCTCAGTGGTGAAGAATCCAAAAAATATGCCTACCAATGCAGGAGATGCTGGTTCAATCACTGTGTCGGGAAGATCCCCAGGAGGAGGAAATGGCAACCTATTCTTGCCTGGGAAATCCCGTGGACAGAGGAGACTGGGGGACTATAGTCCATGCAGTCACAAAAGCAAGTTTGAACCTCTCCATCTCGCTAACCCCATTAAACCACAAGAGGAGCCTTGAAATACACACACAAACACACACATACACACACAGATGGCATGGATGTGAGGAGAATTGGAAGAGAGAAAAATTTGGGGGAAAAAAGCAAAATAAATCAAATTTCTTAGGATAAGAGGTTCAGGGACCATTAGAAGGAAATGAACACAGGCTTTTGAGAAACAGTTGATTAATAAGTTTACAGTATATCTGCCTCCTTGCATGGTGGGAAGATGGTGGCTTCTCATTAATTAATTGTGAAGATGACACAAATATGCACTGAACAAGAAGAAAAAATGAGTCTATAATGTGGACAAATGAATTCTCCTGGCAAAATATTTCACTCTCATTATGACCACCTCACATTTCCATGGTGACCACTGGAAGCCATAAGTGTACTAGATATTTCTGCAAAAGACAAAAAACAAATGCACAGGAAAAGAAACGAAGGAGAGTCTCTAAAATAAGTGGGACAACAGGATGAGAATGACAAGAGGACTCACTTTGTTTAGAGGATTCTAGGAAAAGAGAGAGGTTCCTCCGTCATGCAGGAAATACTGAAACACTTTTGGAAAACTGAATCAACAGGAGGAGACTTTCGGGGAGTTGGGGATGTTAATGAACAGTAATGCCTTTGCTCAAAGGTAAGGTTAGGAGAGGATGTTTCAGTTGTGAACTTACCAGAAGGGATATTTGCTTAGGCTAAGAAATGAACAGGAATTTATCTTCACACACTGCAGCATAAAAGTGATAGGCCAGGATTTCCAAAATGAAAGCTTAAAAGAAAGGTTAAACAGATCCTAGAATTTTTTATCAGAAGTGAAAAAGCACTGTAATGGAGGAGGGGGAGTCTTCCTTTAACTATCTGCTCCTGATGCTGGTAGGTATTAAAAATAAACCAATGTCATATATAATTCTGCTTCAGTATATCTCCAATTAGATGCAGTCTTTTAACTTCTTTAGGATTTTTAAAAATTTCCAGCACCTTTTTTATACAGACAAAAAGGAAAGTTGGTCCAATGATTACAATAAGAAAAGCACTGCAGCAAGGACAACAGCAACAAAAATAGTGAAGCTTCCAGGGGAAGCAATTCTAGAGTCAGACAATGTGGTTCAAATCCCAGCTCTGCCACTTGCTGGCTATGCCAGGCAAATGATTTAATTTTTCTAAGCCTAGTTTTCCTCAACTATACAATAGACAAAACAATAATTCCTATGGGGGGGCACCTTAGCAAAAGGACCTCAAAAATAATACACACTATCGGTGTAAGCTGTTCCTATCATTTTCTTATATCTATTCCAGTTTTTCTGCCAGAAAACCAGTAGTTGGGTGGGAGAAGGGAGAAGGGGAAGAGAGAAGTAACATTCATTGAACATGGAGAAATACCACATACAATAACAGGAGGCCAGACAATGATGGCTGTTCCCCCAAACCTTTTTTCTCTTCCTGAAAACACAGCTAAATTACATTTCCCAGACTCCCTTAGAGTATGATACACACATATATAACTGAGTTCTGGTCAACGGAATGAAAGTAAAAGTGATATGTATGACTTCCACATCTGGGCAGTTAACATCCTGCAAGTCTTTCTCCTTCCTACAGATGAACATAGATGAACATGCTGAAGATGGCAGGGACACAGAATGTATTAAGGCTGGATCTTCCTATCACATCTTGGAGGAAAGCTGTCAGGATCACCCATTTTGAAACTTTATATGAATGAGAAATATATTTGTTTCATCTAAAGCTGTTCACTTTGCTTCAATTCATTTGTTATCATTCATAATCTAACCAATCTAATAAAGTCAAGCTCTTTACCTATACTCCTGTGTATAATACCTACCATGCTGCATTGAAATAAATGTCATCCCAATTTTATAGCTAAGGGAACAGAGGTTCACAGAAGTTACTCAATTGTCTTGTCCAATATCATGACTGTAGTAAGTGGTAGGGACACATTTAGGTCCAGGTTAATCTGTGCCAAGGTAAATGGGCTTTCCACCCTCCACACAATAAATACCACAACACAAAAAGGATTATTCCTTCCTTTACTCATTTATTCCTTAGTTTCCTCACTTTCTAACCACTAGGACGTTAGTCTTTGAACTAAGACTTCATATTTTTTATCTGTATATCCAATTTGGGAGATCTAGGATGACCCTTAGGTTACATTCATCTCTTATGTCTCATTTCATCCACATGTGAGTCCGTGGCAGGGAAACAAGGTTCCTAATTCACCTGTTACAGGAGCTACACGTTCCTATCAGTTCTGCAACTGGCTACAGTATCACAGATGATGAATGACAGAGGTACAAATAAGGAGAAAAGGTAAAACAAGCCCAAACCATCAGTGATCTCCAAAGCATACACCCTAGGGGCTGTGCAAAACAATCCACTGCACTGGAATACAGAAGAAGAATATTTGAACAACTGTTTCATAATTTTTTACTTTATTTATCCTTCGGTTTCTTTCAGGGTATGTTTTATAAGTAATACATCAACATAACAGTATATGTGTGAAATGTATAAATAACTAATGATCTATGGTCAAATGTCCTCTGACAGTACCTAATCAAAAAATATGAAGACCAACAGGTCTAAGTTAATAAAGCTGCTTTCCTTCACCAGACTTAAAACCCTGGACCATGGAAAAAATGACAACAAAACTCTCCACATCTGTGTATACAGACATCTTCCACTTACCCTGTGAAACAGATTAATTAAAATCATATAAAAGCATGTTTTCATAGAAGATTAAATTATTTGGATTAAAAAAAGACTGAAACAAATGTATATTATGTCTATGTCTTCAAAGAAAACAAAGAAGAATCCAACGCATTAAAATCATGCCCATACAAACCTGGGGGGGAAAGTCAGAACTATAAAGGGGAGTCTTCCACTGAGAAGTTTACTTATCCAGGTTACCTTCATTTTATAAGACCTAAACTGATGTAAACAGATGTCCTGTGTACCTTTCAGAAAAACAAAACAAAACAAAAAAAAAAAAAAACTATAGTTTAAAGATAAAGTGCTTAGTGGGAAAAAAAAAAATTCTAAAATCTACTTCTGAATAAAAAAGAGAATTAAGCAAAATAAGAGGACGATTTTTTTTAAAGCTAACATTATTTGAAAAGCTTGTTCTCCGTTCACTCTTTTCTTTTAAAAAGATCTTTAATTTTTGCTGGAAAAAATATCAACTAGCATAATGTATTTTCTAAACCCACATTTACTTTGGCCACAGACATCCCAGTTGTTTATTTTTTTATGTTAGTGAATGCACCGATGTCACTGCACATATTTTTACTGTACAAGGCAGTCTACTTTGCTGATTGAGAAACTATGTCATTCAGTCATTTAAGAAATATTTTGCTGTTCCTATCATATGACCTACCAATATGAAATGACTAGGGAAGGGGGCAACAAACTGACTGGAGGAGAAAAATTCCTCCAGGTTAAAGGAAGTGAAAAGTGCTTATAAAAAGGTTGCAAACAAGGAAACCTGCTTTCTTTGTCATTGCCAAGTGGCTCTGATCTGCACCCTTAAACAACAGGTCACTCCTCCTACCATCTCAGCCCCTAATTTTAAAAGGTCCATTTTTCATGCTAGCCAGCAAACTTGGAGGGTCCACTCTGATAAATAATGAGGGTTACCATCATGATCCCACCTCACCAAGCCAGAGCAGCTGAAGCCAGTTTAAACAAATAAACAAAATCAACAGCAATTTATGAGATGGCAAAAAAAAATAATATCCCCATGGAACTTTAGCAGCAATCTTATACTTTCATCACCTCTTGTGTTGATTCACACAAGGCAGAAGAATAAAGTTATGGGTGAAACGTGAGTTTTCTCATCAAGCCACCAAAACCACCTCAAGGTGTCTACCCCCATGACACAACGTTCTTTTCCGCTCACTTGGGCAGAGGCAGAGAAAAAAACTTGCTAATCAGCTGGACTGGCAATGCTACTGCGTGAACTTGCCTGCAAGGAAATGTACAGTCTTCATGCACTTGCCCCTCTCCCTAAAAGACTTAAACCATAAACTTCAAAGCACATAATAAATGCACATTCCAAACAAATATGGAATTATTACATGAAATATCCACTTCACAGTAAACTGCAGGAGCTTCCCATGCAATTAAAGGACGCTGTTATTCTGACAAACATGTCCCTGCCTCTATGTTGATTCCAGTAGGAAAACTAGAAAAAGTTCCAGGAGCCTAGCATTCCTCCCAGGAGCTCCTCCATGCAAACAACCCTTCAACACAACCCAAGATCCACCCACACCTCCAACGCAGACCACCCACCCAGGGTGAGCTGCCACACTAACTCGCCCTAAGACCAGCCCCGCAAGCCTCTTCGCTCCTAATCTGGAGTCCCTAGTCAACCACCAATCTCCTAAGCTTCGCGTTGCGCTAAACCTTCTCCTTGCAGGAGCTGCGCTGTGCTGCAAAATGTTTTCATGTATCAGACGCCCTGACTGGTTCTGAGAGATTCAAGAACCCACGTCCTCCTAAACCTCACCTCCACATCTTTCATAAGCAATGGAATATATTCGCGAAGCACAAGGAGAAGAAATGCACGCAGGGCTCGAGCCCTCCGTTTCGAAAGGAGAGCGAGCCGGCTGGTGTCCGCAGGGTGCCCGGCGCACATCTCGCTGATGTCTGGTTCCGGGGAAGAGAACAGGGGGTTGCCTTCGCCTTTCAAAAGGAACTGCGAATCCCCCTGAAGTTGCAGGTAATCGAACGCCGCCCCCACACGCTCCCGCAGAGTCTGGGTACATCAGCTAGGTTCCACAACAGCGGGGACCCGGTGGATGTGGTTCGTGGCTGTACCTCCAGTGCTCAACACTGAGTCTGGCGCACAGTGGCCGCCCCCCACCCCCCGCAAAAAACCAAAAAACAGTGTCCTTTCTCACAAGACTTCTTCCACCACGGCTACGGGATCTTGCCCTTTCAGTCCCAAGTCCCTTCACATCTCAGCCCAAGTTCGCCTTCCTCTACTGTGGCTGCAGCTGGGCGCTCGGAGCCCCGGGGAACATCTGAGGGAAACTCTCCCGCCGAGAACCGCGCGCCAGCGGCGAAGGCGCGCGGAAAGGGGACGACAGCCTGAAACCAGTTGCAGGAGCTGATTTTAAGGGTTCCTGAAGCATTGCCGGCTCTAGGTTCCCTGCTTCGGGGCAGCCTTCCGGCGCAACAAACTTATTTTCTGACTAAAAACCAGGGTTGCCGTGAGGTGACTGCGTGGCGGCGGCGGTGCCCGGGCTCCTCCCGGGTTCAGGGCGCACGGCGCCGGCTGCCCCGACCCCGCAGGGCGACCGGGCCCACGGCGGCTCGGCCCACAGCCCCCGTCCAGCCCTGCAGGAGGGGACGCCCCCGAAGAACCCCCTCTCCACGGGGCAGCCTCCGAGACCCGCGCTCTTCCTCCGAATTCGAGGTGCCCAGGGCAGCACGCACCCAGGCTGGAGAGGGACCCGGGCAGCTCGCGCGCTTCACTTACCTGAGCACCTGAGCGCGGCTCCCGCCTCAGCTTCGGGTGCGGCGCCGGCACAGACCGAGGGTCCCAGAGTAGTGGCGACAGCTTCCTACTTGCGACCAATCCCGGTGTTGAACCCGGTGCTCTGCCTGGAGCCGCGCTCCCCTCCCTCCTCACGCTCGCGGCTGCTCCGAAAACCCGGCGCGGCGGAGTTCAGGCTGCCAGCCCCTCAGCCCCGGAGGAGGGGGAGACGCGTGAGGGAGACGCGGGGGGCGGGGTCGGCGCGCTGGGACTGAGCATGCTCACTGCGCGGCCGGAGGAGGCGCGCGCCCCGGCGCCGCACCTGCCGGCGCTGCACCCGCCGGCCCTGCCCGCGGGAGAAGGGCCCCGGTGCCCGGGAGCAGAGGTGTGACACGGTGCCTCGCCTAATCCCGGTCACCCGATGAACCATCAAGTCGATTCCCGTGCGGGCGTGCAGAGGACATGCTGCTTAGCGACAGGGAATAAACCAAATCGATGCCGCCTTCTTTTTCTCCCGAGTATGGGGGCTCAAGGAGGCGCGACCTGCCCGGGTACCCAAACCTCTGGCCTCCGGGAAACATAGGGTCTCGTTAAGGCTCCCTGGCCAGGGACACACTTTTGCTCTGGGTCTGACAGTTGCCGAGTTCAGAAGGATTGGGGGTGCGGTGCGGTGGGGGAGGGGGGGCGGTATTAAACTTATGAAGCCTGAAGAAGGGGCTTTTGGAAGGTTTATCCTACCTGTCCTCAGGAGGAGGACATTGGCCAGACCGGCAGTGTAACCGACCTGGAGTCTCCCCCACACAAGCGGGCTTTCGAGCCGGATTGTGTGTGTTGGAGAGGAAAGGGTTGCGATGAAATAGGCACAAGGATCAATTTGCGGTGTGTGTGGGCACATTGAAAGCTTTGTTATTCAAAAACATGTGCCTTAGACAATGACGTTACCATGGGCATTCTGTAGTATGCATCTACTGTTTTCTCGCAGAAATGGCTCTCTTCACCCCAACTCCAAACCTCAGGGTAACCGTAGAGATTGGCAGCAATGCCCAGCGTCTCAACAGCCCTGTGCAAAGACAGTCTGACAGGCAGAGGAAACCCAGCCGGCCCAAACTCATCTGGATTGCATTCCCAGCAATCCCAAGAGGGCCCGGGTTCCTCTCCCAGGGAAAAAGCCCCAGGGGCTTTGCTGAACTCCGGTTTTCCTGAGCTTCGCTCAGCAGTTCAGAGCTACATAAACAACTTCTGACCATTTACACAATCATGTAAACCTACCCTGACATCTCCATTATGTGGAAAAGATGTTAACTGGAAAACTATTTTTAAACTACTGTAGTAAGCAAACACCCAGCTCCTACCAATATATGCAGCTGCCTGGTTAGTTCACACACTTTTGTTTGTTTGTTTTGTTTTTGTTTTTAATTCTGATTCAAGAAGTGGGCAGATTCAGACATGGCAGTGGGCATTGTTGTGGTCAAAATTTTCACCACTTAAAATTCTGTGGCTTTCCTTGCTGCTGCAATCAATGCTAAGGAAAGGAGATTTTGTTGTTTTTTCCCCCCAGATTTCTTGATTGCTTAAACTTGGAAAGAAATTGTCAGCTTTTCCCTCCTCCTCCTGTGGTGTGTTTCTCGAATAGTGGTACTTTTGCAAAATGGAAATGTTGACAATGCAGATATATTCCATGGCAAATAAATAGTTAAAATGAATGGTTTCTGCTCATGTTGAAGACTTTTGTGTTCCTGACAGAAACATGACTTGTAATTATTTTTGGATTGACTATTTTTCTGCACCTAGTCAATTAAAAATATATATGTTTTCGAGTAAAAATATGTGACAAAAATGCCTGGCCAGCAATTCTCCAGGGAAATATTCCTATGTATGTATGCATACTTTTAACCTGTTCAGAGGAAAAGAGGTATTTTGTACTCAAAACCAAATATCAAAGAAAAAAAAAAAAGAATAAAGCAAGCTGTCACATTCTCCCAAGGAGACTACAAATTGAAGCAATTTTCAAAGTTCTATGAAGATTTTGGACAAAAATCCCTTAACAGTGTTTCTGAATTTCAAATTTAGATATTTTGTTTTCATCCTTTCCTTCAACTCTTTGCACTAGGTATTCTAGTAGGTGCTGTGTGCATGCATGCTAAGTCACTTCAGTCGTGTCGGACTCTTTGCGACCCCATGCACTGTAGCCCACCAGGCTCCTCCATCCTTGGGATTCTCCAGGCAAGAATACTGGAGGGGATTGTCATGCCCTCCTCCGGGGAATCTTCCCAACCCAGGTATGGAACCGTGTCTCAGAGTTTTCTGCATTGGCAGGCGAATTCTTTATACCTAGCACCATCTGGGAAGCCCAGTAAGTGCTGGGAAACTGAAAATTATCAAAACTTAGAATCTGCTCCAACGTTCATCAAGTAGTTGGGAAAACAGACATTATGTATCAGGAGAGACAGATTTGGGTTGCGCTGATGGAATGTCAGTTACATGTTATGATGAAAGACATTTTGTTTTCTTTTCACCACCAGGGTCACACCGATTAAATGCTAAGCTTGATCAGCACCTCTCCCAACTTTTTTCCAAGAAAGACAGCCACTAGTTTAAAATGCGACGAATAATCCAGTCCCTTTTTTCCATTCCACAGAAAAGACATGAAGCTCACTGCTTGCCACCTCTGCCAAGAAAGGAAGCCTCTCGCTGAAGCTCCTAGGATTGGAGAGTGTTCCTGGGAGAACTAGCCCCTGCCAGAAGACAGGAATGGTTTATTTTGATGACAACATCCTCACACGTGTGTCCCGGCATATCCGGGACTGGCTTGGTGTCAGTTTCTTGCTCAGGGAAGTTGTCATTGGGATTCTCTGGGGGGAAATGTTCCAAAAGAATCAATTAGTGCTTCCAACAGCAAGTTTAATATCACTGCGCTGGGTCCCCACTCTGTATCGGCACATGAATGAATTACTGGTGCTCATGTAATTTGCACGTAATCATCATTGTAAGGCAATGGAAAATTTCTCCTGCCCATTTAGCCTAGGTAGCATCCAAGCAGAGACCTGCTCTAACCCCCTATACAGCCCCCAAAATAATTTTACTTCCAGGTCTTTTAATACAAGAGTATCTATGTGGACACAAGGTCACCTCTTAACGCTCATTAAACCAATTTGAAAAGAGTCTGATAACTCTTAAGGGAAATTGACACTGAAAACGCTTTTGACTTTTTGGAGACATGTATGGAATACATCATCAGGTTAGACTCAGCATGCAACAGTTCTGAAAACTCCAGAAAGGGCATTTATCTACTCCTGTCACTTCTTCCCCGCACATCAAGAGGGTAAGGTGGAAATGGCTTTAATAAAAGTGAAAAAAGGAAGAGTATTACAGGAAAAGAAATACACATTGCAGATACATCTGATGTGATTTGATTTTCTTCTTACACCTTGCATCCAGGACCGTTTAAAAAGACTAAACACCACCCTCTTTTTTCTAAATGACTTGACTAAGGCCATCCAGTGGCAAGAATGTTTCAATCAGATAACACATACCTTCCTTTTATAATTAGTTGTTGCTTATTTTTAGTGTATTTGGTATCCGGATAAATCTTTCAGTATGAAGCAACACTTGTACCCTATGCCCAGGTTTTAAAACTAGTTTAAATTCACTTTGATCAATTGGATAAAGCAGTGCTTTTTAAGGAATTGTGTCAAGAGGAGCTTTGTGTTCATTGTTGAAATAGACTGTAATGAAACAAAGCTCAGGTGAAGACTTTCAGACGAGGCTTCCTCAGCTTCCTCCTCTTCAATTGTTTAGGTGACTGATGGATGCTTGAGCTTCAAACTAAGGACTTCAGAACAATAATGGCCACATAGTGGGATAATGATAATTAACAGACAAAAGCACAGTTAATTGCCATGAAGGTTGTGACAAGAGATTGACAGAGTCAGAGTAAGCTGGAAGCCTGAAACCCCAGCCAAGACTACTTGATAAACATGGCAGTGAGACTTCCATTAGGAATCAATCAGCTGTGCTCCCCTCCACACTTTTCCAGACTACATTAGATTCTTTATACAGAATGCAAAAAATAAAAGTTTTAGAGGACTTTGGTTTGAAGAAGTGTTTACAGTTGGTTTTTGTTGTTTGCAGTAATTATGATCTGTGAAAGCAAAAGTGAGTCGCTCAGTGGTGTCCAACTCTTTGCGACCCCACGAATTGTAGCCTACCAGGTTCCTTTGTCCATGGGATTTTCCAGGCATGAGTACTGGAGTGGGGTGCCATTTCTTTCTCCAGGGGATCTTCCCAACCCAGGGATTGAACCTGGGTCTCCTGCATTGTTGGCAGACCCTTTACCTTCTAAACCACCAGGGAAGTCTTTATGATCTGTGAAGCCTCTGGGAAAGATTGAAGGCAAAAGGAGAACAGGGTGGCAGAGGATGAGATGGTTGGATGCCATCACCAAGTCAGTGGCCACGAACTCGGGCAGACTCCAGGAGACAGTGAAGGACAGGGAAGCCTGGCACACTGCAGTCTGTGGGGTCGCTAAGAGTCAGACATGACTTAGCAACTAAATAGCAACAACAACAAAGTCTCTGGGAACCCCAAATTAGTGAATACTAAAACCATTGCTCCTACGAGAAATGAAGAGTTAGGTTCCTGTGAGCCTCTGGTGACAACATTTTCGTTCAGCAATCAGTTGAAAAAATCTTCTGTGCACTTCTGCCTAAAGGCATTGTACTTAATGCATACTGTTGATTCGTTAACATTGTACTCACAGTCCTCACCACTATAGCTCATTCTTGGACAAAGCTTGTTGAACAGATGAATTTTCTCTGGAAGGCACACCACAGACTTCTTGCCCTTAGGAACACAAGATAGCACTTCAGCTCCATGCTCTGAGCCATTTTAAATGTCAAGATCTCCAATAAAAAGGTGCAGAAATGTGGCACCAAATAGACTTCGAAAAGGACACTTCTTTACCATAAAGAAATAAAACAGCAAGGCAGAGCATCACCTTTTTAGACTTCAATGAGGAGAGTGGGCAACTCAAATTTTCCAATGCTCTGTGTGTTGTTCCCAAGCGACTGCAGAAGTACCACAGGTATTGACTTTGAGGTTACAAATAAATTTCAGTAAGTAGACAAATTTGTAAATATGGAATAGTGAATACTAAAGATGACTGTACCAAAAATCCCCTTTATATTGTTAACCACATTAGTCCATATGGTATATGATTCAATTTGTAGGTATTTGATTTATATGCAGTCATTTTAGAAACACTTTACTGAGAGGAAAAAATTATATTTTGTACTATCAAAGACTATCTTCTGCCAACTTCCTCAAATAAATTATATGTCACAATTACATAGGAATTTTCTCTTTACTATGGACCATAGTCATTTCTGTGTTTATTTACAGTGGATTTTGGAGTTTTTGTTGCTGTTGTGCAATGTGACAATTCATGAAGGATAATTTCAAGAGCTAAGGCAAAATTAAGGGCAAAGAGAGAGGAAGATTAGTGAAGTGAAAGATGTGTTTCTTTCAGAGCTGAGAAAAATGGAGGTCTGTTCTCGGCTCCAGAATATCATAATTTTAAATGGACCTAAGACTGACAATTATCTCTGCAGATGGCTGGATGCAGAGGAAACCAATCCATGGGTTGAAATGAATAGATCAGATTCTAATGATCAATTTTCTGTTCTATGAAAGGGATATTGGGTATATATGGGGTTTCCCTGTTGGTCCAGGGGTTACTACTCCACTTTCTATATGAATCCTTTAATAATATTGCTACAAGTTCATATTTGAAGTCTCAGCTCATTTAAGAAATTTTATAAGGTGATTCCCAATGATCCATGCTCTGTACTATACACAGCCTTATTTAATTCCTTTCCTTTTAACTGCTGGCTAGACTTATCGATTCACTGAAATGATGGATGTCACTTTCAAGATTAGTTTACACAAAGACTGTGGCTTCTATCTTGACTGCTCTCCTTCCCTCTCTTTCAGATTGCCAGATGTGACAGGTCTCAGTTAGTCTATGGAAAGGCTCTCATGGCAGATAACCAAGGCATGACAATATTCATTAGAAGCAGATCTATTTACGCTTGCCAACAGCTGTGTGAGTGATTTTGAAAGCAGATTCTTCAGTTCTAGTAAAATCATGAAATGACTAAGCCACTGGCCAACCACATGGCTGTGATTTCGTGGGAGACCTTCAGCCAGCAGTGTCCCCACTAAGATACCTAGATTCAAGACCAATGACAACATTATTAGCTATTTGTTCACTTAAGCCCCTATGCTTTGATGTAATTTGTTACACAGCACTAGACGGCAAATACAGTACGTCAAGGCTGTATATTGTCACCCTGCTTATTTAACTTATATGCAGAGTACATCAAGAGAAATGCCAGGCTGGATGAAGCACACGCTGGAATCAAGATTGCCGAGAGAAATATCAATAACCTCAGATATGCAGATGACACCACACTTACAGCAGAAAGCAAAGAGGAACTGAAGAACCTCTTGATGAAAGTGAAAGAGCAGAGTGAAAAAGCTGACTTGAAACTAAACATTCTGAAAACTAAGACTTTGGCATCCAGTCCCATCATTTCATGGCAAATAGATGGGGAAACAATGGAAACAGTGAGAGACTTTATTTTTTTGGACTCCAAAATCACTGCAGATGGTAACTGCAGCCATTAAATTAAAAGATGTTTGCTCCTTGGAAGAAAAGCTATGACAATCCTAGACAGCATGTTAAAAAGCAGAGACATTACTTTGCTGACAAGGTCCATCTAGTCAAAGATACGGTTTTTCCAGTAGTCGTGTATGGTTGTGGGAGAAGGAAATGGCAACCCACTCCAGTATTCTTGCCTAGAGAATCCCATGGACAGAGGAGCGTTGGTGGGTTGCTGTCCATGGGGTCGCACAGAGTCAGACACAACTGAAGTGACTTAGCATGCAAAGATGTATGGTTGTAAGAGTTGGACCATAAAGAAAGTTGAGCACCGAAGAATTGATGCTTTTGAACTCTGGTGCTGGAGAAGACTCTTGAGAATCTTTTGGACTGAAAGGAGATCAAACCAGTTAATCGTCAAGGAAATCAACACTGAATATTCATTGGAAGGACTGATGCTGAAGTTGAAGCTCCAATACTTTGGCCACCTGATGCGAAGAACTGACTCATTGGAAAAGACCCTGATGCTGGGAAAGATTGAAGGCAGGAGGAGAAGCGGACAACAGAGGATGAGATGGTTGGATGGCATGACCAACTTAATAGACATGAGTATGAGCAAGATCCTGGAGTTGGTGATGGACAGGGAGGCCTGTTGTGCTGCAGTCCATGGGGTCGCAAAGAGTCAGACATGACTGAATGACTGGACTGAACTGAACACCCCCAAGATATTCTGATTTGATAAGTTTGGAGTGGAACTTGATATGTGCATTTTACAATAAATCAATTGAGTCTGATGCATATGGTTCATGGACTACTCTTTTGCAAACGCTGGTATTTGGTGACAAATGAGTTACAAAAATTTTAGAGAGTTCTTTGGGATTTCCCTGGTGGTTCAGGGGCTAAGAATCTGCCTGCTAATACAGGGGGCATGGGTTCGATCCTTGGTCAGGGAAGATTCCACATGCCATGGGGCAACTAAGCCCGCACATGTTGCATCTACTGAGCCCACTCACCACAACTATTAAAGCCTGTGTGCCCTAGAGCTGATGCTTTGTCACAAGGATGCCACTGCAACGAGAAGCCCAGGCACCGCAACTAGAGAGTAGCCCCTGCTCTAGGAACTAGAGAAAGCCCGTTCACAGCAACATAGACCCGCACAGCCAAAAATAAATAAGTAAATAAATTTTTAAAAATTAGAGAGTTCATCAAATTAAATGTCTTTCATTTTTCTAAACAATCACTACTATGTGTCTCTTGCATCTCCTGCATTGGCAGGTAGCTTTTTATCACTGTGTCACCTAGGAGCCCACTACATACTCACATAAGAATAATTATAGATTTTCTAGAACATGTTCACACTGTAAATATTGTTATAATATAACTTTATTTACTTACAATGTGCCCTGAATTTTTTTCCTATCATTAAATATCATTAAATTTCCCAATGCCTTATTTTTAAAAAGCTGTTTAATGCTCCATTTTGGGGGGCTCCCAGATCTTCAATGGTGAAGAATCTGCCTATAGTGCAGGAGACGTGGGTTAGATCCCTGGATTGGGAAGATCCCCTGGAGTTAGAAATGGCAACCCACTCCAGTATTCTTGCCTGGAAAATTCCATGGACAGAGGAGCCTGGTGGGCTACAGTTGATGGGGTCACAAAGAGTTGGACACAACTGAATAAACAGACAACAACAAATACTCCATTTTAGAATATACTACAAATTAATAAATTCTCAATAAAATGTTGAACATTTAAATTGTGTATGTTCTCCCATGATAAACTTTTCAATAAACATATTGAAGTTAAACTTTACATATGCTCAATTATTTCTTTAGAATAAAGAGTTGTGGTTTTGTTCATTATTATTAGATTCTTTTGGATAGACAACCATTACCTCCAAGAAGTGAAGGTAGGTGAGATCTCTATGTCTTATTCTCAACACCTTTGAAGTAATATAACAAAATATAAGAAAAGAAGATTCAAGGTTAAATTCTGCGTATGTAAAAACATAGCAGGCAGGCATAAAAATAGCATCACTCAAATTGTAAGCTCAACAAAGTATCAGCTCTCTATTCTACAGGCTGTGTGATAGCCATTGGAATGAAAGATTCACTTGAGGCAATTGCAGCAATATAGTAAGGGTAGGATTCGGCTAACATTTTAATTGGAGTTCGGCAGCAAAATCCTCTGGAAAGTGATCAACACAGAAATTATTACAATCTTGAGCCCAAGGCACCATTCCTAAGAATATAGGCTATTGGGCTCCCTAGATTTCTATGTTCTGCAAAAGCAAAACTAGTATTTCTACTAAAACTCTTATCTTAGGCACCACTCATTTCACTAGTGAATAATCATTGCTACCTTCAATCATGTCAATTAACAAAGCTTTATCACTGATCTTAAATAAAGTTAATTGGATCCCTTGTGGTTTTCTGATAAGAGGCTTTCAGATGCTAACTACTCACCTCTGGAAAATGCATTCCTGATTAGAGAAATACAAATATTAACAAACCACAGCAAGAGGGTAGGGAAAAGCAACACACGCACTTCACACAGAGGGCCGTCAACCATACATCACATCACTAACATTTTTATATAAACGAATGCAACAGAAAATTTGTGCACATTTTTACTTGCTGTATACCTGAAACTAACAAGGCATCGTAAATCAACTATACTCCAATGACAAAAGTTTGTTTAAATCTGAGCACATTTTTAATATGTTTATTCCTTTTGCCAAATTTCTGTCAACTTACTCTTTCATCAGTAGGATATTTTCCCAGTTTCTTGCATGTGCTGTGCTATGCTTAGTCACTCAGTCACATCTGACTCTTTTCAACCCATGGACTGTAGCCCACCAGGCTCCCTGTCTCTGGGGATCCTCCAGGCAAGAATACTGGAGTGGGTTGCCATGCCCTCCTCCAGGGGATCTTCCCAACCCAGGGATCTAATCCAGGTCTCCCGCATTGCAGGTGGATTCTTTACCATCTGAGCTACCAGGGAAGCCCAGTTTTTGCATACTTGCTGAGTAATATAATTTTATTTATATCTTATCTAATCTGGGGAAATAAAATATTTCACATTTTTCTTCTCTTTTTTACTGATGAGGTTCAATACTTACATATGTTTATTTGCTGTATGCATCTAACAAAATGCTTGTGTTCTTTGTTCATTTACTTATTTGAATGTTTATGTTTACCCTAGAAATTTGTCAGTTTTCAGTATATTTATGATAATAATATTTTATCTTTGCAAATATTTTTGTTTGCTTTTAAAATTTAGACATACATACATATTTTATCTTTTTGTAAAATTAGATGTATTACTTTTTCCTTACCTTTCTTTTCTCCAACTTTATTGAGATAAAGATGACCTATAACATTGTGTAAGTTTAAAGCATACAATGTGATGATTTGATGTACAAATTGTGAATAGTCTACCACAATAAAGCTAATTAACCAATCCTTCATCTTACATTGTTATCTTTTCTGTTACTGTTATCCAAGAACATTTAAGATGCACTCCTTGAGCAACTTTCAAATAGACAATATAATATTATTGTTTAGTCATTATGATACATATGAGAGTCCATAATATTCTGCTTACACTTTATATTATAACTTACATTTCCCTCAATGATAATAACTATTTGCTTTCTCCACATCCTCACTGGCATTTTATAGCTCTTGTTATTTTAATAATAGCCATTGTAACACTGTAATAATAGCCATTGTAACAGGTGTGAGGTGCTATCTCATCATGGTCGTCATCTGCCTTTCTCTGATGATTTTTGATGTTGAGCACGTTCTTGTGCATCATCTGTTAGCTATTTGGATGTCTTCTTTGAAAAATGTTTATTTTGTTCCTTTGTCCACTATCATTATATTATTATGTTTATTTTTGAAATTTCTCCATTCAGATATGTTAGTATTTGCCTAACATATTTAGGTGCTCTGATATTGGGTTCATATATATTTAGAGTTGTTATAGCTTCCTGATGAATGATACATTTATCATTATATAATGACCAAATTTTTCTTTTGTTACAGTTTTTGACCTGAGGTCTATGTTGTTTGATATTAGTATAACTACTTGTGTTTTCCTTTTGTTTTATTTTCACAGTGTATCTTTTTCCATCCCTTCAATTTGAGCCCATGTGTATCCTCAATCTGAAATGAATCTTTTATAGGAGGCGTATAGTTGGTCTTATTTTATCTATTCAGTCACCTATACTTTGGTTAGAGATTTTAATTTATTTACATTTAAAGTAATTATTGATCAGTAAGCGTATTAGGAAGTGGAGCATTGCCAGCAGCCCTAAAGCTCTGATAGCCCCGTTCTAATGACCAATCGTTCCTCCTCCTTAAAGAGCCATTCTCCTGGCAGCTAATGAACATTGTGCATTATTATAGTTAAGGTATATACCTTGGAATTAGTCTGTATCTCAGCTTTATTTTAGTTTTTTTTAAATTCCAATTTGATAATCATTGTCTTTTAAATGGAATTATTTTTCCATTTAGCTTACATGTAGTAACTTTTTCTTTCTTTTTTTTTTTTTGTAATTGTGGCTCTTTTTATTCAGACTGAGACTGGACATTTCCTTCTGATCCATATTTTAGTTTACTATTTTTCTCTTCAAATACATCTAGTCTCTCATACTCACACAAGGAGTTTTGTAACTCCAATGATTATGTTTTCCACTCTATTCACACCCTAACCAAGTTCTCAATCTTGTCTTTCTTGAATGTAGTAACTTTTAATTGTTTTAAAGTCTGGTTCAGATAGCTCCCTTATCCAGATTCTTATGAATTGGTTTCTATTTCTATGGTAAACTTTATTGCTTTTCATTCACATAGTCTTATTTCCTTATGTTCCTGGTTATTTTTGATTAAGTATGAGACATTTTATAGGAAAAACTTTCAAAATGATTTGAGGCCTAGGATGACAGGATCTTTTCCAGAGAGTGTTCATGCTTGATTCTGGGAGGTGTTTATGCTTAATTCTGGCAGGAGGCTACAGTCAATGGCAATATAATTTTAACTTAATTTTACTAAAGGGATTTAAGGAATTTAAGGTCAGCACTATTCCTAAAGGGTCTGCCTTCATGATACTAAACTACATGAATGATTTACCAAGGTACCTGTTTGTTTCATGTGGGCCAGATGAAGCACAAGCCGGAATCAAGATTGCCGGGAGAAATACCAATAACCTCAGGTGTGCAGATGACACCACCCTTATGGCAGAAGTCAAAGAGAAGTAAAGAGTCTCTTGATGAAAGTGAAAGAGGAGACTGAAAAAGCTGACTTAAAACTCAATATTCAGAAAATAAAGACCATGGCATCCAGTCCCATTACTTCATGGCAAATAGATGGGGAAATAATGGAAACAGTGACAGACTATTGTTTGGGCTCCAAAATCACTGCAGATGGTGACTGCAGCCATGAAATTAAAAGACGCTTACTCCTTGGAAGAAAACTTAAGACAAACCTAGAGAGCATATTAAAAAGCAGAGACATAACTTTGCTAAATAAAAGTCTGTGTAGTTAAAGCTATGGTTTTTCTAGTAGTTATATATGGATGTGAGAGTTGGACCATAAGGAAGGCTGAGCATTGAAAAATTGATGCTTTTGAACTGTGGTGTTGGAGAATAGTCTTGAGAATCTTTTGGACTGAAAGGAGATCAAACCAGTTAATCGTAAAGGAAATCAACACTGAATATTCATTGGAAGGACTGATGCTGAAGTTGAAGCTCCAATACTTTGGCCACCCGATGCAAAGAACTGACTCATTGGAAAAGACACTGATGCTGGGAAAGATTGAAGGCAGGAGGAGAAGCAGACGACAGAGGATGAGATGGTTGGATGGCATCACTGACTCGACGGACATGAGTTTGAGTAGGCTCCGGGAGTTGATGATGGACAGGGGGCCTGGCGTGCTGCAGTTCACAGGGTCGCAGAGTCGGACACGACTGAGTGACTGAACAGCAACAACAATCTGTTTGTTGTTGTTTTATGAGACTAGACTCCTTTTATCCCCTTAAAGTGTAGTTGCTCAGTGGTATCCAATTCTTTGCAACTCCATGAACTATGGTCCACCAGGCTTCTCTGTCCATGCAATGCTCTAGGTTAGAATGCTTGAGTAGATTGACATTCCGAATTTCACCACTCATTCCCTTAGGTTGTTAAATATGTCTGTCATTTTCCGTGTCTTTTATTCCCTGCTCAGGTCAAGAATGGCCCTTGAGGATCAGTAGTTCCCCTAACCTCAATAACTCACCTCAATAGCTTTCCTGCTTCCTATAGGATGCTTATTTCAGCAGCTTTCTTCCTGCTTAAAGATCTTCACTGTCTTGTTAGCGCTCTGATTCCTGCAAACAGATATTTTAAAAGACTTCATTCAATTTATCATCAGTTGGAAAGGTGGTCTGAATTACCTAGTTTGCTCTTACCAAAAGCAGACGTTCCAGTCATTTCTATTATTATCCTTTTACTGATTAGAGACTTAACAATGTTCCTGCATCTAATAAATGAAAGATTGAGAGAAAGTGACATGTTTACAGACTAGGCTTTCCAATTCAGTAATGCTCAATTACTTTGCAATTACAGGTATTTATTAAAAAAAAAACAAAAAGAAAAAAGCAACATCTGCCAGGAACTTTATTCATACAATTCAGCTAACATTTATTAAACATTTATTATGGGCTAAGCACCCAATGAAGCAATGGGAAGCACTGACACACACGCAAACAGTGCGAATAGAATCCTCTCTCTGTTATCAGTCAAGAGGTTGAAAAAGTTACTAGAGTTTATAAGCAGTGAATAATTACTTGGATTCAGTATATAATATCTAAGAGTAATTGTTTAGGACCAAGTGACTTTCTATAAATATATATATAAATATATACTTATATATCCAAACATATCTATTGATTTTTCTACCTGTATAATGTAAAACATCTGCTTCTTGAGCCTCTCTGTTTGTATGTGTGTACGCACATGCACTCAGTTCTGTCCTATTCTTTGAGACCCCATGGACTGTAGCCCATCAGGCTCCTCTGTCATGGGATTTTCCAGGCAAGAATACTGGAGTGGGTTGCCGTGCCCTGCTCCAGGGAATCTTCTGTGGATTCTTTACCACTGTACCACCTGGGAAGCCTCGAGCTTCGAATTCAGTGTCTTTCTAAATGTGGTTAAGAATCTCTGTATTAGAATCATGCGGAGGTGCTTGTTAAAACCATACTCCTGGATTCATCCCAGTTTGACAAAATATTAATCTCTTTTTGTTAGGACGTTGGACCCTGCAAAAGCACCCAAAGGATTTTCATGCACATTAAACATGAATATCTGTTACTGTAAGCATATTGATGATTTTCTAAGTCTTTCATAAAGAACTCTAATAATTTAATTATTTTTTTCTTGAATATTTCTGCTCTTTCTCAGGACTTGAATTACCACTGTTATTGAGACAAATATCAAATCTCTGTATTTAATCTAAATATTTCTCCTGAGAACTGAGCCTATATGTACATTTGTCTTCTGAAGAAATTCAAGTGGATGTTCCATAGGCATGAATGTCCAACTCTTACCGGTTGTCTTGACTGTTTCCCTAACTCATGTCCCTTGTTGCCCTTAAAGTAAAAGACTTTACTGTCCACTGAACTGCTCAAGACAAAAACAGAACCTTTATTCTTGACTCCTCTCTTCTCTCATTATTTCATTCAATATTTTAATGACATTAAAAGTCTTATTCAGGAATTTCCCTAGTGGTCCAGTGGCTGAGAATCTGGCTGCCACGCAGGGGACACGGGTTTGATCCCTGGTCTGGGTAGACCCTACTCACCGAGCGGCAACTGAGTCCACAGGCCACAACTGCTGAGCCCGTACTCCGCAACTACTGAAGCCTGTGTGCCTGAAGAGCCCATGCTCTGCAACAAGAAAAGCCACCCCAATTAAAGCATGAGCACCACAGTGAAGAGTAGCCCCCGCTCACCCCAAGTAGAGAAATTCTGTGTGCAGCAAGAAAAACCCAGCATAGCCAAAAAGAAATTAACTAATTAAATCAAATATTTAAAAACCCTGATCCAGTAGACTTCATTAATATGTTCTGAATCAACCCAATTATTTCCATGTTTACTGACATAATACAAGCTGTAGATTTCTATTGTCTAGAAAGTAGTTAAAGCTTACTAGGAATAAGCACTCTCAGCTTAATGCTCTTGTATCTGTGAGTACTAAATCAGAATGACCTGATATGATGGCCAAAAATTCATATACCTGGGATCT
The DNA here is from genome assembly GCF_019320065.1 of Cervus canadensis. NCBI lineage: Eukaryota > Metazoa > Chordata > Mammalia > Artiodactyla > Cervidae > Cervus > Cervus canadensis. The sequence goes on along the minus strand of NC_057407.1, from coordinate 35,332,765 downwards.
ACTAAATATTTATCCAATTGTAGTTATGGGAGTGGAGCCAGGAATCATTTTTTTTTTTTTTTTTCCCAGTGGGTTTGTCATACATTGATATGAATTAGCCATGGATTTACATGTATTCCCAATCCCGAAGCTGGGTCTCCCAGTGTGTCTCTGATCCCAGATCTGCACCATAGTATACTCTGCAACAAGAATAATCGCCACCCCAATGTGTTTAATGTTCTTAGCACTCTGTATAAGCACCAAATGAAATCTTTTTAACGGCTGAGTAATATTCCATGGTGTATATGTACCACAGCTTCCTTATCCATTCGTCTGCTGATGGGCATCTAGTTGCTTCCATGTCCTGGCTATTATAAACAGTGCTGCGATGAACATTGGGGTGCACGTGTCTCTTTCAGATCTGGTTTCCTCAGTGTGTATGCCCAAGAGTGGGATTGCTGGGTCATATGGCAGTTCTATTTCCAGTTTTTTAAGAAATCTCCACACTGTTCTCCATAGTGGCTGTACTAGTTTGCATTCCCACCAACAGTGTAAGAGGGTTCCCTTTTCTCCACACCCTCTCCAGCATTTATTGCTTGTAGACTTTTGATAGCAGCCATCCTGACTGGCATGTAATGGTACCTCATTGTGGTTTTGATTTGCATTTCTCTGATAATGAGTGATGGTGAGCATCTTTTCATGTGTTTGTTAGCCATCTGTATGTCTTCTTTGGAGAAATGTCTGTTTAGTTCTTTGGCCCATTTTTTGATTGGGTCATTTATTTTTCTGGAATTGAGCTGCAGGAGTTGCTTGTATATTTTTGAGATTAATCCTTTGTCTGTTTATTCATTTGCTATTATTTTCTCCCAATCTGAGGGCTGTCTTTTCACCTTACTTATAGTTTCCTTTGTAGTGCAAAAGCTTTTAAGTTTCATTAGGTCCCATTTGTGTAGTTTTGCTTTTATTTCCAATATTCTGGGAGGTTGGTCATAGAGGATCTTGCTGTGATTTATGTCAGAGAGTGTTTTGCCTATGTTCTCCTCTAGGAGTTTTATAGTTTCTGGTCTTACATTTAGATCTTTAATCCATTTTGAGTTTATTTTTGTGTATGGTGTTAGAAAGTGTTCTAGTTTCATTCTTTTACAAGTGGTTGACCAGTTTTCCCAGCACCACTTGTTAAAGAGGTTGTCTTTTTTCCATTGTATATCCTTGCCTCCTTTGTCAAAGATAAGGTGTCCATAGGTTCGTGGATTTATCTCTGGGCTTTCTATTCTGTTCCATTGATCTATATTTCTGTCTTTGTGCCAGTACCATACTGTCTTGATGACTGTGGCTTTGTAGTAGAGTCTGAAGTCAGGCAGGTTGATTCCTCCAGTTCCATTCTTCTTTCTCAAGATTACTTTGGCTATTCGAGGTTTTTTTGTATTTCCATACAAATTGTGAAATTCTTTGGTCTAGTTCTGTGAAAAATACCGTTGGTAGCTTGATAGGGATTGCATTGAATCTATAGATTGCTTTGGGTAGAATAGCCATTTTAACAATATTGATTCTTCCAATCCATGAACACGGTATGTTTCTCCATCTGTTTGTGTCCTCTTTGATTTCTTTCATCAGTGTTTTATAGTTTTCTATGTATAGGTCTTTTGTTTCTTTAGGTAGATATACTCCTAAGTATTTTATTCTTTTTGTTGCAATGGTGAACAGGAATCATTTAAAACATAATTATTTCCAAGCAAATTGTCATGCAAATGTAAGTGTGAGAGTTTCTTCTTTTAGAGTTGCCACTTTCCCTAGAAGGGTTAAATGTAGGGCAGTTGAATAGTCAGAAATAAAAGAATTCTTGCAGTCATAATGAATTTTAGGTATGAAAGAAACCAAAGAGATAATATACCTCAACACACAGAGGAAAAGCTGAGACAAACATAGTCACCCAGTTAGTTAGTGACAGACTCATAAGAGGACGATAGGACAGGTAAGTTCCAACCAAGAAGAGATCTCCATTTTACTATGCTGCTGCCCACTTTTCAGTATACACAAAGTTAGAGATTACTTTAGGAAAATCATTTAGATAAACTAGAATTTGGTGATGATATAAATCACCCAATGTTAACTGTCATGTAAAACACATATCTTATTGACATTTTTTATACAAAAAATACACACACAGTTTATTTAAGCATTTCATGGTCAAGATTTCTAAATGCTTCTAAAAAAGACTGGAGCATATTTCTTATTAAAGGAAAATTTTACTTTGCAGGTTTTTCAGCATAAACCACAAATACATTTGCAAGCTTTTTAATTGTGTGGCAAAACTTTGAATTGGAAGTCCATAAAGTATTTTCACTCAAAGAACGCAAAGAAACTTTGAGATTAGATTCTAAGAAGGGTCATTTATAGAAATCTTCAAGAAAAAATACATTTGTTTAATGTGATTATCTAGCTCCCAGCTTGAAATCACAGTTTAAAAAAAGTAATGGTTTCTTCCTAATTATTAAAGAGATATGTATTTCAGAAAAGGGAAGAGATGTTTAAATGCCTTATTAAAACTTGTTCAAAATGTCTTACATAAACAGAAAAAAAGTTTCAGCTTAGCAAAAAAAAAAAAAAAAGCAGTTTCCAGATCTGTGAAACTCAGACTATGTTAACACTTCAAATTTTCTTGAAAATATCTAACAAAGTTCTTTCCATGGAATAAAGAACATGAAATCCCATCAGCATTAAATAGTCGTTTATTAGGCAGACTGTGTGAGCCCAGGTCTAAAGCTGGGGCTTTTCTCAGTGTTCCATCTCAGCACTGCTGCGGGAGTCAAACTCAGCCTTATATACGTGGTTTTCTGGGGCAGAGTAGAGTTTCCTAGCGTCCTCCAGCAGTTTCAAGTCTTCACTTTCTCTCAGTACAACCCTCTGTGTGTCAGAGGGATTTCTACATCCCTCATGTGCAGTTGGCTTTTGCTTCTGTCCCTTTCCCCTGAAACAGTGTATCTTTGCCAGTGTCCTGGGAACTACAGAATTTCATCACACTTGCTACAGCAGATTAAGGCTTTTTAAAAATTTTTTTCTTTTTCTTTTTTTTAATTGAAGGATAGTTGCTTTACAGAATTTTGTTGTTTTCTGTCAAACCTCAACATGAATCAGCCATAGGTATACGTATATCCCCTCCCTTTTGAACCTCCCTCCCATCTCCCTCCCCATCCCACCCCTCTAGGCTGATACAGAGCCCCTGTTTGAGTTTCCTGAGCCATGGCTATCTATTTTACATACAGTAATGTAACTTTCTATGTTACTCTTTCCATACATCTCACCCTCTCCTCCCCTCTCCCCAGGTCCATTCTCTATGTCTGTTTCTCCATTGCTGCCCTGTAAATAAGTTATTCAGTACCATTCTTCTAGATTCCGTATATATGTGTTAGAATGCTGTATTTGTCTTTCTCTATCTGACTCACTTTACTCTGTATATAGGTTCTAGGTTCATCCACCTCATCAGAACTGACTCAAATGCATTCCTTTTTTATGTCTGAGTAATATTCCATTGTGTATATACATCACTTTTTCAAATCCATTCATCTGTCAATGGACATCTAGGTTGCTCCCATATTCCAGCTATTGTAAATAATACCTGAATTAACAATGGGATTCATGTATCTTTTTCAATTTTGGTTTCCTCAGGGTATATGCCTAGGAGTGGGATTGCTGGGTTATATGGTGGTTTTATCCCCAATTTTTTAAGAAATCTCCATACCGTCTTCCATAGTGGCTGTATGAATTTACATTCCCACCAAGAGTGCAACAGCATTCCCTTTTCTCCACCCCTTCTCCAGCATTGTAGACTTTTTGATGATGGCCATTCTGACTGGTGTGAGGTGATATCTAATTGTTTTTATTTGCTTCTCTAATAATGAGTGATGTTTCTTCTTTTGGAGAAATGTCTGTTTAGGTCTTTTTCCCACTTTTTGATTGGGTTGTTTGTTTTTCTGGAATTGAGTTGTATGAGCTCCTTGTATATTTTGGAAATTAATCTTTTGTCAGTTGTTTAATTTGCTATTATTTTCTCCTATTTTGAGGGTTGTCTTTTCACCTTGCTTATAGTTTCCTTTGCTGTTTAAAAACTTTTAATTTTAATCAGGTCCCACTTGTTTACCTTTGTTTTTATTTCCGTCACTCTAGGAGGTGGATCTAGAAGATCTTGCTTTGATTTATGTCGGTGAGTGTTCTGCCTGTGATTTCCTCTAAGAGTTTTATAGTTTCTGGTCTTACATTTAGGTCTTTAATCCATTTTGAGTTTATCTCTATGCATGGTGTTAGGAAGTATTCTAATTTAATTCTTTTACATGTAGCTCTTCAGTTTTCCAGCACTATTTATTGAAGAGGCTGTCTTGCCCCATTGTATAGTCTTGCCTCCTTTTTCAAAAATAAGGTACCCATAGGTGCATGGGTTTATTTCTGGGCTTTCTATCTTGTTCCATTGGTCTGTATTCCTGTTTCTGTACCAGTACCACACTCTCTTGATGACTGTAGCTTTGTAGTATAATCTGAAGTCAGGAAGGTTCATTCCTCCAGTTCTAGTCTTCTTTCTCAAGACTGCTTTGGCTATTTGGAGTTTTTTATATTTCCATACAAATTGTGAAATTTTTTGTTCTAGTTCTGTGAAAAATGCCATTGGTCATTTGATAGGGATCGCGTTGAATCTGTAGATTGCATTTGGTAGTATAGTCATTTTCACAATATTGATCTTCCCACCAAGGAACATGGAATATCTCCCCATCTGTTTATGTAATCTTTGATTTCTTTCATTAGTGTCTTATAATTTTCTGTGTACAGTTCTTTTGTCCCCTTAGGTAAGTTTATTCCTAGGTTTTAATTCTTTTTGTTGCCATGGTGACTGGGAATGATTCCTTAATTTATCTTTTTTATTTTAGTATATAGAAACTAAACTAACAACTATCATTGTTAGTATATAGAAATGCAAGTGATTTCTGTGTATTGATTTTGTATCCTGCAAATTTGCTAAATTCACTGATTAGCTCTAGTAATTTTATGATACTATCTTTATGGTTTTCTATGTACAGTATCATATCATCTGCAAACAGGGAGAGGTTTACTTCTTCTTTTCCAGTCTGCATTCCTTTTATTTCTTTTTCTTCTCTGATTGCTGTCACTAGGACTTCTAAAACTATGTTGAATAATAGAGGTGAAAGTGGACACCATTGTCTTGTCCTAATCTTAGGGGGAATGCTTTCAGTTTTTCGCCACTGAGAATAATGTTTGTTGTAGGCTTATCAGTGTAGTGGTTATCACGTTCACCTCATTTTTTGGACTTCCCTTGTGGCTCAGACAGTAAAGCATCTGCCTACAATGCAGGAGACCTGGGTTCAGTCCCTTGGTCAGGAAGATCTCCTGGAGAAGGAAATGGCAACCTATTCCAGTATTCTTGCCTGGAAAATCCCATGGATGGAGAAGCCAGGTAGGCTACAGTCCATGGGGTCGCAAAGAGTCAGACACGACTGAGCGACTTCACTTTCACTTTCTTTTATCATATATGGCCTTTACTATGTTGAGGTAGGTTCCTTCTATGCCCATTTGTTGAAGAGTTTTAATGATAAATGGGTGCTGAATTTTGTCAAAGGCTTTTTCTGCATCTATTGATATGATCATTTGCATTTTATCTTTCAATTTGTTAATATGGTGTATCACATTGATTGATTTACATATATTGAATAATCCTTGTATTCCTGGAATAAACCTAACTTGATCATGGTCTATGAGCTTTTTGATGTGTTGCTGAATCCTGTTTGCTAAAATTTTGTTGAGGATTTTTGCATCCATCTATTTTGCTATTGAGCTGTAGTTTTCTTTTTGTGTGTTGTCTTTGTCTGATTTTGGTATCAGGGTGATGGTGGCCTCATAGAAAGGTCTTTGGAAGTATTTCTTCCTCTGCAATTTTTAAAAAGAGTTTTAGAAGGATAGGCACTAGCTCGTCTCTAAATGCTTGATAGAATTCTCTGTGAAGCCATCTGGTCCCAGGCTTTTGTTTTTTGGGAGATTTTTTTATCACAGCTTCAATATCAGTGTTTGTAATTGGGTTGTTCATAATTTCTATTTCTTCCTGGTTCAGTCTTGGAAGACTGAACTTTTCTAAGAATCTGTCCATTTCCTCCAGTTTATTCATTTTATTGCCATATCATTGTCCATAATAGTCTCCTATAATCCTTTGTATTTCTGCATTGTCTGTTGTAACCTCTCCTTTTTCATTTCTAATTTTGTTGATGTGATTCTTCTTTTTTTTCTTCATGAGTCTGGCTAAGGGTTTGTCAATTTTGTTTATCTTCTCAAAGTATCACCTTTTAGTTTTATTGATCTTTCCTATTGTTTCTTTCATTTCTTTTTCATTTATTTCTGCTCGGATCCTTATGATTTCTTTCCTTCTACTAATTGTGGGGTTTTTTTTGTTGTTGTTATTGCTGTTCTTCTTTTTCCAGTTGTTTTAGGTGTAAAGTTAGGTTGTCTATTTGATGTTTTTCCTGTTTCTTAAGGTAAGATTGTGTTGTTATAAACTTCCCTCTTAGAAGTGCTTTTGCTGCATCCTATAGGTTTTGAGTTGTGCTTTCATTATGATTTGTTTCTAGAATTTTTTTGATTTCCCTTTTGATTTCTTCAGTAACATGTTGGTAATTTAGAAATGTGTTGTTTAATCTCCATGTGTTTGTGTTTCTTGCAGTTTTTATTTTATTGTAATCAATATCTAGTCTCATGGCATTGTGGTAGGAGAAGATGCTTGATACAATTTCAATTTTTTTTTTAAATTGCTGAGATAAATTTAACAAATAAAATTAAATTTAAATTTGATTCATGACCCATGATGTGGTCTATCCTGGAGAATGTTCCATATGTACTTCATCAGAAGGTGTATTCTTCTGCATTTGGATGGAATGTCCTGAAGACATCACTGAGATTCATCTCATCTAATGTATCATTTAAGGCTTGGGTTTCCGTACTAATTTTCTGTTTTGATGATCTGTCCATTGGTATGAGTAGGGTGTTAAAGTCTCCTACTATTATTGTGTTACTGTCAATTTCTCCTTTTATGTCTGTTAGTGTTTGTCTTATGCATTGAGGTGCTCTTACGTTGGGTGCATAGATATTTAGAATTGGTATGCCTTCCTCTTGGATTGATCCCTTGATCATTATGTAGTATCCTTCCTTATCTCTTGTAATCTTTATTTTAAGGTCTACTTTGCCTGATATGAGGATTGCTATTCCAACTCTCTTTTGCTTCCCATTTGCATGGAATATATTTTTCCATCCTCTTACCTGCAGTCTATTTGTGTCTTTAGATCCAAAGTGAGTTTCTCGTAGACAGCATATATATGGGTCTTGTTTTTGTATCCATTCAGCAGTCCATGTCTTTTGGTTGGAGCATTTAATCTATTTACATTTAAAGTAATTATTGATAAATATGTTCCTATTGCCATTTTATTAATTATTAATTGTTTGGGGTTGATTTTGTAGACCTTTTTCTTCTCTTATATTTCTTGACTATGTAAGTCCCTTTAACATTTGTTGTAAGGCTGGTTTGGTGATACTGAATTCTCTTACTTTTGCTTGTCTGAAAAGCTTTTTATTTCTCCATCAATTTTGAATGAGTTCCTTGCCAGGTATAGTAATCTTGGTTGTAGATTTTTCCCATTCAGTACTTTAAATATATCTTGCCATTTCCTTCAGGACTGCAGAGTTTCTGCTGAAAGGTCAACTGTCAAGCGTATGGGGTTTCCCTTGTGTGTTACTGGTTGTTTCTCCCTTGCTGCTTTTAATATTCTTTCTTTGTGTTTAGTCTGTGTTAGTTTGATTAGTATGTGTCTTGGCATGTTTCTCCTTGGGTTTACCCTATATGGGACTCTTTGTGCCTCTTAGACTTGACTATTTCCTTTCCCATGTTGCAGGAATTTTCAACTGTAATCTCTTCAAAAATTTTCTCATACACTTTCTTTTTCTCTTCTTCTTTTGGGGCCCCTATAATTTGAATGTTGGTGCATTTGAGTGTCCCAGAGGTCTCTGAGACTACCCTCAGTTCTTTTCATTCTTTTTACTTTATTCTGCTCTTTAGAAGTTACTTCCATCATCTTATCTTCCAGCTCACTGATTTGTTCTTCTGCTTCAGATATTCTGCTATTGATCCCTTCTAGAGTATTTGTATTTTCAGTAATTGTGTTGTTTGTATCTCTATGTTTATTCTTTAGTTCTTCTAGGTCTTTGTTAATTGGTTCTTGCGTTTTCTCCACTTTGTCTTCAAGGCTTTTGATCACCTTTACTATCATCATTCTGAATCCTTTTCCAGGAAGTCTGCCCGTTTCCTCTTCATTCATTTGGATTTCTGTGTTTCTAGTTTGTTCCTTCATCTGTGTAGTATTTCTCTGCCTTTTTATTACTATTTTTTTTAACTTATATGTTTGAGGTCTCTTTTTCCCAGGCTTCAAGGTTGAATTCTTTCCTCCGTTTTGTTTCTGCCCTCTAAAGGTTGGTCGAGTAGTTCCTGCAAGCTTTGTATAGGGTGAGATTTGTGCTGAGTTTTTGTTTGTTTGTTTTTCCTCTGATGGGCAAGGCTGATTGAGGTGGTAATATTATCTGCTGACAACTGGGTTTGTATTTTTGTTCTGTTTGTTGTTTAGATGAGGCATTTTGCATAGGGTGCTACTGGTGGTTGGGTGATGCCAGGTCTTGTATTCAAGTGGTTTCCTTTGTGTGAGTTCTCACTATTTGACAGTGCCTAGGGTTAGTTCTCTGGTAGCCCAGGGTCTTGGAGTCAGTGCTCTCACTCCAAAGGCTCAGGATTTGATCTCTTGTCAAGAATGAAGATTCCACAAGTGGTTTGTTATGGCGTTAAGTGAGATTAAAACAAATATCCCAAAACAAGAAACCAAAGATGAACCCCAGAAAAATGGCAGTTAAAAAACCAGGCAAATAATAATTAAAATAATGGAATATACACATATGCATATACACCCATGAGCAAAGTCAAAACAGTCCAAAAAAAAAAAAGTATGGTAGATTGCCCCAGTGAACTCAAGAAACCAAAAATTATATTTACCAGTTAAGAACAAAACTAACTAAAGCAGAAACTGTAAAACAAAACTAAAGCAAGGTGCAAAGTGGGGAATAAAGCAATGAAAATAAAACTAACAAAATGCTGACAGGAAAGGAAAGAAGGAGATGAAAGACAGAATAGATATGCAAAGATAAATAGAGATATATGAAGGAGATTTGTATACATTAAAGATTAATTGCAAGGGGAAAAGAACAGTAGGAAAGGCAAACAAAGAAGTAAATGTAGAAAAAATATAATAGGTTTAAAGAAATTAAAAATTAAAATTATAAAAAAGAGAAAAGAAAAACAGAAGAAAGAAAAAAAAAAAAAGGAAAACTCCACAGAACTGCAAAAGCCCAACATAGAGGCATAGGTTTATAACAACAATAAAATTGTGACTGAATATACACATATACATATACATCCATAAGCAAAACCAAAACAATCCAACAAAAATAAAGTACAAGAGATTGACCTGGCAAACAAAGGAAACCAAAAATTATATCTTCTAGATCAAAACTAACTAAAGCACAAACTGGAAAGCAAAACTAAACAGGGTGCTAATTGGGAAATAAAACAATAAAAATAAAACTAACTGGTAAGTTAGGAGTAAAGGAAAGAAAGAATAGATATGCAAAGTTAAATAGGGGTAGATAAAATAGATTTATATACATTAGAGATTAACTTCAAGGGGAAAAGAACAGTATGAAAAGCAAACAAAGGAATAAATATAGAAAAAAATACATTTAAAAAATTAAAATTAAAAAAGAAAAGAAAAAAAGGAAAACCCCACAGAACTGCAAAAGCCCAGCGTAGAGGCAGAGGTTTATAACAACAAAAATGTGACTTAGAGAAAAAGAAAAAAGAAAACAACTCAAAAGCTTAATTAGATTTCATAGTGGCAAAAAAATTGACAACTACAACAGAGGGGGGAAAAGGGCAAAAAAAGAAACAAAAATCCAAAAGAATCTCCAGAAAAAGTCAAAACATAAGAATAATAAATGTTTTTCTTGAGTCACTGCTTTCAGAGTCTTTTTCCTTGCTGGGAGTCACAGTCCACCTCACTCCCTAGATGCCCTCCAACACTGTGCTGATCTCTGGACCTGCTGTGGGGGCAGCTCAGATTCTCATCTAGTTCTACTCCTGTGTGTTCTTGCCTCCAATGTCCACAGCTATCAGAACTAGTGTGTTTTCTTCTGTGGGAGCTCTCAATGACTTTTATATATTCCATAGACACAGAGTCTGCCTAGTTGATCATGTGGATTTAATCTGCAGCTTGTACAGCTGGTGGGAAGGTTTTGGGTCTTCTTCCCTAGCCACACTGCCCCTGGGTTTCAACTGTGGTTTTATTTCCACCTCTGCCTGTCGGTCGTCCACCAGGGTTTTTTTATTTCCACCTCTGCCTGTCGGTCGTCCACCAGGGTTTGCTCTTGAATTGGCCCTGGAGGACTTGGTTTTGCCCCTGTGAGGGCCAGGTGTGGAAGTGGTGTAGCTGCTTGGGTCACAGTCAACAGCAGCCCTCGCCCTGGGATTGCCCCACAATCCCTAAACTCCAGCTCCCAGCTGCTGCGCCTTCCAGGTGACCTGCATCCCTGTCCGGGGCATGTATGGCTGCAGCAAGGACTGTCTGATTCTCATTGTATTTAGGCTGCCACAGATCAGCTGTTCCACTCTCAGGCTTTAATGTTTCTCCTCTGACTCAGACAATTGCTCCGATGTGGGGATCGGACCCCTGCTTCAATTCCGCAACTGGACGAGGGCAGATCCGGTCCTACCTACACTCCTGTTTTTCCCCCTAGTTCCTTGGTTCTACCGAGTTTTGCATGGTTCTATGTATTCTTTTCTACTGGCCATTCTTTCCTCCTGTCCGTTCTTAGCTGCTGTTCTCCATGCACTTCTGTGTTTGAAGGTGTATTCCTGATGTATCCATGGGGAGAGATATACTCCACATTCACATACTTCTCTGCCATCTTGTTTTCTTCCAAGGCTTTTTTTTTTTTAAATGGTGGGGGAGGAAAGGATCTGGAGATATGGGTCAGGTTTTCTTGTGTGGCATTAAAGTTCCCTGTCTAGTCATTTGTTTCACCCATAGTCTCTGGTACAATACTCAGGTGAGGTCTAATGAAAAGAGCTTGCAGAGAGCAGACTCTCATGAAGCTTTGGGATCAAAATTAACCTTAACTCTCAAACTAATTGCACCTGTCATTTGAGAATTCACTAAAATTTTAGCTATTTTCTTCCAATCAACCTTAACAGTGCTCACTTCCTCCCTTGCTCTGCCAAAGATGGAATAGTTCATGATGTCCGATCTTTCCATGGAAGAAGGTAGCACATCAGGAATTCAGTTCACCAAATTTGCATGCAACTTTAGTCTTTCATGGGCTCAGAAAAAAATGTTATGATTTTGTTGTTTAGACTGTTTATCTTTTCATTCTCTTACCACAGTCTTTTTTAGAGAAGACATTTTTAATTTTAATAAATTCCAACTTATCATGTTTTGCTTTCATGGGCTATACTTTGGATCTTTTATCTAAAGAGTCAACAAATTTAAGGTCATCTAATTTTTCTCTTACGTTATCTCCTGGAATTTTTATAGGCTTTCTTTCATTTATATATAGTTCTGTGATTCATTTTGAATTAATATTTGTGAAAGGTTTAAGATCAGTGTTTAGAGTTTTGGGATTTATTTTGACATATTGTACACTTTTCCCAGTACCATTGGTGGAAAATATTTTAAATTATATTTTTCTTCTGTAATTATATTTGCAACAAATGTTATTTTGAGTTAACTGATCCTATCTCTGTGTCCAATATTTTGTTTATTGCATTTTTGAAATTGCATTTTTCAAATCTAAGATTTCTGCATAGTCTTTAAACTTTGCATTTTTTCTTTAACTCTTCCTTATTTTCCCGTGTTTTGTCCATGCATCTCAGTGTATTCTTTATTTTTTTCTTAATTATTTTAATTGGAAAATAATTACTTTGCAATATTGTGATGGTTTCTGCCATATATCAACAAGAATTGGTCACAGGTATACATGTGTCCCCTGCATCCTGAACCCCCCTTCCACCTCCCTCCCCACCCTCCCTATCCCTCTGGGTATTCTTTAAGCTAGTATAAATTTGTTTGAAGGACTTGTCTGCTAATTCTTACATCTGGGTCATCTATGCTTGTGTCTATTGTCTCTTTTTCTCTTGATTATTGATCATAGTTCTCTATTTCTTTTCAAGTCTATAAATTTTTATTCTGTGCTACAAATTGTAGATTTCAGACATTTAAAATTTTTCCTGCTTTCCTTTAGTGAATGTTGAATTTAGTGGATATTCTGAAAGTTAATTTATTGGCTGTGCATTTTAATCATATGGAGGTTCAATTTTAGACTTGCTAAGATAGATTTAGTTCAGTTGGCCATTAGTTCTATGACATTGTTGCTTTTCTTGGATATGTTTCTTACTCTTAAGTAATGAACCTTTTGGGGTTTAAATGAAAAGCCCAATGTGTTTATCAAGCACCTTTAAGTTGACAAGATTTTGGCTCAAAACTCTGTCTCCTTGGCATCAGGCAATGACTGAAAACTCCATTTAAATGTTTAGCCAACCAGATGCTATTTTATGACTTTTTTTAACCCAACAAACCTACAGTTTAGTACTTAGCCAAAGATATGAGATGAATCTTGTACTTATATTTGGTATGTATCCTTCTATGTTTGAATCCTTTAGGCGATTTCCCCTGTTTCAAGGCATTATGTCAGTTCTGAACTCCAGTTTCTATCTCCCCAGCCCCTCCTCTTTGTGCTTATTTCCTTCCCTCTTTGTGAGCTGGTATGTGCCCTCAAGGAAAGTTCAGGTAAATACGGAGTTCACCAATTGTGTTCCTTTTCTTTCATACACTTAAGAGTTGCTATCAAAGGGAAATTAAACTGATAAAACATACTCTGTCTTTAATGAATGCAGAATTTCTCCCTTCCCAATTATTGTTATCATAAAGTCACTGTCTGACAATCCCAATGTCTCAACAATACTGGATCTCTTTCTATAGCCTGTTTTCTTTTCCCTTTTGATGTCTGGTCAATTGGTTTTCTTTCCTAGAATGCCTGGTAATTTTGGGTGCTGAACATGGAGCATGAAAAATTGTAGAGTATGTGGATGATCTTATCTACTCTAGGTAGGATTCATTCTCTTCCAGAAACATTTAAACAACCATGTTACTTTAATAATCAGTGAGTGAGATGTTCCAAAGCTGTGATTCTGATTGTCATGCTGAATTTAAAAGCTGTATTAAATAATGGTCTTAATAATGGTTGAGGTGAGGAAGAAGAAAACGTTCACTGGGAAAGCATTTGGACCTTACATGATTATCAATAGGTTCATTTTAAACTACTACTATATCTGGCACTGGTTATGTTTTCTGTCTTCTTACAATTATTAAAATATATATTTCATGGCACTTATTATCTAGAAAATAAAGCATTTGAATTCATGTTCTAAGAGAGATGGGGAGATATAAATGTATCTCTTGCTCATCTTAGAGCACTTACACCTTCTCAGACTATAGGCCTCAGGAGACTTGGAGAGGTGAAACTTCGCAAGAATGAATGTAGTCCAGCAGAATACATTTCAACTGGATTTTTTAATTAGTCTAAGTAATTTAGCTAGCCAGTATTGAAATACCAAAGATAATTTACATATTCTGAAGCAAAGGTAGTTTACTGAACTGAATATAAATAAATGTCCAGGTGATAGCTTTATAATTTTCCCCCTAAGCAAGCTCATTTCTTTCTTTAAAAATCTCATTTTTATTGGTTTCCTGGATACACATTTCAAAATGGGGCTTATGTTATAATGTTTCCAAATTTGATAGGCTGAAAAGTCCCTAATCGGTTGTTTGGCAACTTCGAATATTGCTTTTTACTGAACGTGCAGTGTAAGATCACGTAAGTGCAGTGTAAGATCAAATTTGATCTGCTCTAGTTAAAGCAAGGATGAAAGAAGAGTCATTTTATCCTTTAAACAGCACAGGCCTAAGGCCTACAAGCTTTTAGCACCTTCAGAATATTTAAGAATTGAAAAACATGTCTAGTCCCAAAAAAAGAAAAAAATTCAAAATACAAATTAATGAACATTTGATTAAATATCTGCAAAGCATATTTTGTTAACTACCCATAAAAATGTCATAAATTTCATCACTTAAGAGAATGTTGTGTAGATTAGACTTTTCTCTTTTTGCAAGAGCTCCTGTATATGTAATATGATTCTTGAGAAATCATAGGCAATAAATTAAAGGAGTTCCTCAAAGCCACTCAACTTCAAAAATAAATGTATAAAATTATTCACAAATTTTATTTACTGTGTAACATGGGTGCATTTTAATGCTTGATATTGCCTTTAGAGAGGGGTGTCTTTAAATCAATGCTGGGGTTTCTTCAACTTTCTCCCTTCTGCAGAGATTAGAGACTACAACTTGCAAACCATAGCACTTAGTGTTCGCTCAAGCCCCTCTAAGCTTATAACATTTATGATAAGCTTAGTCTATTTCAGGGATTACAGCATAGTTTTTGCATAATGAGTAAGAAGGAACTTCCATGTAGTTTATTTGGTGGTTAGGATTGTGAATGGCAATATATAATAGCAGGTATGTAAGTTACAAAGTAGTTTAGTAAGGAAGTGAAAACAATTTTTGAATGATTTTCAAATTGTTCCTCAGTAGCATTACTTTAGACATTTAAAAAACAAACAAACTAGGCTGTACTTAGATAAGCCATTTGAAACTCTGGACTCATTCTTCTGCATCAGGTCACTCCTTCTCATCACCTTACAAAAAATTATGGGAAACTTACCTTACAGAATTTATGGGGTGTAAACCAAAGGATACACTAATACAACTGAACTCTTCATATAAAACATTATTATAATTAAAACATTAGGGAAGTAACCACATATAGCATATGTTATGACACTGAGATCTGAAAAAGTATAATCTCCTGAGTTTTCAATTCAGTGTCCTAAAGGCCTCCTCTAGTTCTACAAGTCAGGAGAAGGCAATGGCAACTAACTCCAGTACTTGCCTGGAAAATCCCTGGAGGAGCCTGGTCTGCAGTTCTACAAGTCAGGAGAAGGCAATGGCAACTAACTCCAGTACTTGCCTGGAAAATCCCATGGATGGAGGAGCCTGGTAGGCTGCAGCCCATGGGGTCGCTAGGAGTCGGACACGACTGAGAAACATCACTTTCACTTTTCACTTTCATGCATTGGAGAAGGAAATGGCAACCCACTCCGGTATTCTTGCCTGGAGAATCCCAGGGACGGGGGAGCCTGGTGGGCTGCCGTCTATGGGGTCACACAGAGTTGGACACGACTGAAGCGACTTAGCAGCAGCAGCAGCAATTCTACAAGTCAAGGGCGGCACATTTCCTTAGCTAATTTTGAAGTTATTATTATTAAAAAAAATTTTTTTTGAAGTTATTATTGAAGAATAATGTTGTCGCTTTTTAGATCAGTAAGAAAAGGCACACGCTATACTGCAAAACAAAAACAAGCTTGCTAGAAACCTCCTTTCTGAGAAATGTATATCTTATATCATGAAAGGACCTTAGCTAGAAGCATTTGCTGTTTAGTCTTAGTAATTTAAGCTTTGAATATTTAAGCATAATGTGTTTGTTGGGAAATTGTACCAACTCAGGAGAATTTCACATTTTTAACGAATGTCACTGTGGTGCAGGGCCCTTTTGTGTACATTAGCATTTGACTTACTGTTAAAAACTTGACCCCAATGAGGACCATAAAACCCTAACTTGCTTATTGAGTGTGCCCTTTCATTCCTTTGGAGGAATGATAAAAATAGACACATGGATTTGTTCTTCAAATAGCTAAGCATGAATGCATTTGTCCTTCTCCTTAATATTGACAGAATACTGTACTCCAGCAACTTTGCCGAAACCTATTATTACCTGAATAAGCCTTATTTGTTATTCATAAGCTTTCCAGTGCTTACTACTTTATCATTTTTTTTTTTTTACTTTTCATTGTCTATAATTGCTTCTTAAATGCTTCCAAATAAGACTTCTTTACTTATCATTTCTATTCTATCCAAAATCATTCCCTATAGTCAAGGTGAATCATCGCCACCCTAGTTTTTTACTGTTCTTTTGCTAAACAAGCATATTTCACTGTGGCCTATGTGACTAATTTCCTTTACTGCTGCTCTAAGAGAAATTTCCAAGTTCACTGAAATTAGCCTTGAAGGAATGCTGAAAGGCTGCTTCTTGGTATATAAAGAATTTTGCAGTATCTGCCTCTTCTAGTGCTTGCTATAGATCACAAAGTGATGAAATGAAAGGACACAGATCTATTTCTGCATTGAGAATCCTATTGTGACAAAGACCACTGTTTGACTCCATTTCTCTCAAAATACAGGGACTTTTCTTGCAGCAAGTATGACTGAGCAGGCTTTATTTTTTCTGCTTATTTTATTAGTATGAGTACATTAAAACATGAAAGTTCAAGTAATTACATGTCTGGTTGCCTTTGTTCTAGGGTGGAAAGGCCTGACATTGCTAGTATCTGCTGGTGTATAGAGTAAAGAAAATAAAAGGTCAAGCTATGAGCTATTGTTTGACATTAGCTATTCAAATCTGTCAAAAGATTAGATGCATGGTTGTTGGACATTAAGCCTACTGTTCGAATACAACTGTCTCACAGACCATGGTGGCAAAGGAACATCAGAGGAAAATTGACTTCCATCTTGACCAAATTTCCTGGGGTTTTGTGTATCTGCTGCTAGTTATCTTAAACATGTCATGAAGCAGGGAAGTAAATCTCCAGGGGCCATCAGATCTACCCATGAATACAAACTGGGTCATCATGAAGTCAGTGAAGGACTTAGGATGTGGTCTTGGCTCCCTGTATCTTGAAAGTTGAAGAGTATTCATAAAGCATTGGGTCCAAGAAGTAGGTTCATGCAATACATATCCTTAGCAAGAATTCATGCAGTGGAGACAAGACTGTGTATCTCATGAAAGCCACAGTCTCAGACAACTATTGAATTTTCCTCTTACTCCAGGGCAACAAATCAAGAACTGTTTCCTCAGCAGAAACAAATACTACTGACATAAAGCACTAAAGACTCAATCTGGTTGAGAGATTCTCCAGGAAAAGGGAAATGTGTGGTAGGCTATAGCATGTGCATGTGTGATAAGTCACATCCAGTTCTTTGTGACCCAATGGATTGTAGCCCGCCAGGCTCCTCTGTCCATGGGATTTCCCAGGCGTAGGAGACACTGGAGTGGGTTGTCATGCCCTCCTCCAGGGCATCCTCCTGACCCAGTGATTGAACCCACATTTCTTATGTCTCCTGCATTGGCAGGCAGGTTCTTTTATCACTAGCGCAACCTGGGAAGTCCAATAACAGAAATATAATAATAACAGAAATCCAAATCACCTTGTTACCTAACATTGCAGTCGGGTTAGCATTTGTTTATCCATTTATCCATTTATAGAAAAATATGTTTGAGCATTCTGTTACCTACCTGGCACTGCTGGGACAGTGGTGTGGAGTGATGTCTGCTTTGCCTGAGTTAACTCCAGTACTGACTGGTTTTATGGGCCTAACAACACTGTCCTTGCTTTCTGGGCACTGGACATGACTGGACACTGGACATGACAATGACTACAATATAAAATATTCCATTAGGGGGACTTTCCTGATGGTCCAGGGGTTACGACTCTGCACTTCTCTTGTAGGGGGCACAAGTTCATTTCCTGATTAGGGAACTAAGATCCCACATGACACACAGTGCAGCCAAAAAAGAAAAAAATAAAGAGTACTCTCTTAGAGAATCACTGAAAATTAGAAGTCACTTTCAAATATTTATACTTTCAATACTTTAAATATTTATTCCTCTTCCCCACCTTTGGCTTTTTTTGACTTTCAAACAGTATTTCCTATTTGTCTATTATACATTCCTGTATAATGGTATTTGCATAAAGTATTTGTCTATTATTCTTTCCCTTATACTTATATTTGCAAATCAAATCTCATATCACAACAAAAGCCTGGCAATCACAATCAGGCAGAGGTTCAAATTTAGATTTTTGATGTAATCTTCAAAAAAAGATAATATATATATAATATTACAGAAAAGAATGACAGAAAGGAAAAAAGACTTCTATCAGGCATTCATTAGTTACATGTAAACATTTGAAACATCTTATAATTTTGGTCATCTTTTTTAACATTTTCTAATTTTTAGTATGGCAAGGGTGTTAGAAAATGATAATGTTCTGGGTTTCTCTTGATATCCAAGGAGCATGAATGGATCTCTGTAAGTATCTGGGGATAATATTTATATTTTATATTTGAGTGTAATTGTGATTGTGTTGGTGTCTATGATCAAATCAATGGCTTATTTATTTCTTAGTGATGGTTGTTTTGACTAGAGTCTGTTACCAATACAAAAATAAGTATAAAAGTCTACTAGTCTGAAGAATGTTGAAAACAAGACACACTACTTACTGGGCTCGACGGCGATACTATTATTGAGCTCGGAGGGCTAATGTTTTGTGGAGTTATTAGAAAATTGATTAACAATATAATACATTTATTTAGTATCAATTTCCATTATTGGTTAATCTGTCCATCGGTCAGCAGGCCTCACTATCAGTATCTGTTAGTACAATTATAGATGAATTTTGTACACATTATAGTTCTTACCTGAGGCCCCAGATTCAACAATCTTTTGTCTTCCTGGAAGCAATGACCAAACAATGAGATGTCTATAGAATAGTCATATAATTGTTCCTAAGAGAAGTGTCCCAGTGGCTCAGTTTCCTGTGCTTGCTAGAATTTTTGAGAAGTTCACAGGCTTCCATTCACTCATCTGTATCTATGTCCATTTATTAGGGCAAGTGTGGTATCCTTTTTTAGCAATAGACATTCTTTGTGGGATGGAGGAATCATGTATGTTAATGGAGCTGTCTCTACATTACTTCAACTTTTTAAATATAAATAATAGTAATGTGAGAGCATTACAGTTAGAAGTTTCCTGTCTTGGCAATATTCACAGTCCTGCCATCTGCATTCATTTTCAAGTATTTAACTCAGATTATCTGGTTACAAATCTAGTGCTTTTAGACATTCTGACTCCATTTGGTAGAAATATTTTATTTTGAACTTTTTGTTTCCTTTTCACTTCTTGCATGTTTTTTTCTTTTTTGGGGAGCACATGGGTAGCTTTTGGAGACCTCTTGATAATTCCTTGATAATTGGAATTATAGTTGATAATTCCTTGGCAAACATCACCCACTGTGAATACATTAATGATGCTAAAATACAGATTGAACACTCAAATGACTGTGACTTCTGTATGTAACATATTCTAGTTATTTTACTTCCTAAACTGTTAATAATGACGTTCAGAGGCAAAATCTGCTTTTCTTTGACTTTTGGTAATAAAACCAACATTTACATGAAGTTTTTAAAGGCAACATTTTTGGGCTTGTGAATATAACAGATTTAGTTGCTTTTAAGTCTGTATTGGATTGTTTTAATAACTTTAATAATACTAAGATTGATAAATTGCTAATGGCTCTCCATTTATATTTTGCTATAAATAACTTACAAGAGCACATGTTTATCTTAAAACACTTGCAAAATGAGGGGAGGAAATTCACATTGTTGCATAGGCATGTGAATAATATTAACATTATTCATACAATAATCTATGGCTGTTGTGTTGTTTAGTCACTAAGTCATGTCCAATTCTTTGGTGACACCGTGGACTGTAGCCCACCAGGCTCCTCTGTCCATGGGATTTTTTTTCAGGCAAGAATACTGGAGTGGGTTGCCATTGCCTTCTCCAGGGGATCTTCCCTACCCAGGGATTGAATTTGTATTTCCTGCATTGCAGGCAGATTCTTTATCATTGATAGGGAAGCCCAATCTATGATTACTGATGACAAATTGCATCTTTTTTATAGTTTAGAAAATGATTATCAAACTTTAGCTTATATTTATTTTGATAATTATCATGATTATTGCCATTATCATCTTCCTCATGATCATTATCTTCATCAAGGATTCTGGGGACTTCCCTGGTGGTCTACTGATTAGGATTTGGGTCTTTCCACCTCTGTTCAAGAAATTCCACAAGCTTACGGCAGTGCAGCCAGAAAAAAAGAATTTGTTTCTTATGTATACAATACAGAGCACTGCAAAAGTATTGATAGATATAAAAATACACTCTCTGATCTTAAAGACAATTTACTCCTTTTTCCCTAATAAATCTATGAAAAGTGACAGTGTTAGTCTCTCAGTCTTGTCCAACTCTTTGCAACCCCATGGACTATAGCCTGCCAGGCTCCTCTGTCCGTGGGATTCTTCAGGCAAGAATACTAGAGTGGGTTATTTCCTTCTCCAGGGGATGTTCCCGACCCAGAGATCAAACCTGGGTCTCCTGCATTGCAGGCAGATTCTTTTACCATCTGAGCCACCTGGTGGCTAATAGATGACTTGAAAATCTGTTATCTCAATTTTTCCATATGATTGCAGTGAAATTGGTAGGGTGTCATCTCTATTTCGCAAAAGTAAAATTATGCTGAAGATAAGTAAAAGTAGTTTCACTCTGTCTGCTAATAGTCTAGAAAATTCCCTAGCAGATAATTCTCTTCTGGAGGGAAGGATTGGTGAGATAATTTTCTGAAAACAGCTCTAAGTAAAGTTCTTTTGTGGATCAGTTTTATATGTATATATAAAATCCAAATAGATTCCAATCTTTCCTTCAAATTTTAAAACAAAGCAGGCAAACAAAACCATCAAACAAAACCATAACCTTGTCTTTCTCTATTTATACAAAAAACGGGCACTAAATAAAGTTGCCTGAAATCGTCAGTGTTTTCCACTGATTTCAAAATTAGTTATAGATTCTGTTTTAGTTTGGATCATTAGCCTGTATCTCTGGAGAATAATTTCACAAGAGATCTATTTGAATTAAAAATGCATCTTGATGATTCTTTTTCATTGCAATGAGCAACCAAATTAGTCTGTATGTGATCCTTTTCAGAATGCATATAATAGAATAAATTGATATTTACAACAACTGCCTCTGATTAGAGGCAGATACGCCAAATCTGCTGCTCTTTTAGCGAAGATGAGTATTGACATTTCACTCTTCCAGTGACTCAGAAACATTTGATCATACCTTCAACCCTCTTGCTTTCCTGACTCTATATTATTTGCATCGAGTTGTCAGATTTCATTCTGAGGATCACAGTTGGTGGTGCTCTTGATCTTCAGCGCCCCCACTTACATCCTTCCCTTCTCTGTGCTGTCAGAATCAGATTTCTTTCCCAATGTTCTCTTGGTTGGGAGAAGATGTTACATTTTACCAGGTAACTCACAAATTTGTGCAGGTATCTAGGAGTCTGAAGGTAAACTAACACTTTGTAAACATTTGAAGAGAATCAAGATTTGCCCCACTTCTGTCTTCTACCTTAGGTAAAGTGCAGGAGCAGGAGCTTCAATAAACTAAAGGCACTCTTTCGCACTCATAATTAAACCAAGCCTAGGTGTTTTCCGGACAGTCTAATACTTTGACAACCCTTCAAATCAAAATGCAATAAATATTTATTCAGTATTTATTTAAAAGATAACCTGAAATATGTGTGGAAAACAAATGGAGTTGGAAGACCATGGTTGTTTGCAGTTTTAGTCTCTATTTTATTTTGCCAAACAGTTCATCTTTGGTGACAAATTAGTAGCCCCCAATCAGAAATATTAGACTCCACAGTTAACCAGACGGATTTTCTTTAGAAGACATCTTGGAGATTCTTTTCCTGTGAGCACAACCCTTGGAGTTTTCATCCCTTTCCTTTTGTAACTCACCAAAGTAGTCTTTTCAACTGAGCTTTTTCTCATGAGAAGTCTGTTAATTTTTTTTTCTCCATCTCATTAATGCATCTGTGTTAAGTTGCTTCAGTCACGTCCGACTCCGCGACCCTATGGACTGTAGCCTGCCAGGCTCCTCTGTCCCTGGAATTCTCCAGGCAAGAATACTGGAGTGAGTTGCCATGCCCTCCTCCAGGGGATAGTCCCCACCCAGGGACTGAATCTGTGTCTCTTACATATTCTGCATTGACAGGTATGTCAATTTTAGTACAGTCCAACCCTTTTCACGTAACAATGAGTAAGTGGAAGTCCCTTAACGGGAAATTGGTTATACATGGGCCCCCAGCATTTGCAGTGTCAAAAGTTGATCTTATTCTAGGTTAGTACTTGTTCAATGACCCTAATTAAATTAAGAAAATACATACCTGAAAGAAATAAAATATAAGCTACCGCATACTCTTAGAAGTTTAAAACAATCTTATTAAAATTTATGCAGGATCCATTCAATCTAGATTCTCTAGGACATATTTCAGGGCTTTAGATACACTTTAAACTTTCCTCCCCTCTTCCTGGGAACCCCTTACACACTTCATTTAGTTAATTTCTATGATTTGCTGAATGTCATCTTATGTATCATTTTCTTCAATATTTTTTTTTTTTACTGTATCAAATGCTTTTCTTGTACCCTAATAGTTCTTTTGAGCAGCACTTATCTCAGTTTTGCTGCTTGCTGCTTAGTTGCTCAGTCATGTCCAACTCTTTGAAATTTCATGGCCTGTAGCCTTCCAGGCTCCTCTGTCCGTGGGGTTTTTTCAGACAAGAATACTGGAGTTGTTACCATTTCCTTCTACAGGGGATTTTCCTGACCCAGGGCTTGAACCAATGTCTCCTGTGCCTCTAGCATCACAGGTGGATTTTCTACCTGCTGAGGCATTGGGGAAGCCCTCTAAATTTTAGCTAATAGTAATTTATATTTGCTTAACATTTTGTCTTCCATATGTACTGCAAACTCTGATGAGATCAGATACCTTATCTGTTTTGGTTATTTCTTCTACATTTCTTTGGAAGATTATACTAGCTTTGGCCATAGGTTTTGACTTGTGACCCAGGCTCAATGGAAGAGTCCTCATACCTGTGTAACTGATCTGGAGAGTGGCATATAATCCATTGTCAAACTGTCTAACTAAAGTTGGTGAGGAAGGTACCACTGGTCCTCATGTTTGTTAGGATGTAATCCCAGAATTATCTAATGCTCTGGATCCATTCTCCTAGGAGCAGATGATCTGGGGAAATGAGACCAATATGCATAATTAGGCAAAAGAGACAGTGTAAAGAAAAGGTGGGAGGGGACAGAAGGGGAATAGAGGGAAGAAAAAAGATGAGGTATTGGAGTCTGTGGACCAAGACATCCTAAAGACCGCTCCATATCTGCTCCTGCCACAATATGACTAAGTGATTCAAAAAAGCAATTTTTAAATTTTTTTTTTTTGTTTATTTTGCTTAACCTATTATAAGTTGAGGGGCTTCCCAGGTGGCTCAGTGGTAAAGAATCTGCCTGCCAAACAGGAGACACAGGGTGGGATTCCTGGATTGGGAAGATCCCCTGGAGAAGGGAATGACAGCCCACTTCAATATCCTTGCCTGGAAAATCCCATGGGCAGAGGAGCCTGGTGGGCAACAGTCCACGGGGTTGCTAAAGACTTGGACACTACTTAGTGACTAAGCAGCAGGAGCATTATGAGTTGATTTTCTTTATCCTACAACTACATCTCTAACTAATAAGCTACTGTATTGATAAGCATCACACAGTCACAATACCGCATATATTCAATTCTTAAATAAAAAATATATACATGTATATTTTTGGATTTAATTCTGAAAATTAACTGTCACAAGAGGTGGTATCCATAGTGGTTTTAATTCATGTGTTGTGGATCAACTGAGATTTATGTATGCAAAATATTTGATAATCCTATTGCTTATCAATGACTTATAAGACTTTAGAGGAATCCTATAAAGCAAAGTTACATAGAAACATGAAATTAATGATAATTTGTCAAGGACAAATTTTTTATGAATCCAACAAATTTTTTACATTATGACTTAAATCATAGACACTAAAAACCAAATCAAAACATATAGGACACCAAACAAATAAAATCTACCTCCAGAATTCAGACACATCATATATCAGTCTCACAACATGATCTAATGGCTGATTTGTTAACTCTTAGAGTTAGAAAATAAAGGAATTTATGACTCTTTTGTCTGAACTTCTGTTTCTTTATCTATAAAATGGAGATACTGATTATGGCATGGACAATTAGCAGACCTGGCCTGTATACAAATCTCTTTACTATTAGTACCCCTACTCAATTTGACGGAACACTTGATTGTATGAGTTTTTTGATAGAAAATCATGCTTATTCCACTACAGAATATGAAGATGCCAGATTCTTCTGTCTTCCCCACCACATGACTTTGACTTAGCTAACCAAATACCTTTTCACTTTTTTCACTTGATCCAAGGATCTGGGAAGTTGTAAGGCATTCATTTAAGGAGCACTACTGGGGCATTGGTGCTTTTGAACTGTGGTGTTAGAGAAGACTCTTGAGAGTCCCTTGGACTGCAAGGAGATCCAACCAGTCCATCCTAAAGGAGATCAGTCCTGGGTGTTCATTGGAGGGACTGATGTTGAAGCTGAAACTCCAATACTTTGGCCACCTGATGAGAAGACCTGACTCTTTTGAAAAGACCGTGATGCTGGGAAAGATTGAGGGCAGGAGGAGAAGGGGACGAAAGAGGATGAGATGGTTGGATGGCATCACCGACTCAATGGACATGAGTTTGGGTAAACTCCGGAGTCAGTGATGGACAGGGAGGCCTGGCGTGCTGTGGTTCATGGGGTTGCAAAGAGTCGGACACGACTGAACGGCTGAACTGAACTAAATAGGGCATTGAACAGTCATTACTTCTAGGAGACTTTAGGGTTTATTATACTTGTGCCCCTGGAGATATCTTGCTTCCTTTTCTAACCTGGATTTTGTAGGTCTTATTAATTCTGTTAATTCCATAACATCTTATTAATTAATTCCTTTCTGCTTGATTTATCTAGAGTCTGGTTGTGCAGTGAGAATGCTGAATAATACAAATACCTACTCCAAAAGAGCTTCAGTCAAGATTAAATGAGATAATTTGTAGGACACAGTGGAGAATTTGCTATGACCTAGTGAATAACATAGTTCCTGGCTTATAGGAAGACTAAGTATTTGCTGAATGGATACATAAATCTCAGGGAAACTGAAAGTGCTAAACTATTGTTCAATAATCATTTTGGATGATTTATGAAAACAAATCCCATGTTCTGTGGTTAATGTGAACACTAAACTGCATCCATTTGTGTTTAAATTGAAATCCTCAGTGTCACAAAGTCACTTCTGGAAACAACTTGGATTCCATGTCCTGAAACTTGCTTGTGACCCTGGGAGTTGGATATGTTAATCCACTTAAATTGGGGGTGGATTAGCCTTTATGCTTCAATTAAAGCTGAACCCAACCCCAATTTAAATGGATTAGTACATCCAATTTCCAGGGCCACAGGTAAATTTTTTGGCATGGGGACCAAGAAGGGTCAATAATTAGTTATGAACAGACATTTAATGAGGGCTTGTGAGAAAGAAGCTTCCTTGCACTTTTATAGGAGCTATAAGAAATAAATCTCTCTTGAACTTGCAAGAAGAAAATAGACATTTGTGTTTGCTGGGGGTCATTTTGTGACAGCATTAAGATGAAACAACTATTGCAAAGGATGAAGGAAATGTATATAAATAAATTCGGTTTTTGTGATATTGTTGGCTAATTTGATCCTGATGAACTTTTAGTCCTTACAATTACCTGTATCATTAACTATATATTTTGTTTAAACCTGTTTGAGCAAGACATTCTTTCATTTATAATCAGTAGGTACTTAATGACTCATCTGCTTTGTCTGAACTCAAAGTGAGTCCTTTGTCAGATAGATATCTGGTCTACACCTATAATAATCACCTAAGTGTTTCTTTTCTAATATATAATATTTTATCTTGTAAATCACCCAAATGTCTCTGTGGTTGGCAATAAAGGATGCCCTTGGGGTATAAATATTCATTAGAATTTTTTCACTTTCAAATGACAAAAATAAAGTCAAATGGAGTTAAATGAAAAAGGGAAATTTATTGCTCATGTCACTGAAGTTCCACTCCTACATCATTCTGCTTCCAAGTTGAGTAGGAATGAAAATAATCTTCTCTTTTGACCAGAACTGGATTATCTCCCTCTATGAAATAATAACAATGGTAAAGAGTTCATGATTTGGCAGGCTGAAGTCACATTTGCACTCAGAAAGCCAAAGAGATGGAGGTAATTCTGCCTGAAAACCTTGCACTGACTCTGAGAAAAGTGGCGATTTATTGGAGAACAACTGGGGAACTTGGTACTATGCAAAGTGAGAATGGATGAGAAATGGCAAGCAGCAAATGCCTACCCCATTGAACAAGTAAAGTCAAATTCTAAGCCCTTTATAGTTATACAATTGCCTCAGCTTCCATGGGGAGATTGGTTCCAGGACTCCCTGCAGACACCAAACTCCACAGATGTTCAAGTTCCTTAAGAGTCTGCCCTCAGGCACCTTGTATCTGGGACCTCTGCATGTGTGGATTCAACCAACCACATGGGCACAGGGGTGAACTGTGTTTTAAACTATAGCCCATATGCTTAATTCAATTTTAGAATTAGACAAGAACTGAGAGTTTTGTCCCTCTGAAAGTGGAAGATATTTTTCAAGGCTCATATAATCATCTAGTAACAGAACCAAGTGTATAACTTAGGACTCTTTGCTCTCAAGAGTTTATTTTTTTTTTTTTGGTGTGCCTCTAGACTTATACAAACAGCATGAACTGTAAAACTGGACAAATTTGAATCTCAGTTTCTCCTTATGTTACATAGAAATAGACTAATTTAAGGGGCTAAATTAAATATTAATTGTCTTTGAAATAGCAAGTAGAGAGTCTGGAACAAAGGAAATCTTATGATGACTCTCACTGTAGTTTGTTCTTTAAAAGATCATGTGTCAAAGGGGTACTATTCTGGTTTTGTGGGGGGCAGAGCCATCTTTTCTACATATTCAGCCCTAATGTCTTCAACACACTCAAGGGATTTGTTACTAGAAACATTCACTGCCTCTAAATCCAGGGGTAAGTTCTTATCCAAAAGGCCAACAGGTCTCAAAAATATGGAATAGTTGGTTTAAATATTCAAGGGTACAGAGCTGTTTCTCTGGGTTCAAATTTAAACACGAGTGAGCTTTGTCCTATCACTCAACTTTCCTTTGGTACCTTTGTCAGCAAAGTAAGAATGACTTTCAAAAAAAAAAAAAAGAATGACTTTCTACTCTTCTACATAAAGTTATTGGGATATTTAAATAAGACACCATAGGTGAAAGCATTTAGTAAACTGTAAAGCACTATAAAACTTTAAGATATACAATTACAATAATGTATTTTATGCATGTTAGTAAAGCTGATGTATAATATAGTCTACTTTACATTGCTATATATTTACTATTGATCTGTACTTATTGGCCAACTATTGAGTATGTTGAACAACATGAAATTTCCAGTTTTACCGTTTATCTAGGATTTAGTTATTTCAAGTCATAAGTTTTTTTTTTTTTTTTACTGTTTATCTCTCTGTGGAGGACAAAGATACTTCTTCCCTCTTTCCTATATACATCCATAAATTATGGAAAGGAAAGAGGGACTTTGATTTCATCCTTTCTGTTATTTCTTTATCATCTCTCCCTCTCTTTTTCATAATTGAAATAATTTCCTCTGATCAGTGGTTCACAATCGTGATTAAAATTTAAATAATTTGGAAACTTTTAAAAATCCTAATATTCAGCCTATCCCTCAAATCAGTGGGTACATCTGTGGTTCGGACCTAGACATCAGTATTTCTTAAGATCTCATGTAATTTCAAATCCATCCATGCTTGAGAAATTCAGGCGCCACACATAGGCAGAGAACTTCCTTTTTATTGCAAAAATGCCCTACATGTGAACTTAACTAAGAAATGGTCACAGGAGTAGAATCTCATTTTCCAGCAGGATTCTGAGGTTTAATTTTGACCAAAAACATCAAAGATTGATACCAATTTTATTTTCTATGACAAGGTCTTATTTTCAATTTTCTTATGTTTGTAGTGAGAAATAAAAGGAATAGCAAATTTCCAATGATATTTTCTATGTACTCTAGAAACTATTATCACTTTCCTGAAAATCATATTTTCACCTCCAAAGGTGCATTTCCATGGTTTGTTTGGTGGCTTAACGGTTCCAGCGTGTGATTCACACTTTCAAAATAAGCCGTACCACCCTTTCCTCATGTTCCTTTCCCTCCTGAAAGTTTTCACCTGCAATTGCATCTTTTAAAGTCATGTTTGCTACCTTTTATGGTGTGAAATATAAATGCCAAGGGAAAAAAAGTTAGGAACGGAAAATCAGGCCTGAAAGCTAATACGTAAGACCACAGAAATCCTTGATAAAAGATTTGTTCTTATATTTGCTTTTGCTTTATAATTCAACGCAAAGAGCAGTCAACAAGCCATCAAATTCAAAGCCCAAAATGAGAAATTTTGAGGGCCAGTGCCCAGAGAGAATTTCCTAAATAGATTGGGGAAAAGAAGTGATTGCAACAGGTATATGTGACTGAGATACACAGTAGGAACTTCCTGAGATCATGAAGCTTGAAATTTCAAATTCCCAAACTTTTCTATCTAGTGGTCTGCGTGGAGAAAGGATTGTATCTGCCTGTAGTATCTGCACATTTGGAGCACCGCGTACGTCATCTTAGAGGATTTAAGGTTTGCCCATACTATTTCCAGTGCCTGGAATTATGTAGAAGAATTTTTTTTTTAGAAAAACAAAATTATCAAAGAGGGGTTTTGGAAGATTATTTTACTTTTATGAAAAACAACCATAATTGAAGCTATAATTTTTTAAACTTATTTTTAAATAAATTTGTAACTTCCTTGCTTCAGAATTGACTGGATGGTACCCACCCCTTACTTTAATAAGACAGAAGGGAAAAATAGTACTTTAATCAAATAGAGTGCTTCAAATTAAAAGAAAAGAAAAAAATATAACATACTTGAAGGAAAAGGAAAGAGAATGGTGATTGAAAGCTGGCTCTGAGCTTTCCTGTTTTTCTTCACAAAATGCAACTTGAAGCCTCTGGATATGGAAAATAATAGGCTAACTACTTCATATGTCTGATAACAAAACCATCTGGTGATCTTATCACGACCCAGTGTCAATAAACAGTATTGACTCAACAAGCAAATGATGAAGAGACAATGCACATTTAGCACATTGGACAACAGCAGCAAGGAGGTTAAATGCCTGAGGGGTGTTTGTTAGAGGCTGGCTCTAAGAGGCATTTGCCACACATTGGATATTGCGGTGTGCTGGAGAGCTAACTCTCGAATGAAGTGGGCAGTCTATATACAGAGCTGGCTGACTGTGGTCATACAAAAATGGGAAGGATGGGTTTTTAGATCTTCTTGGGATTTTTTGTTTTGCTTTGTTTTTTTCAAGAGAAGCCATAAATCTGGAATATTTTTGTGAAAAACTTCACATTATGACTACTGAACATGACTGATTATGTACTACTGTGAATTAATTGAATTTTTTAAAGTGTAGGATGTATAAAATATTCTTGAGGGCTGACTATGGTCACCACTTTACTGACAAATGATGTCTTTGCATTTTAATCACTGAACTGCATAATTTATTTTTCAAATTCCCCTTAATTTCTCTTGAACTGATTCTCAATTCTACTTTGATATATATCCAAAGTTGTGTGGGGATGACTCATGATTCAAATTAACTCTAAGTTTATAGAATTTATTGAGTTTTTCCTCATCTATATAATGGGAATGTTAATAAGATAAAGGTTATTTTGGATCTTGAATGAGTTAATATACACGGGCCCCTGCACCTTTGTAAGTGATGAGAGCCTTTACTATACATCTATATTGAAATACCCAGTGCACATATACAATGATTTTCCCATAGAGGATGCTTTTAAAAGGTAAATTGGCTGATAGATTGATACCTTTATGGCCAAAAATATCTACTAAAGAAACTTTTCTCAGCCTACTCCACTTGTGTATGAACTAATATTAGAAGGATGTGACTGAAAACAATTAGATTTTAGTTTCTGATTGCATGTGAAAGCTTAATTCTTGAAATAATTATAGTATAAACATTTTTGCAATAAATAAAGTATGTTCAAATAGATTCATAAATTTTTAAACAGTTAATCCACAAAATCTCACCTGTGACCTCCAGGAAGCATAGTTTGAAAGCTGGAGCATTTTCTTAAGCATCATGTACATCATTAGGACACATTATTTATACAAACACAACACCCTTCTCAAAACACCCAAGCCATTTTCCATTTACAGAAAATATAACAGGTTCTTCTCTGGAACTATAGCTCAAATGACTAAAGAAAGGAAGACAAAGCCTGAGAGTTATCTTTTTGTAGGGTAATACAAATGATAAGTAGAAATGTTTTTCTTTTCTCAATGACAAAGTGAATTTAGGTATTAAGAAAATCATCTCCTCTTTAAAGATTAGTTTCGTCAACTTTAAACAGATTGACTCAATGATGTCTATTTTCTGGTTTGAAAAACCTGTAATTGTAGTAGTATTAGCTGTGTCCATACAATTCTAATGATAAAAACAACACATTTTGTTCCCTTTTCACTTACATTGGAATGAAAAAAAAGGGATAATGCAGAAATACATGGTCCTTTCTTTCAAGGAGCTTAACATTTAAATGGAATGTGTAAATATGAGGGAAACCATGCAGGAAGGAAACACAGTCTGGGAAAATTGACAGAAAACAAAATATTTTGCTATTTTTTCCTGAAAACACTTCATGTCAAAGCTAAAATCTAAACACTAAAAGAAAAACTCTATGGAATAGGTTCACTTAGGGAAAAAGAAAATCTTGAAAAGGGCAAGTAACATAGTTTGACTGGCTAGAAACTCTGAAGAAGGAGAAAATAATGTAAAGATTTAGTGTATAGTTCTAGGAAATAACATCAAGCAGAGAAGAATAAGTGAGACAACTCTGCTTTACATAATTTTAAAATTCAGAGCTGGGTAAGGCAAAATATACTGAGGATACACTGAATTCTTCAGAACAATTAGAGCTCACAGTCCAATGACTACTTCATTTTTCATTGGCAGGAAGGAGTTGGTGTCTCTATGTCCTTCTCTATAGAAATCAGGTGAGGGGTGTTAGCTTATTTTTATACACTAAGAAAACATTAAAATATGACAGTTCTTGGTATTAATTTACTCATGTAAAAGCCAACTGTCTAAAAATTAATGTTACAAAAATTTTCAAGTCCTCTGGAAATTGGCCCCAGCTCAACAGAAATATTTTTAAAGTCCTGGCAGGAATTTTCTAATACAGTAGAGCAGATTAGCATGGTTGATCATTAAAGAATCATACCCAGAGTAATGGAAATAAAAGCAAAAATAAACAAATGAGACCTAATTAAACTTAAAAGCTTTTGCACAATGAAGGAAACTATAAGCAAGGTGAAAGGACAGTCTTCAGAATGGGAGAAAATAATAACAAATGAAGCAACTGACAAAAAAATTAATCTGAAAAATATACATGCAGCTCACACAGCTCAATACCAGAAAAATAAATGACCCAACCAAAAAGTGGGCCAAAGAACTAAAGATTTTCCCAAAGAAGACATACAGATGACTAACAAACACTTGAAAATATGCTCAACATCACTCATTATTAGAGAAATGCAAATCAAAACCACAATGAGGTACCATCTCATGCCGGTCAGAATGGCTGCTATTAAAATGTCTACAAACAGTAAATGCTGGAGAGGGTGTGGAGAAAAGGGAACCCTCTTATACTGTTGGTGGGAATGCAGACTAGTACAGCCACTATGGAGAAGAGTGTGGAAATCACTTAAAAAACTGGAAATAGAACTGCCATATGACCCAGCAATCCCACTGCTGGGCATACACACCGAGGAAACCAGAATTGAAAGAGACATGTGTACCCCAATGTTCATTGCAGCACTGTTTAGAATAGCTAGGATGTGGAAGCAACCTAGACGAATGGATAAGAAACTTGTGGTACACATACACAATGGAATATTACTCAGCTATTAAAAGAACACATTTGAGTCAGTTCTAATGAGGCGGATGAAACTGGAGTCTATTATGCAGAATGAAGTAAGTTAGAATGAAAAACACCAATACAGTATACTAACACATATGTATGGAAGTTGCGCAGTTGTGTGCGACTCTTTTCGATCCCATGGACTGTAGCCTACCAGGCTCCTCCATCCATGGAATTATCCAGGTAAGTGTACTGGAGTGGCTTGCCATTTCCTTCTCCAGGGGATCTTCCCAAACCAGGGATTGAACCCAGATCTCCCTCATTGCAGGCAGATGACAACCCTATATGCGAGACAGCAAAAGAGACACAGACATGATTTGAGAGAATAGCATTGAGACATGTATATTGCCATCTGTGAAACAGATCACCAGTCTAAGTTCAACGCATGAAACAGGGCACTTAAAGCTGGTGCACTGGGACAACCCACGGGATGGGATGGGGAGGGAGGTGGGAGGGAGGTTTGGAACGAGGGGACACATGTACACCCGTGGCTGATTCATGTCAACGTATGGCAAAAAACATCACAATATTATCAAGTAATTAGCCTCCAATTAAAATAAATAAGTTAGTTATTTTAAAAAAGAATCATAGGGTAGTGAGAATGACATGGCTTTTCTGTACTCAGTTTCTATGCCCCCTCATATACACATTGTGTTTGGAAGACACTGACACTTAAATTATAAATTTTTACACTATCATAAATGTTTCATGTAATATAAATATGTGGATGCATCTGTATATGTATCTTATGAATGTAAATCGGCTGCAGGTTCATGAGCTCAAAGTTGTCCTAGATAAACTTATAGAAATACAAAGAGAACAGAAACACAGTAGTAGTAGATGACTAACTTACTGAGATGATGACAAATCAAGTAGACAAGCCTAAATTTAGGTGACCTAAGAAACACAAGGTTGATCTATTAGTAACAATACACAGATGAGCTTCAGCTTGTTACAAAGGGAAAAAAAAAAACAACTTTTTAATAGCATATGAAGCATTCATACAATTTAGCTAAGTATTGGGCTATAAACAAAACTTTGAAAAAAAGTGTAGAATTAATACAGACATTATTTCCTGATCATGCTGCAAGAATAGTATAAAGAAATAATACAATTAGTCAAAAAAATTCTTTCACTTGGCAATACAAATACTTTATTTTGACCAACTCTCAGTTTAAAAAGGAAAAAAAAAGAGAACTGAACAATATTTACAAAAAAGTGAAAATAGATGTGATACTTTACAGAACCTAAAGGAGAGAATGTTTAGGGAGAACTCATTTGTGAAACATATATTAATTAAAAAAAAGATGAGGAAAAATAAATTAAGGCTCAGCTACAAAAAATAACATAAATTAAAGGAATGGATAGGCAAAAAAATTCATAATTAAGATAAATTCAAGAATAAATTTCTGTGAAAACTTGAAAACAATAGAATTAATATGCCTATTAAAAGATGATAGTAGGAAGAAGAGTAAACAAATAAACTACTAGGTAATCTAATAAAGAAAAACAAAAAGGAGGAGTAACATTAGCAAGATGCTGGCTGAGGAGGTCTCAATGCTTGTTCCCTCACAAAAGCAATGATTAAACAACTAACCGCCACCAAATATAGCTTGGGGAGAGCTCTGGGGTAACATTAAAGAAACTGCAGTAACCAAATGGAATAAAAAATGGAGGGTGGCATAGGAAAAGTATGGGAAGCATTTAAATTACGTCACTACATCCTCCAGAAGGTCCCAGCTTAGTGTCAAGAGGAATCTCTCCAGCTGCAGCCTCCCTGCTTGGGGGTAAAGCAAGGGCAGCCTTTGCCAGTGCTGTAGACAGCCACAGCTTTTGACGATGAGGAACTCTGCAGTCTACATCAACACCAACTGCAGCCGACAGAGCTGCCTCGAGCTCACACTGCCGCATCCAGCTGGAGAAGGAGTCCCCACTGCCCTCCTACTCCAGGCTGGGGTGGCCACCCCTCTGCAACCTCAGGCCTGGTGCCATCGTGCACACAGCGTGGACCTCGGAGCGGCCATCGCTCTGAGTAGGCCCACACCACAGCCACTGGTGATGACACCGGTGCCCCGCTGCCCGAAGCACTCCCACACGGCTCCAGCACAGCTGCGGCTCCATCTGAGCCTGCGTCCCAGTCCCTGATGCTGCTGTGGCTACACAGGCACTCACGTCTTAGATCCTGGAGCTGCCACAGGCATGCTCTTTTCCTGGCCTTTTATACTGCTGCTCCATGCGTGCCTCTGCCCTCCGACCAGCAACTCTGCCACGTGTACCCGTGTGCCTCGGCTTCCAGTACCAGAAGTCTTCCCCTCAGTCCTGATTTTCCCCCGTGGTTCAAAGGAGAGCAGGAACAGCCTTTGCCGCAGAGCAGGACCCCAGCAGCCTTCGCTGTTGCCATGCACATCTGTAGCCCCACACCAAGGATCCCTAAGTCCTGCTGCCCCCAAATGCTGGCCTCAGGTGATGGAGCTACCCAGGGTCTACACAGCTGCACCACTCCAACCCCAGAGCTGAAACACTGCACCCCAACCAGCAGGCTATCACACCCACCTGAAGATGAAGATCTTCCTTACCAAAGCCCATCCATAAAGTCTGAAAAAGGTGACTGCTCTTCAAATGCACAGATATTGATACAAAGATAGAAGAAACATGAAAAATTAAGAAAGTGATATATTCAAAGGAAAGCAATAATTTTCTAATAACTGACCCCCAAAACATACAGATCTACCAACCGCCTGACAAAAAGTTCATAACAGATACTACAGAAAGCATATTGAAAGAAGTCTATTTGAAAGGCAGTTTTCATTGGTTTTTTAGGGATAAAAAATAAAGTGTGACTGAAATGTTATAATGAAAAATAAAACTAAAATTTAAGAAAAAATGAGTTTGTCTCATTTAATAAAGCACAGGTTCTATTTTCAATTATGTATTAACTTTTTAGCAAGGACAAAAATGCATCAAATGTTACATAATTTTCTCCTACAAAATTTCCAACAACATTACTGATAACACAGTATGTTATTCCTTACTTCTCAGCTAACTATTCCAGGGAAATCATAACGAAGGTCTGTTTCTGAAGAATAGTTTGGAGGCATCTTAAATTTTCAGAAATTTCTTCAAGGGCTCCTCTTAATCCTTTGGGTCACAGAGCATTCCACTTGAATTGTCCATTGTCTCTCTGTCCACATTGATTTTCCCTTCAATTTTAACTGGTCTATCTCTGTCATACCATCAATGGATTTGCCTGGAATTGATTAGTTCTCCATAATTATCTTCAATGACTTCTTCATATCTTGCATCTTGTACAAGATTTGGAGTTGCTTACTGCATGTTAATAGTCTGACCTACAAAGGTACTGATGCTAGTCACAGATACACAGTAATAAGTTGAGAAGAATGCTTGAGTGGAGGTTAATTTTACAAATGGTCAATTCATTAGTGAATACTGTGCGGTGATCACTTCTTTCATACATGGTAGCTACAGGCTTGGGGTCAGATAAAAGTGTTGATAATGAGGACTCAGAAATTAATAACCTGGTAATAACCTATATTCTATAAATAGGAGATTTCTAGAGAAGACAGTGTGATCCTTTTATACAGTGACAGTGCATTTAAAAAATTCCTCAGATCCAGAGAAACTTACAACTCTTTATTTCCCCTTAATTTGATGATATCAGTGTAAAGTCCTCTCTTTATTTCTTTTTCGAGTGATAGGAAAAACCTATCTGCTAAGTCTAAGAACAAAAATGTAATGTAGGCTCTGACAATGGTTTTCTCCACTAATGATCCCTTTTCATAAATGGACTCTGAATTATTTATCTATGATATCTAAAATTTGGCTAATAAACTGCTCTTAAAGTGAAATAGAGATATATTTTATCATTGCAATACTCATCTTCTAAAGTAACAAGCAAACCATTATTTAAATTGTTTTATTTTCTAAATCATTTATTTTTATTTTCTCAAAATGATATGAATGTCATTTTAAGATAGACTCCTAGAAAGAATAATACCATATGATGTCACTTACATGTGGAATCTAAAACATGACACAAAAGAACTTATCTACAGAACAAAAACCGAGTCACAGATATACAGACTTGTGGTTGTCAAGGGGAGGGGGAGGGGAAGAATGGATTGGGAGTTTGGGATTAGCATATGCAAACTATTACATAAAAGATGGATAAACAACAAGGCCCTACTTTATAGCACAGAGCTATAGAACTATATTCAACATCCTGTGGTAAATCACAATGGAAAAGAATATGAAAAAGAATGTATATGTGTGTGTGTGTGTGTGTGTGTGTGTGTGTGTTTATAACTGAATAGCTATGTATGCAGCAGCAGCAGAAATTAACACAACATTGTAAGTCAGCTATATTTCAAAAAAATAAATTAAAAAAAAATACTCATGACTGCCACATCATGATGTTTAGATACTAAGAAAAAAGAAAGGGGGAAAAAAAGAAAAGAAAATGGACTCCTAACAGGTTAACATTTAATTAGAACCATACTTGGAGATTTTAAAAGGGCCCTGGATTTACAAGTGTTGGGCTTTGAAAAAAAGAGTAAAAAGATATCTTTCAGAATCCCAAAATGTAAGCTTTAAAATTTCATGTGAAAATTGTAAGAGTCAGCAAAGTATTTAAATTATAAACTGCAAAACAAGGAAAATGTACGGTGTGGTCACTTTCTCTCTCGTAATATAAGTAAGATGTTTTACTGTCTAGAAGAAATAGAATTCAGAGTGGGATAAGAATGCAGTCTCTAATGGGTGCCTCAGAAGGGGATTCATATTCAAACTCTTCCATGAACTTCTGGGGATGGGGGATATTCCAGAGCAGAAGAGCTTATATCATGGAAGACAGACAACCTCTTACAGATGGCTGCAACCAGAAGACTCTAAAGCAACAGGACACTGGGGTGGCAGCAAAATAGCCAAGTCTGTAAGAGATTTCTTGACCTGAGAGCAGTCTCAGTCAGGTATGGATAAAGTAGCTGTTCTCTGCTGTGCTTAGTTGCCCAGTTGTGTCTGACTCTTTGCCACCCCAAGGACGGTAGCCCACCAGGCTCCTCTGTCCATGGGGATTCTCCAGGCAAGAATACTGGACTGGGTTGCCATGCTCTCTTCCAGGGAATCTTCCCAACCCAGGGATCACACCCAGGTCTCCCACATGGCCGGTGAATTCTTTACTGTCTAAGCCACCGGGGAAGCCTGGGTAAAGCAGCTAGCAGCCCCTAAATAAGAATCAGTGTAGAAATGGACTTTGCTGACAGGAAGCAGGAAAGGCAGGGGCTGGCTCTCTAAGACTAGGTGTGGATTCACGAATCCACAGAGGCAATGACATGCATATGCATATGCAAAGACAGCACATGGAGCAAAAGACAGGATGACATAATATGCCCCTGCTCCAAACACCCGAGGGCAAGGGCTGCGGCCGAGAGGAGCAACCCCAGTTCCAAGGAGCGGCTGCTGCCGGGCGCAGGAGAGCTGAGAAGGAACTACTCCACGTTCAAGGCCAGGAGGGGCGGCCGTGAGAAGATACCCCTCTGCAAAGGTAAGGAGCAGCGGCTGCACTTTGCTGGAGCAGCTGTGAAGAGATACCCCACGTCCAAGGTAAGAGAAACCCAAGTAAGACGGTAGGTGTTGCCAGAGGGCATCAGAGGGCAGACACATTAAAACCACAACCACAGAAAACTAGCGAATCTGATCACAGGACCACAGTCGTGTCTAACTCAATGAAACTAAGCCATGCCATGTTGTGTCTTGGGACCACCCAAGATGGTTGGGTCATGGTGGAGAGGTCTGACAGAATGTGGTCCACTGGAGAAGGGAATGGCAAACCACTTCAGTATTCTTGCCTTGAGAACCCCATGAACAGTATGAGAAGGCAGAATGATAGGATACTGAAAGAGGAACTCCCCAGGTCGGTAGGTGCCCAATATGCTACTAGAGGTCAGTGGAGAAATAACTCCAGAAAGAATGAAGGGATGGAGCCAAAGCAAAAACAATACCCAGTTGTGGATGGGACTGGTGATAGAAGCAAGGTCCGATGCTGTAAAGAGCAATATTGCACAGGAACCTGGAATGTTAGGTCCATGGATCAAGGCAAATTGGAAGTGGTCAAACAGGAGATGGCAAGAGTGAATGTCGACATTCTAGGAATCAGCGAACTAAAATGGACTGGAATGGGTGAATTTAACTCAGATGACCATTATATCTACTACTGTGGGCAGGAATCCCTTAGAAGAAATGGAGTAGCCATCATGGTCAACAAAAGAGTCCAAAATGCAGTACTTGGATGCAATCTCAAAAATGGCAGAATGATCTCTGTTCATTTCCAAGGCAAACCATTCAATATCACGGTAATCCAAGCCTATGCCCCAAACAGTAATGCTGAAGAAGCTGAAGTTGAACGGTTCTATGAAGACCTACAAGACCTTTTAGAACTAACACCCCCAAAAGATGTCCTTTTCATTACAGGGGACTGGAATGCAAAAGCAGGAGGTCAAGAAACACCTGGAGTAAAGGCAAATTTGGCCTTGGAGTACAGAATGAAGCAGGGCAAAGGCTAATAGAGTTTTGCCAAGAGAACGCACTGGTCATAGCAAACACCCTCTTTCAACAACAAAAGAGAAGACTCTACACATGGACATCACCAGATGGTCAACACTGAAATCAGATTGATTATATTCTTTGCAGCCAAAGATGGAGAAGCTCTATACAGTCAGCAAAAACAAGACCAGGAGCTGACTGTGGCTCAGATCATGAACTCCTTATTGCCAAATTCAGACTTAAACTGAAGAAAGTAGGGAAAACCACTAGACCATTCAGGTATGACCTAAATCAAATCCCTTATGACTATACAGTGGAAGTGAGAAATAGATTTAAGGGACTAGATCTGATAGACAGAGAGCCTGATGAGCTATGGATGGAGTTTCGTGACATTGTATAGGAGACAGAGATCAAGACCATCCCAATGGAAAAGAAATGCAAAAAGGAAAAATGGTTGTCTGAGGTGGCCTTACAAATAAATAGCTGTGAGAAGAAGAGAAGCGAAAAGCAAAGGAGAAAAGGAAAGATATTCCCATTTGAATGCAGAGTTCCAAAGCATAGCCAGGAGAGATAAGAAAGCCTTCCTCAGCGATCAATGCAAATAAATAGAGGAAAACAACAGAATGGGAAAGAATAGAGATCTCTTCAAGAAAATTAGAGATATCAAGGGAACATTTCAGTCAAAGATGGGTTCGATAAAGGACAGAAATGGTATGGACCTAACAGAAGCAGAAGATATTAAGAAGAGGGGGCAAGAATACACAGAAGAACTGTACAAAAAAGATCTTCACAACCCAGATAATCACAACGGCATGATCACTCACCTAGAGCCAGACATCCTGGAATGTGAAGTCAAGTGGGCCTTGAAAAGCATCACTACGAACAAAGCTAGTGGATGTGATGGAATTCCAGTTGAGCTATTTTAGCTCCTGAAAGATGATGCTGTGAAAGTGCCACACTCAATATGCTAGCAAATTTGGAGAAGTCAGCAGTGGCCACAGGACTGGAAAAGGTCCGTTTTCATTCCTATCCCTAAGAAAGGCAATCCGAAAGAATGCTCAAACTACCACACAATTGCATTCATCTCTCACGCTAGTAAAGTAATGCTCAAAATTCTCCAAGCCAGGCTTCAGCAATACGTGAACCACAAACTTCCAGATGTTCAAGCTGGTTTTAGAAAGGCAGAGGAACCAGAAATCAAATTGCCAATATCCGCTGGATCATCAAAAAAGCAAGAGAGTTCCAGAAAAAAACATCTATTTCTGCTTTATTGACTACGCCAAAGCCTTTGACTGTGTGGATCACAATAAACTTTGGAAAATTCTGAAAGAGATGGGACTACCAGACCACCGGACCTGCCTCTTGAGAAACCTGTATGCAGGTCAGGAAGCAACAGTTAGAACTGGAAATGGACCAACAGACTGGTTCCAAATAGGAAAAGGAGTATGTCAGGGCTGTATATTGTCACCCTGTTTATTTAACTTATATGCAGAGTACATCATGAGAAACGCTGGGTTGGAAGAAGCAGAAGCTGGAATCAAGATTGCCGGGAGAAATATCAATAACCTCAGATATGTAGATGACACCACCCTTATGGCAGAGAGTGAAGAGGAACTAAAAAGCCTCTTAATGAAAGTGAAAGAGGAGAGTGAAAAAGTTGGCTTAAAGCTTAACATTCAGAAAACTAAGATCACGGCATCTGGTCCAATCACCTCATGGGAAATAGATGGGGAGACAGTGGAAACAGTGTGAGGCTTTATTTTTTTGGGCTCCAAAATCACTGCAGATGGTGAGTGCAGCCATGAAATTAAAAGACGCTTACTCCTTGGAAGGAAAGTGATGACCAACCTAGACAGCATGTTAAAAAGCAGAGACATTACTTTGCCAACAAAGTCCGTCTGGTCAAGGCTATGGTTTTTCCAGAGGTCATGTATGGATGTGCGAGTTGGACTGTGAAGAAAGCTGAGCGTCGAAAAATTGATGCTTTTGAACTGTGGTGTTGGAGAAGACTCTTGAGAGTCCCTTGGACTGCAAGGAGATCCAACCAGTCCATCCTAAGGGAGATCAGTCCTGGATGTTCATTGAAAGGACTGATGCTGAAGCTGAAACTCCAGTACTTTGGCCACCTCATGCGAAGAGTTGACTCATTGGAAAAGACCCTGATGCTGGGAGGGATTGGGGGCAGGAGGAGGAGGGGACGACAGAGGGTGAGATGGCTGGATGCATCACCGACTCGATGGGCGTGAATTTGAGTCAACTCTGGGAGTTGGTGATGGACAGGGAGGCCTGGCGTGCTGCATTCATGGGGTCACAAAGAGTCGGACACAACTCAGCAATTGAACTGAACTTAACTGAACTGAACTGCCCCAAACACAGGACTCCCACTATCATGGCAGAGTGGGTGAGAGGAGGGGAATGGAGAGAATTTTAACGTTTAACTGTATACTTACACCAAACTGAGTTTTAAATAAACGATGACTGAAACACTTTGATTTAAATTAACAAGTGCAATTATTTTCAGTAATTCATTGAAAGGAGAAATTATAAACTCTTTTGAGTTCAGTTACTGAAAAATGAAATTATGTCTTTCCTGACCAATGTTCTCTTTATAAATTTCAACATCACCACATGTTGACTTGATACAACAAATCTTCATCTATAAATTTGTCCAAGAGAAATATATGCTCACACAAGTAAGCAAATATTTGTGTGTAAGAATATTAATTATAGCTTTCCATTTTATTGTTAGAAAGCTGGAAGAAATCCAAATGGCCATGTACGGGGATTTGTGAAAATCAACAATGGTATATCCATTATACATGGAATAGCATTTAGTTGTTCAAAAGAGATGCTCAGGAATTAGCATTTTGAGGAATTTTACTGAAATTTAATTGAGGTGATTTGGCAAGTTATGAGAATGTAAGTAAGCACTTGGTGTTTATTACAAGGTGAATTCTATTTATTATAAGATGAATTGTTGATTATTATAGAATAGATATTCACAAGTAAACTTACATTGTGTGCAGAATGCTCTGTTTAAAGAAAAACTGCTTCAACTATGAACTGGTTAGAAAGTATTTCAAACATACCAAGCTATTTGAAATAGCTACTTCCGCTTGAAAACTTTGTGAGCAAAGAAGATATAAACTTAGCTAGTCATTGCTTCATTATTTTTAATATGAGGGAATAGTATTAAGATGTTCTTCCTAGGATTGCTGTGAGATATCAGTAGGCTTTATATAACTAAATTACAAGTAAATCCTCTAATGCTTGGGGAATAAGGGATTCTGTTTAATTAAATATCTCATTTTACTCAGAGTTATGAAATAAGCCATACATGGTTTCAACTTTAAAATATATGAAAAATATTTAAAAAAATAAAACATAGTAAGAACAAAAACTCCAACAGAACATATCTTCATTTTTATTTATTTTTAGAACCCTATGGAGTTTCAGAGTCATGGGGAAAAAAAAAAAAAAAAACTTGTTAGATGCCAACCAGAGAAGTGTGGCATATAGAATGAAAAACATTTAGCTTCCTTCAATTTATCTCTGTAGTAGTCAGCTGCTATAATAGAAGGCCATAGGCTTAAGGGACAGGGCTTTATTTCTCACCTCGTCCCTTTTTGGGGACGAGGAAGTCCAAGACTAAGACACAGGCCAATTTGGGTCTCTGATGAAAACTGTCTTCCTGGGAGTGCATATGATTATTTCTCACTGTGTCTTTACAAGGCCATCATGGGAGTGAAGGGAGCATTCTCTCATCTCTCTTCTTCTTGTAAGAAGAATTCTTCTTCTTCTCATTATCGGAGTACCATCATTATGATCTCATCTAAGCTTAATTACTTTCCAAAGGCCCTACTTCCAAATATCACATTAGGGACTAGACCTCCAACTATGAAGTTTAGGAGGGACATAATTCAGTCCATTGGACTCACTTATTTTATAAAGGGGAAAAAGGCAGGCCAGAGTGGGAAGAAACTTACTAGCATGGACTTGGCAGAGCTCATCTGAGCCCCAAGGCTCCTGATTCCTGGTCGGTACAGTCTCACAGTACTTTATCACACTCTCCAGTAGGACACATTTCCCTTTCTTCCTTATTATAGTTATTTGCCTGTAAGTCACATTGATCCTACCTGACTGTAAGTTACCTGAATAGTGAATCCATTTCTACAGTATCTATTTATTTGGTGTTCATATATCAACTATTTTATTTTTCATAAAAAAATTAAGTTGCAGATTCTTGATGGCTATTGCATTTCTGAAATTTCTAGTTGTTATGAATTTAAACAAATTGAGATTTACTGTAGTATTTTCATGATATTTTTATCTTTATTAAGTTCACCATTTTGGAATTTTATATAGCCTTACATTAAATAAATTAATTTGCGTAACACCATTTAAAAGTTATTTTATTTTTAATTGAAGGATAATTACTTTACAATATAGTGATGGCTTCTGCCATACATCAACATGAACTAGCCACAGGTGTACACACATCCCCTCTCTCTTAAACCTCCATCCCACCTCCCTCCTCTCCCACCCCTCTAGGTTATCACAGAGTACCAACTTTGGATTCCCCGCATCATCCAGCAAATCCCAGCTGGCTATCAATTTTACATGTAATGTACATGTTTCAGCACTACTCTCTCAAGTCTTCCCTCCCTCTCTTACCCCGCTGTGACCAAGGCTGATCTTTATGTCTGCATCTCCTTCGAGCAGTAGCATTTATTATACATTATATATGTTATTCTCCACCTTGTCCTAATCACTAGTGCTATAACTGTGACACTGAACTTCTTCTCATGCGGTTTTGGGATATATTATTTTTTCATTAAATTTGAGCCCCTATAGAAGGCATATGGAACATGACAATGCCACACACTGGGTCTCTTTGGTTTACTCCTTGGACATATGCTTTACATACAAAAGTTATTTCAGTTCACCATATGTGATCCGTATTTAAATGCAGAAATGGGGCCTCACAGGAGATGTATCAAAATAGCGCATGCAAACATTTACTATTTGTGCCAGTAAGTGGATCTTTAGCAGAAAACTCAACAACTACCATA
This sequence comes from Cervus canadensis, assembly GCF_019320065.1. Classification (NCBI taxonomy): domain Eukaryota; kingdom Metazoa; phylum Chordata; class Mammalia; order Artiodactyla; family Cervidae; genus Cervus; species Cervus canadensis. The sequence continues at coordinate 35,288,934 of NC_057407.1, read as the reverse complement.
TGCAGCAGCTGTTATTCAGTGGACCAAAAATAACGGCCTGGAACAATGCAAGCTGCAGTTTCAGCATATTTGAACCCCATCCACCTACTTCTAAAAACCCATTCAGATGCCTAAAATGCTCTTCATTTGCAATTAACCATTGAAATTGTCCTGACCCAGACATGCTAGTTAAGGAAGAGTACTCTAAAAAACAAATTTCCTGAGCTATCAGGTAATTGCCAGTGGGGGGAAAAATTAGTAAACAGATTGTCTATTCCCCAGGACAATTTCTGGTACTCAACAAAAAATTACTTTTCCAATAGTCCTTTGATGTCCAACACTGCTAAAACGATACCTTGTATGGTTTAAGAACATTAACCAGTTTATTAATTGGATGCATCTCTCAAATACCACAAAAGGACTGTTTTCAGCATAAAGTATCTTACTTGCTCAGATTTTTCTGTGGGGTTGAGGTCATCAATATGGGTATGTATTAGTATTTGTTGGAGGACAGTAAAAGTAAGATATGCTGGGAGTTACTTTTTTATGCACAGTGATAATGATGCAGAAAACTGTGACAGTTGTCACTGAATAATGGTGAGGAAAGTGATGCTGAGGAAACAAGGTCACTGGCTTAGAACTCCAGCTTTATCACCTACTTTTAATTAAACAAGGCCCTTAGAAGCTCCAGTTTCATCTCTTACAAAGTGTGATGATAATAATCTCCACTTCTGATTATTTCAAAGGGTCACTGTGGGCCAACTGTACTATGACTACTATTGTCTGATATCACTTATTGAATCCATACTGTGTGATAAAAGATGTGACACCACTTTATATCATCCTGTCCCTGAATTCTAAAACCACTCCGCAAGGTAGTTTATTTCTATGCTGAATAAACATATAAACTTACAAATCTCAGTGTCCTAACAAAAAATTGTGATATGGAATCATGTGAAACTTCAGAGAAGCTCTCTGACATACTGTGACTCAGAAATTCATGTGACCTTAATTTTGAATTGCCACCCTTCTGTGATATGCCCCAAATAAAGAGAAGAGAGACCTGGAGAGTTGCTATCTGCTGTTAAATGCTTTAGCCTAGAAGTGACCCAGGAGAACTCACTGTCTATCACGCGGCCCTGACAAGCCACAGGGGACAGAGATTATAGGGGAGTACATGGATAGCGTATGACTTATCAGAATATCTGCTGTAGATAATGTGATTTTCCTCTGTTCTACAAACGACGGAACTGAAGCTCAGAGGTGTTAGGTAAATTACTTAGGTCACATAGCCATTTACTGATCTGTTTTCATCCTAAATCTATCTGATTTAGGATCATTATCTTAACCATGGCTTTTGTTAATATTTTAATAACTTATCACATATTAGTGAATTAAAATGGGCCCACAAAATATACTTTTTTATAATTCTTGCTTAATTAATGATGTTCTCATATAAGGAAAGAATTATTTCACTTAGACTTTTCCTTCACGTCATGTTCCTTGAAGGAAAAGTACTTATTGTTCTATTTCAAACATTTGGGAATTAATATTAAAATTACTCAGACACTTTCATAACAGAGAAATTATCTGAGATAAAGAATTTAAATATTTCAAAATAAAGTTCCGCTATTTTGAATAAACATATGCAAATTATTTCAAGTAGAAAAAATAAATGCTTATCTTAGATGTATATTTAAAAATACTGAAAAAAATTAATAAAGAAAATTAAGTTGGGTAATTTTATGTAGACATCTAAAAAATTGGAATACCAACAATTTTAGTTAAAATATTTTCTTCACTGTGTTTCTGATAAGTGCATATAAGATAGTAGGTTATAAAGTCTCATGTTATTAGAATTACAAAATAAATCAACAATAAATATTCTAATGTAATTAAAATCATAAAATGGAATAATAGATAAATCATCCATAGCCATAACTGAAATATGTAGTGTACTGCTAGAATATAACATATGGCTTAATAATTGGATGTTGCAAATGGTAAATGTTTGTTTGTCATACTTGTACTATTATTTATGGCTTTGCAAAGAACTAGAAGAACAGTCAGGTTAATTCAACAGATTGATAAGAAAAAAAAATATTTGAGAATGATTATCTTAGCTTTGCAGATAGTCTCGGGCAAATAAAATTGTATACTAAACCAAGAATGCTGATTTTATGGTACTAAAGGAATACTAATGGAGCCCTGGAGAAGGGAACAGTTACCCACTCCAGTATTCTGGCCTGGAGAATTCCATGGACTGTATCGTCCATGGGGTTGCAGGGTCAGACACGATTGAGCCACTTTCACTTTCTTTCATTTTAAATGGGTTAGCTCCAAAAGTAGCACTAAACTCTGAAAAAAATAGGTATACTAGAAAGTGCTTTTATTGCAATCCTTGGTTACATTAGTTTATATAATAGCACAATCTTTCTCCATCTTCTTCCATGAACTATACTCAAGAACTTCAATCTTCGTTTCTATAATGAAGGATTTGGACACTTCAATTTTTTCTCTCAAATGGATACTTTAGATAAGATTCACTTTCCTATTTGTTTGTTATTCCTACTCTGATTCAAAAGCCATTTGGTGTATCCTGGAAATACACTAATAACGTATGAAGATATGTTATGGAAATGGACACACGTAGTTAAATAAGGCCCGCCGAAGGAAGGAATGGCATCAAACTCAGGGAGTATTTCTTTGGTCAGTGTGATGCTTGATTCAGTTTTCTCAACTCTAACATGTTTTACACAGTAATAAGTAACTAGTAATAGAAATGAGAGTCAGGCTCCTTTGAGTCCCTTTCCCTTTACCAGGCTTTGTTCTGAGCAGTTTACGTATATGAACTCATTGCATGCTTATAGCTTATTAGGAGAATGCTGTTGTTGACACTCTGTTTACAGATGAGAAACCTGGTGAAGGGAGTTTTGAGTTTTCACAACCACTTGGGACAGAGCTCAGATTTGAGCCACGGACTGTTATTCCAAAGCAGGTTTTTGTTTGTTTGTTTGTTTTTTAATACTGTAATGCGCCCTCTGCCTACTTTGCCTCTCAGATGCAGCTTCTGAGCAATTGTGTCATTGTGTCTTTGCGCCCAGTGCTTTGAGTCAGGGTTAGGAAAGAGTGTTTCTATACTAACAGAGTTGTCAATGGCATGGGTTGGAAATTATTGATTTCAGAATGGTAGCGATGATACATCTGCCCAAATGAGGCTCAAGGAAATTCATTTGTTTTTCACTTTCAAGTAAAAAGCATTAGAGCATTTCATTCTCTGTACAGAAGAGATTAGAGGAAAACAATTAAGGGTTCAGGCCATTCTCCAATGCCTACAGATCCACCAGAAGGTACTGTACATCCTTCTTAAAATGGGAATCTTGGCTCCCACTAATGAGGGAAAAGCTATTCTCAAATTACTACTTAATGTCATGTGAAATAAATGAAAAGCACTATTAAATTGATTTTAAGACTCTCGTCAAAAGAATTATCTGCTATATCATTTCACAGTCCCTATGCAAGTTTCCATATTAGGAAGAAAGTTCTTTTGTCGGATTTATTTCTAGGAAAGCCTTTGTCTCCCCTAAGGAACTATATGCCTTGTCCTCGTAATGTGCTTCATTTTTATCCTGGAGGCTGAGACGCTCAGACCCATTAGGAATGCTCTATCAAAGCAAGTATCTGTGGCAGAGGCTATATCATAGTTTCCAGCCTCCATGGCAGGTAGACAACTAATTTTAATGAATACAATGTAGGTCAAGGGTGTGTGTCATGTTCAGGCCTGGCCACCCACTGCTGATCTTTCCCTTCCCCAAATTGCCTGCTGATTCACAATGTCTAGGGCCATCTTGAAAGACATATATTGAAGGGAGTAGAGTCTCTTTCAACCCTTCTCTCCCATTGCTCTGCAACAGTTGTATCTTACAAGGGCAATAAACAAACTCCTAATGTATAAACCACCAAGGCTTTAGAGTTTATCAGTTACAGTGGCTACTAGCATATTAATTACTAGAAAAATTGGTAATAGATACTAGCTATTTCTTTTAATTTTTTCCTTTCCCCTTTTTTTTTCAGTTTTGTGGAGGTAAGACAGTGTATGTTTCTGTAATAAAAAGTAGAGCAGAGTGGTTTCTGTTTCACATAGACATTCAGGATGTCAGCTTGATAGAGGCACTGCCATCTTCTTCCTTTCAAGGTTGCTGTTTGCTTAGTAGTTAATTACTAGGCAACAATGAAAACTGATGTCAGAAGAAAGAAATATAGAAATGCAAGCTCTTCAGTGACAAAGCTTTTGTTTGCCTGTGATAACTTGAAGATAGAGTAGATCCCCACCTCTGCTACAAATGACCTTTATTTGAGAGAAAAATAAACTTCTATTTTTGTTAATCTACTTAAATTTCAGTTTTCATTTACAACATCACCTGGAATTAGCTTGCTCTGTTTTCTTATTTTGAATCAACTATAATTTTTGATGACATATTTTAATATTTTAGGGATGCCTCTTTCCATTGAATAGAAAGAGGCAAGTGTAAATAAAATAAAGGATCCAAATAAAATGGATTGACAGTGAAACTCAGGAAATAAATTGTCTAATTTACTTCCATGAAATTAGGAAATTCAGTTCTTGCAATTTTGGTATTGTAAAGAAAATTAAAGATAATTGTTACAAATATACATGTATATTTTTGATAATCATCTATTTGCAAAATGAGCATATTTTTGATATTATCAGATATACTATAAGGGTAATTACTTTTATGCCACATGCAGTGTTTGAGAGACTTTTGTAAGTGAGATACTATTATTATCATTAATTTTTTAACTTGTGCATGACAAGGGCAATTTTATAGAATAGTGTTAAAGGGCTGTTTCAACTCAAGACATTTTCTTTCCTTCAGTAGAGAGAAGGTTTAAAAAAAATTATTTTTTCCTTAACTCAGGACACATCAAGCTACAAAAAAGCTTCTAGCGACTCGAAAATGATCCCCAGTTCTCCCTGGGTAGAGAGTAGAAGCCACAACCTTCAACATATTTAGGTGCTACCTAAATTCTTCTTGACTACCACTATGCTCCCATTCACTAATGATTAAGCTACTTTTCATAATCACAATCTTCCCTGATGCAGGCTGGCCTGGTCATTGGAATATTCCTTCTCTTTCTGATTCTCTTATTGAAGCTAATGATATCACTCTATCTTACAATCACGCTGACTTGAAATCTTATAGTCAATTTAAAGCCTCTTTCTCCCAAACCCTATAACTCCATCCAATCAATTTCCAAATTAGGTACATTCTATCTCCACAAAGGCTTTTGAGTTTCTAACCTTCCTTCTATTCCTGCTGCCTACACCTCAGCTCATACCCTCATTACTTTCCTACCCTCTGTACTATAATAACCTAGTAATTGGCTTCTCCACTTCCATCTTTCTCCATTCCAATCCATCTTGCACACAGCTCAAGATTAATCTTCCTAAACTGCATCTGTGATCACAGAATTACAGACTCTCAAGATATAAGAGAACTTAAAGGTCAACTGATCCAACCTCCTTTCTTTTCTTTCTTTTCTTCTCATTCTTTAACAAATATTAGAATTAGGTACATGCACTTTTATGATAGAAGTGGTTCAGGGTTAAGAAAAATTAAGTGAAACAGAATAGCATAAAAAACGAAAATCCTCCCAGTTTTATTTCCAAGAAGCAACTGCTATTTGCACTTTTAGTTTTGCCTTTTGTTCTCCTAATGCTTATCATTAAAACTTCATTTAATATAGTTACAACTTTCTTCTTTAGATGTCATAACATTTAACTCTATATTGACTTCTCATTATGAAATGTGAATAAATTTTGCACTTACTCCTTTTAGATACCTTTTAATTTTTGTTAGTTTTACTATTTTTGTTCACATTTTCAAAGCTTATGTGACTTAAATTATGTGTTATGACTACAATTTAAGTCCTTAATGTTCTGCATATTGCTTAATTCTAAAAATCAGAAAAATTTCAACATTTAAAATATTACTATAATGATTATTCAATTATATCACTGTAGAATGGGTAGTGTAGTTAGAAATCTACAAAGGGAAATGGGAATGAGCAGAATGATGTAGGAAGAGGGCAGCCACATAGAGTTGAGCAGGTTGTGTCCTGCACAAAAACAACTGGCCAAAGGCATTAGAGTAAGCTAAGATCCTGTGTACTAACCTATGCACCTTGATGCCTTGGCGAAGGAAATAGCAACTCAGTCTAGTATTCTTGTCTGGGAAATTACACGGACAGAGGAGCCGGGAGGTGTCAGGACAGAGAAGTCCATGGGGTCACAAAGAGTTGGACATGACTTAGCAACTAAACAACAACAGGAACAAACCCTATGCACCTTAGCATGAGGCTTTCACTTTTTTTTTCAGTTCCTAAGACAGTTTCCTACATGCTCGCTGAGGCTCTAAGTGGAAGGAAAACAAGGTGAATATAACACCACTAATACCACTGAAAGTTTCAAGGGAGAATGAATGAGTGTCAAAGAGCTGAAGAGACTAGATAAGAAGAGGATTGTGGTACTTTCCACTGGTTACTATTAGATTATTGATTATTGGTGACTTTAGCAAAAGCTGATATATTGATTTCACCAGGGTGAAAGTCAGGTTCTGGTACCTTGATGAAAGTGTATTAAGGCAATAAAGTCTGAGGATATAGACAAATATTTCCAAATAGTCAAACGTCCAAGTGAAAGAAAAGTTGACTGCAGGATATTCAAAGCTAATCAATTTTTGTTCATAATTTATTTTTTTGCTTTTGTGTTTAGATATGACTTCGGCTCTGATATACAAGTATGCACTTATAGTTTCTACTAATTCATGGGGAAGTGTTAGTCACTCATTCATGTCCGACTCTTTGAGACCGCATGGGCTGAGCCCACCAGGCTCCTCTCTCCATGGGATTTCCCAGGCAAGAATACAGGAGTGGGTTGCCATTTCCCTCTCCATGAGATCTTCCCGACCCAGGGATTAAATCCAGGTCTCCTGCATTGCAGGCAGATTCTTTACCCTCTGAGTCACCAGGGATATGATTTCACATTTAGAATTTCATTTTGAATCCATCTGATATATATTTTCATAGTGAAGTGAAGTGGCTCAGTCATGTCTGACTCTCTGTGACACCATGGACTGTAGCCTACCAGGCTCCTCCATCCATGGGATTTTACAGGCAAGAATACTGGAGTGGGTTGCCATTTCCTTCTCCAGGAGATCTTCCCGACCCTGGGATTGAAGCCGGGTCTCCCGCATTGTAGGCACTGGAGGCAGACGCTTTACTGTCTGAGCCACCAGGAAGTCCCTATATTTTCATAGATGGCATTATATGAATCTTTAACTTCAACTGTTTGTTAGTTGTACCAATAAGCCAGCTTCTCTTTGCTGAGCTGGGACATATTCTTTATCATATAATCAATTTTTATTTTTGAGAGGGAGGGCATTTTTCAGATTTCTCTCTGTTCCCTCAATCTAACTCTCAGTATACTACTGAGCCAAGGTAGTTTAATTAAACCCTAGTATTTTATGATTCTTTTAGTTAGAAAGCTCAAGAGGAAGCTAAGGAAAACATTCATTGTTTAGAACTTTGAATCTTATTTCTGTTCCATTTGTGTATGTTAAAAACACTCATCAGAAAGAAAGCTAAATCCCTATTTTCAGTCCTGGCTATCAAACATTTTTTTTTTATTGTCTTCTTTATTCTTTTATCCTTTTTATCTCCTCTTGGAAAGCATCACATAATCTTCTTTCAAGATTACACTTTCTGCAATGCCAGTTCAACTCCTTACAATGCCAACAATCTTGCTATTGAACCTATCAAGTGAGTCAAGTCAAGTGAAGTCATTCAGTCATGTCGGACTCTTTACGATCCCATGGACTGTAGCCCACCAGGCTCCTCCATCCATGGGATTCTCCAGGCAAGAATACTGAAGTGGGTTGCTGTTTCCTTCTCAGGGGATCTTCCCGACCCAGGGATCGAACGCAGGTCTCCCGCATTGCAGACAGACACTTCAACCTCTGAGCCACTAGGGAAGCCCATTGAACTTATAGTAGCCTTCAATTTTTAAAATTCTGTTTATCAACATATACTTCTAATTTGTGACTTAATATCATCTATAGTTTCTTAGGTTTTTTTAAATATACTTTAAATTTCATTTAGAAACCGAGCTGATTTGTTCAATATTTTTCCTCTATAAACTGCTTTTATAATAAATTTTCCTCTGAATTATAAATGCAAAATAGACCTCATACATGGCACAGATCCTTTTTCAGATCCCCTTTTATCTCCCTATACTTACCTTTGCATGAGAAGCTTTGGGGTTTTGTTTATTTTTATTTAAGTGTAGTTGATTTACAATGTTAAATTAGTTTCAGGGGTCCAAAATAGTCATTCATACATGAGAAAATTTTTATAATCTATCATTCTGTTTTACTTAAAAATGGACAATATTCTTTATTGTCCATGCCACATCACTGCTGCTAAAATATTCCTTTTAAAGAGAAATTTTAATGTCTTTATAGAATCTCCAGTCAAATATGATTGTGCTGTCTTGAGGGTATGTCTGATGTTACCTGACCATATGACAATCTGGAAATAATTTTATTCCTTTTTTTTTTTTTTTTAATTTTTTTTTATTAGTTGGAGGCTAATTACTTCACAACATTTCAGTGGGTCTTGTCATACATTGATATGAATCAGCCATAGATTTACACTTATTCCCCATCCCGATCCCCCCTCCCATCTCCCTCTCCACCCGATTCCTCTGGGTCTTCCCAGTGCACCAGGCCGGAGCACTTGTCTCATGCATCCCACCTGGGCTGGTGATCTGTTTCACCATAGATAGTATACATGCTGTTCTTTTGAAACATCCCACCCTCACCTTCTCCCACAGAGTTTATTCCTTTTTAATTTGAAGACATGCTGAGATTTTCTTTTGTTAGAAGAGTGAAAGAAAAACTAAAAGCATTCCAGATTCACTCTTTCCTGGTCATTTCTATTTTGCTCCCTTCCTACTCCCAGCTCCTTGCCCTGGAGAGCAGTGCCCACCACTGATTGGTGTTCCCCACTCCTTCTGCCACTTTTATTCCTGCTTGTTGAAAATATATTAAAAAAGAGACACTGATGTGAGAACTACAGTAGTAAAGTAGCTCTGACTGCTAGCCTTATATAGTTAGGAGGAGAAAGGGAAGGAAGATAAATGGTGATGAGGCGTTTTCTAATAGATCAAAGTCACCGATTTTTGAGGAAAAGGACACTGGAAATCTTCCCCTCGCTTTCTGTTATGATATATAGCTTTATTACCCCTTATGATAAAGAAAACTCCTTCTGTGTCACAATAGATTTTAGTGCTCCTAAAAGATCGTATCTTTCCATTTGTAAATATTTAGATCAGCAGTTGGTGACTAATTTGGTGTTTCAAGCCTACTGAAACATTGCTTCAAAACTGTCAATGTCTCCTATCTCTTACGGAAATAGAACACAGAATTTCTTGCCCTGAAGCCTCTACAACATTGCCCCAATCTTATCTATAGTCTTATCTCTTTGACACTGCTTTCCTTTGTTATATTCTACTGCCAAGTTGTTCTACTTTCCTACTTGCACCCTTTGTTTTCCTGCCTCCAGGACTCTTTGCATTTCATCCCTTCAACTTGTAATTTCATCCATTTTTTTTAAGAGAAATCTTCCTTCCCTGGTCATTTTCACAGGCTGTCGGATGACTAGCAGCATGAATGTATCATCTTTATATACACAGCTTGACATTCAACCATTGCATTTATGCTGCATTCAATTGTTAATGAAATCTGTGAAAATCTTGTTTCTGTCTCCAGGCCCCAGATATTTTTTAACATGTAAAAATATGTGAAATATTAACAACCACAAGAATAATTGACAACAACAACAATAGCAATTCTAACCAATAGAAGAATTGTACTTGAATCGCACCTATCACCATTATCATGGGACTCTGATAGCTTTCTTTAGCATCTATGGCTGGTGTCATTCTTCTTATACAGATGTTTCAGCCACAACATGGCTATTTTTCAACAGGCATCTGCAGCAGAACTCTCTGCATTTTATTCTCCTCTTAACTTCTGTTGCCTCTGCAGAAGCAGCAGACTGCCCCACAGCTGTCCTTTTGGTGTACAAGGGGGTAATGAGTCTCCCTCGGAGTCTTCACTACAAGAATTTCTCTGCATTTCCCAGCAATTTTGTTGGCTTCTTACTCTGGTTTTCTGGCCCTCTCTTCCTTTTAGCTGGTGCTTCCTCTGTATCTATATCTATTCTGGATCTATATCTATCTCTATCTCTATATCTCTACCTATAATCTATCTATGTGTTTGCCTGTCTCCATTTAACTTATTATCACAATCAAATCTTTGCTATAAAAATAACAGTTTAGGAGATGTCCTCATTTTATTTCTCTCTTCTATTCCTTAGAGAACTACTGCTCCAAGCTGGTTCCAAACTTCCAATTGCTCTGAATGTCAGCTAATCATCTAAATGACGGTGGTGACATTTGAGAGTTGCAGAACTCTCTTCAGCTGGCTTTATAAATCCATTTTAAAATTTTCATTTGTTGATATCTAACTGCTTGGTGATAAAGTGTTTCTTCAAGCCTTGATGAACCCAGATTTGGGATACAAAGTCAATTCAATTTCCAGAGCTTGGTTGAAGAAGAGGCACTAAACCAACAGACAGGAAATGTGGGGAGTGGGAGCAGAGTGGTGCAAAAACAGTTAGAACTGAGTCTAAACATGGTTTGGAATCTGACATAACAGTTTAGATCTTAGCTTCTCTATATATTAGATATGTGATCTTACACAAGTTATCTAACCATTCTGAGCTTCATTTTCCTCATTGCCAATGAAGTGCTGAAGTTTAACGAGTTAATGGAATATAAAATACCTAGAATAGTGTTTGAATTAAATTGGCATTATTATCATCACTGTCCCAGATCTGCCAGTGTATTGCCATGTGACTCCATATATGTTATTTGACTTTTCAAGGCTTTTGCTTTCTTCTCTATAAAATTAAGAAAGGTGTTGGATAATTTCTAAAGGCTGCTTCCAGTTTTCAAGCTCTAGTATTTTTCCAGTGGTAAAACTGGTATAATAAAGTATGGTTTATTCTCATTCCGATGTGTTTGTCAGTCGACTATCAAATCTTCAGTCTTCAGGGTCGTATCTATAACAGTTCAATACCATTTCTATGCCAGACAACTCATTAGAGTGTGTGGCCAGACAAAATTTCACATTTCTGGCCTTCTAGTCCATCATTGCGAAAGTGACTCTGCTCTTTAGGTCTGGGAGACCCTGACATCATTTATTGGGCTCCTACAGTGGTTCGGCAGTAAAGAATCTGCATGCAGCACAGGAGATGGGAGACTGTGACTCGATCCCTGGGTTAGGAAGATCCCCCTGAAGGAGGAAATGGCAACCCACTCCAGTATTTTTGCCCAGTAAATCCCTGGAGAGAGAAGCCTGGTGGGCTACAGTTCATGGGGTTGCAAAAGAGTCAGACATGACTGAGCTACTAACAACAGCGACATCATTCGTGAAGGCAACTGACCAGTCTTACCTGTGCACTTTCAAAGTTACCTCCAACCGTGCCTTACTGTACATGAGTTTCATTTAGAAGCAGATCCTTGAGGAAGGTTCTGTCAACCCACAGCACGTTGCTGCCTTATAGTTTAAATTTGATAGAACAGTAAGGTGGAGTTTAGCAGTTGCCAAGGTCAGCATGGTTGTATTCTAATAAGAAAACCCACAAGACTTTTCATCTCTGAAACACACTTAAACCTACTTTCTGATTCATCTTTCCATGATGGTCAGACAAAAGCTACTATGATGTTTTACATAAAGAAGCGCATCAAAATGCTGGGAGATGGTGAGATGGAAAACTAACTGTATAGACTTTGGAAGCTTGCAAAACCAGCATGGGTATTTTTCTTCATCTTTTAAAATAAGGAGTGAATTCAAATGGTCTGTTTCTGAGGCAGAGCTTCTATCTCTCTTAAGTTCTCATTTTCAAGGTCCCGTTAGAATTACGTGATATCCCTGTTAAAAATGCCAATTTCCAGATCCCAGGTCCATTTATTCTGATTAAGTTAATAAAGAATGAGGCCTGAAAATATTCATTTTTAACATGTACTTTGGGATTTAATATACAGAGCTGCAGTGATGACCGTGGTGCTGACGATACTGGCGTAATAACCTTGGCTAATGGGTCACCTAACCTAAGACATAAACCTTCACAGAATAGCTTTCTGAAGTAGGTACTCTTTTGCTCATTTTAACTTAAAGAAATAGAGTCATAAAGTGTATGTAGTAAATAGTCACATACATACAGTTAACAGGTGGAAAGAATGAGGATTTGAGTACAGATTGAAAGTGAAAGTGTTAGTCGCTCAATCATGGCTGACTGGAACCCCAAGGACTGTAGCCCACCAGGCTTCTGTGTCCATGGAAGTCTCCAGACAAGAATACTGGAGTCCATAGCCATTCCCTTCTCCAGGGGATCTTTCCAACCTAGGGATCAAACCCAGGTTCCCTCATTGCATACAGATTCTTTATTGTCTGAGTCATCAGAGAAGTCTGAGCGCAGATTGGGCAAAACCAAATCCTACTGCCCTAAGAGCCACTTTCTATTCCCTTTTCAGGCCATGCTAAAGTTTGCCTTAGCTGCCAGCATGTCAGTCTCCATCCCTCTGTTTTTGATAGACTGTCAGTGGAATTTCAAAATCACCTAATTTAACTTTACTTGTTCAGCCTTCCATGCTTGTGTTTCTGAACTAGCTGGGATGATGCCATGATTGTTAATCTTGAAAGTGTAGAAATCACAAAAGCAGCCTTCATTCCTTTCATTCAGAGCAACCAGGGCACTGCAAAGACCAGATGGTGCCTTTGTATGAATTGAAGAAAGGGACTTCCTCTTGGGTGATCTAACTAAATGCCACCAGGGGTGGGACTGATCTCAAAGCTTCTTGGTTCAGACTGATGCAGAACCACCAAATCTGGGGCTTGGGGAACGCAACTCAGGTTGACTTTAAGTTCTGATTTATGCCATTGACTGGGTGCCTTGTTCAGGATTCAACCTGTGGAGCTGTGCCCTGTACCCCGACAGGGCTGGAACATTTAATATCTCTGCCCCTCAGTTTTCTCTTCAAAGTCCTATACTTGAAGTTCTCTGATAAAGTTGCACAAACAAAAAAGCAGGAGGATACGGGTTATTGGAAACATAAAATATGTTTAACTAAGAGTCGTATATGTGGTTGTCAACACATAAAGGGCAAACATATGCAGGAAAACTGAACTCTATCTCAGGAGTAATTTATCTTTGTCAGGTGTCACTGGACCTGGCCTTTATTTGAAAGCAATTTAATTAACGAGATTAGTGCCCCTGAAGTTCTTCACTGCTGAAATAAAGGAATTCATACTTTCTAAAGTCTTGCATGGATTTCCTCCTCCCTCCAACCCCCAGTTTAATATACTTCTGAAGTACCAATCATTGATCATTCACTCATCAGAATTAAAAAAAAAAAAAGAAATCTTAACTTTGTCTTTGGATTTAAATATAAACAAAACAAAAAACACAACTGATGGTGGCTGAAAGTGAAATCATATCAAGGTACGAGTTTCAGGAGATTTGTTTGTCAAACAGAATCCCCAGACCAAAACCACAAAAAAGCGCATAAAAATCCCACCTTACTTTGATGTTGTTCAAAGGCCCAGGGCAATTTCTACCCTATTTGTATTTTTGGATTTTTTTCAGGCCATCTGTTTATTTTCTATTGAGTAATCACAGCAAAATAGAAAGCCAGCTTCTGAGGCTCTGAAGGCAGGTGGGATTTGGAGACAATTTGAAAGGCACAATGATAAATTCTCAAAATAGAGGATCTCAGATTGTCTGATACTACAGGCATTTAATATTTCCTTTACATTTATGTACTATTTGTATGAGGGAGAATTTTTTTTTTTTTTATGAGGGAGAATTTATTGGTAGTGAAGAAAAACTCTGAAATGTTCAAAGTTATCTGAGTTGAAATCTTAAAATGTTTGGTTGTGTGTAACTGTGAGACATAATTTTGGATTATTAAAAATGCAGGAGGGGTCTTTCTCAAAATCTACTAATAAATCCCCATGTTATAGTATCAAACCCAGAAGATATGTTTTAAATTTTCTTCTTTAAATGCCTAAATATTTGACTCTGATGCAGTACACCTGAGAAATCAGATAGTATAGAATTTTACTTAAATAGTAGCTTCATTCCAGATTGCTGAAAGTGATAATGTCTAGAATACAATATATTTAAAAGTCCACATATTTCCCTAGGAATGAGGAGAAGTGATGGTAATGTTATCTTGTGTTATCTTTTATTTGACATTTTTTAATGATAAAAAATTGACATAAAGTCATCCTTGCCAAGAATCTGAGCATCCTTGCCAAATCTGAGTCCAAGAATCCTGGACTTCTGCCAAAAGTCAGGGCAGCTTTTTAGTGACTTACCTCAACACACAGGGACAATGGTGACCACCAAGGAAATCTTACACACCCCTTTCATTATCGGTGAGCAGAAAGACTTCAGTCCACTCACACACTGGAGGCTATCGGTAACAATGAGCCTATTTCCTAAACAGATACGCATCATCTTTTCCAATTTCTCTGAAGTGAAAATCCAGAGCACTATTGATGCTGTAAGCTGGCATGGATAATGGCCAGTACTGGGCATCCTGCTAATGACTAACACATAAAATAGATTCTGTCTTCCAAGACAGTGTGTCTCTGAGGTGACAGAACAGGCATGCATGGATGACTAGATAACTCCATTTTTAACCTATGGACAATTAAACTTTAGTATTAATCAGATTAGCTTAGGCTAGGTTGACTTCCATATCCCAGTCACTTCAGTAAGTTTCATATAGACCCTTAAGTAAGTAAGTGTTAGTTGCTCAGTCATGGCCGACTCTTTGTGACCCCATGGACTGCAGCCCACCAGGCTCCTGTGTCCATGAGATTTTCCAGGCAAGGATACTGGAGTGGGTTGCCATTTCCTTCTCCAGGGGATCTTCCCAACCCTGGGATGGAACCCAGGTCTCCTGTACTGCAGGCAGATTCTTTACCGACTGAGATGCAAGGGAAGCCCACATAGACCCTTACCCTAGAGTATATTGGGCAGCCATTCTACAACTAGTAGCTATGCTTTCTGAAACACACAGCTTCTAAGAACACTTCAGGGAAATAGAAGAATGGATGAACAAGCTCAGCCCAGACATCAAACATGTCATTTCCTGTCAGCATCCATGGGCCAAACTAGATGCATGGCTCCAGAATAATTGCAAGAGAAGCTGGGGGATGTAGAGAAGCACATGGAATAATTGGTAAGCACTAAATATTCTGCAAAAACCACCCAGTAGTAGTCTGAGGTTTTCATACTAAAATATTAAAAAAAATTATAAAGATTATGGTTTTGCATGGGCTTCTCAGGTGGCTCAGTGGTAAAGAATTCGTCTGCAATGCAGGAGACACAGGAGAGGTGAGTTCGATCCCTGGGTCGGTAAGATCCGCTAGAGGAGGAAATGGCAACCTACTCCAGTATTCTTGCCTGGAGAATTCCATGGATAGAGGAGCTTGGGGGACTACAGTCCACAGGGTCGCAAAGAATTGGACACGACTGAAGAAATTGAGCATGCACGCATAGTTTTGCATATCACCCAAGGTTATCTTGGAAGCTATTTTCTCCTGGTGAACTCTTCAAAAAAAAAAAAAGAAAAGATCCATGGAATTCATCGAGTTTATTTCTGCACTTTGGGCAGAGCAATCAGCCATTAATTTACTTTAGCAGTATGACTCAAATGGATCTGTTCATGTATACTAATACCCAGCACTTGAATGGAAGAGTATTAACAGCTTAAGCGCTAGGGACAATTGCTTAGCTTCAAAGCCTGTGCCTACTCCCTGCTAGCTGCAGCGTGTGTAAGCTGTGGAGCCCCTCTGAGGCCAAGCTGCCACACCTGTGAAGCAAAAGTAATGATGATAATAAGAGAACAATTCCTGGGCTAACAAGGGAAGTAGACAGAAGAGAGCTGCATAGTACAGCCTTCGGTTTATAATACATACTCAACAATGCATGGATATTTTAAATAATAAAAGACAAGATGCTCATTTATTCTGTTGCCTTACAGTTCCTTAAGGTCAGTGTCAGTTCACTAGCTATGACAACTAGTTAGCAGTAATTGTTGTTGTTGGAATATCCACAAGTTTGTACCCTATCCATTTGTAGCAAGAGGCATAATACTGAAATAAATGAAGAATCAGAGACAGTCTACAGAGGGACTTGTTAATTCCCTGAGTATGAAAAGTTAGGGCTATATCTCACAATGTTTTAAAATCCTCAAAGCGTTAACTCATGCCTGTCAATAGAATGTTCTTAATTTTATTACTGAATGAATTATGCTTGTGTAGTATCTTTGATAATGTCTGCTATTGTGTTAAATGGGGAGCCCACAAGATATAGACTAATTTACTTGTGCTATAGCCATGCTGAATTCTGGGCTAAAATGTACACTTTTTAATGCTTTAAACATTCTCTGTAAGTTTTTATTAACCATCAAGAATTTTTAAATGAAGTTTAAACTTCTTGTTCATCAAATAATTAACTAGATACTACTTCCATACAACATTTTATAAGGATACATTTATTATTACTTATTTTTTTAATTTTACTTTCACCTTAGGAGCCTTCAGTGAGAGGAACATACCAATTTGAAGCTGCTATTCCAATATGACCTAGCTGTATTAAATTAATATGTTATCCACTGAGATTTATTTATGAATGGTTGAAATATTTGGTTGGCAATAAGGTATAGAATTTGAATGCCCTATTTTTATATAACTTAGTTGTATGTAGTGAGATGTTTTCTGGAACAAGCGAACTTCATGGCTTCTTTTTATGACATTTCTATCACATCAAAGGCATATTGTGTCAGATGACAGGGTTCTTCTCACTAACTGGACAGCTCTGAGTGTAGTAATCAGTGACAAGGTCTAGGAAGGCACCAGAAGTCAGCTTCCCCTGTGTCACTAGTGGCCAGTAATGTGAGTTTCATTTATTCATTTATTTATGAGAGAATAGCTGATAGCCAATTAAGCAAGAACTATTCCAAATGCTAAGAATACATCCTCTAATGTAAAAATAAATAAGCAATTATATTCTTTGAAAACATTCGCAAATGAGCACATTTCGCTCTAACTAATGGAATTTGTATTAATATTTATGGGCCATGGGATAGAACTGTCCATTAAGTAGATCTTTATTTTAGAGCATGCATAAGACATAATGGTGAAGAAACTTTCTTCCAACTGCAGAACATGTTAACATGGTCCAGGTTTGAAAATGAAGGGTGTAGAGGGCTAAAGTCTTAATTATATGAGTTCCTCATGATAGACAAACAACTGTTATATATTAATCTACAGAACTCAGGAAATGAGAAATCACCATGGATCAAATAAAGGGCAAAAACTTCAACAGACAGACTGTCAGAAGAGCCCAGTATAAAATTGGCATCTATATAAAATAGGTATATAATAATGCCTAGTATAAAAAGATGGCATCTGCCAAGGTAAGAGTCTTGATTAAAGTTGCTCAAATTATAAAGTTGTTACAGTCTGGAAAATCAGCTCCCAAAAGCAGACTACCAAAGATGTTTAACAGGTGGCCTGGTTTAAATGCTGTAAAGCTCTTAACTGCACTGAAGATGAGGAAAAAAGGAGTTCAGTATTTTGATGATGGAATAACTCCATACAGCCTCTGGAGATTGTTCCCAATATGTCTTAAATATAAAACTGTTTTCCTTGTCAAAGTCAATGATTCATGCTACAGACACTTTGGAGCTGCCTGGAGGTGGGCTTCCCTTTGGACTGCCCAGTGGTTGGGTACAAGTTGTGTAAGTGGCCATGGATGAGATGAGAAGGGGCTCCAGCGTGGTGGAAAGGTTTGAGAGAACAGGAACTGATATGTTCAGTGGGCCAGGAAGCCAGGTAAATAGAACAAAGGTTAAAAAATATGCAAATATTATACTGCAGAGAAGCTGATACTAAATACAGCAAAAAAGGTAACCTTGAGGCTGAAATACCATTCTCAACCAACCAGATGCTTCATAGAGAAATACGTGAACCAAGCTGAACAGTACCAAGGTAAGAGCAGATAAATGATTGCATCTAAGTAGAAAAAGCTATTGGAAGTATATGAGGTAGATCCTGATTGGATTTTAAATTGTGCAGTGCCCATGAATGACAGTTTTCTCACCTCGGGGAGCCCAGAATTATGGTTTATTTATTCCCATTGCTGCCTCTCAGCTTTAATGTCATTTATTTATATTATTTCCATTCCTTTGACATGAACCTAGACTGCCAGATTTAATTCGAAAATTTAATTCAATAAAAGCCAAATGTTATATTTCACCTAGTATGTTCAATGCTTTGTTGTCTCACCAGGCAGCACTGGATATTGGGGGTGGGTTGGTGGGGAAAGTTAGATTATCCTGGGTTTGAAAACCATCATCACCTTCTCCCTTTCTTAGTGCTAGTAAAAACTGGGTGAATTACTTAGTTTCTTTAAGCTTCAAGTTTTTCTTACTTGAAATAGAAAACAAGAGATATATGTCCAGCAATGAGTCATATGATGGTACAGGATAAGTGCCTGAAAGAGAACATAGAAAATGCGAACAGGTTAATCATGTTTATGGTTTTCATCCTTCTGAATCTTCCCTAAATGACTGCAAGTGAGTGTCCAACTCTTTGCAACCCATGGGCTGTAGCCCACTAGGCTCCTCTGTCCATTGAATTCTCCAGGCAAGAATACGGGAGTGGGTTGCCATTCCCTTCTCCAGGGGAATCTTCCCAATCAGGGATTGAACCCTGGTCTCCCACATCACAGGCAGATTATTTACTGTCTGAGCCACCAGGAGGACATAATGTCGTTCCCTCAGAAGAAACAATTACAGGGACAGGTACCCATTTCCCTGTTTAGATGGGATGTAATTAATGCATTTGCATTACTTACCTATTTCTCATAGGCATATGAATGAGTTATCCTCATGTAAAATCATAAAAAAGTGTTGGTCAGGACCTTAGTTTTTACAAAATTCAAGTGTATAAAAATTGAGATGACTTGGCAAAATGCCTTGAACACAGTATTTAACAACTAAATGATCCTAGTGTCTCTGAGCTAAAACCCCCAAGTCTAGCAATCATTTTCAGTTCATTTCCATTCTGATATTAATAGTTTTCCTATGTTGACCTTTTCACGTAGAATTTGGGGCAGGAAGAAACTTCAAGACTGCTCAGTGGGTACTGTTCGTTTGCTAAGAGAAGAAAGTGACGTGCATGGGGAGGAAGATCTTAGCACGGCAGATCACAGTGTCAGAACCAGGAATAAACTTGGGTCACCTTATTGACTGCTCACAGCTTCTCTAAGTACACCTCTAATTTCTTCATGAATGAGTTTACATACAAAGCATTTAATACTGTACGTGGCAGAGTCAATACTCAATAAAACAAGCTGTTGGAATTGTTTTCTCCATCTCTTTCCTTTGCTCACACTCTTCAATGAACCTATAATGCTCTATTCCTTTTGCTTAATCACGATCTGACCTGTCCTTCAAACTGCACTTTGGACTCTGTTTTTGGTCACTACATATTCAAAAACTGGCTCTTTCTTTCTTTTTCTTAGCTTAAAATGGACTTACTTTATGCTTCCCTAGGGGTTCAAATAGTAGAGTCCGCCTGCAATGCAGGAGACCCGGGTTTGATCCCTGGGTTGGGAAGATCCCCTGGAAGAGGGCATGGCAACCCACTCCAGTATTCTTGCCTGGAGAATCCCATGGACAGAGGAGTCTGGCAGAGTCTAGTCCATGTAGTTGTATAGAGTCGGACACAACTGACTGAATAACACTCACACACATAGGGCTAAGTCTCCCTATCACTTCTCAGCACTTAATCTGTTGCCTACCGTTGCTGCTAACCTTCTTTTTTATATGTATATTGCTCAACTTCCCAACAATACTTTAATTCCATTGTGCAATGGAGGAATCTTCACATTGTGCTCAACTACCACAGTGCTGTGTACTCAGTATTTTGCTAATGGATTGGAAGTTGTGCACTTCCAGTGTTCTGAGGAAACATAAAACTTGTGTCAACTCAGTAACTTGTGTCCTTGTCCTCTACAGCTGAAAACATCAGAGCATCACAGGAAAATTATGGCAAACAAAAATCTACGGTAGCTAGATGGAGAAAACTATTATTTTTTCAAGAACTGCTAAGGTTGAAACTTAAAAGCAAGTGCCTATGCAACTGCTTAATAAAGAAAATATAAATTCCTTGCTTCATTCATAACGTTTCAGAGACCAGATAACCTATTAGAGTTACATGTATCATCACATTGGCTACACCTTGTCAATGCTTAGTCACTGAGTCATATTTCTAATGTAGAAGGTGAACATGAGGACCGGAAGTCGAATTTGTTTAGGAGTAATTTACAAACAGGTGTTTGTTTATTCAGCAGTGTATGCATGAATTGATTTCTCTTGCTTTTACCTCAATAACGACGGCGGGCCCCAAAATGGACTTTGCAAGTTCAGGGTAAAGACATACACCTCAATTAAACTGTATACAGATGAGTTAATCATGAATAATAGTATATCCTTGAGATTTAGGCATAGTTTCATAGTATAACTCAAAGTTCCTTTCTTAATGCCTTTTTCTTTCTAAGAAGAAGCAAATATGAATTTTAATAGAGCAGGTACCTGAAGGCTAATGAGACATATCAACATGGTACTGTGAAAATGAAACCCGTGGTTGTCAAAAATGCTTAGCTTGGTAAGGCCTCGGTTTGGCTGTAGAGGAGTGTGGCTGTGTTACAATGATTTCAACACTCCACAAAAAGTACAAAGTATCTTAGAAGTTCAGTGTGAAACTGTTTCTGATTCCTTTCCTTCCTCTTTTGCTCTTGACTTCTGTTTGACTTATGAATCTAAACCAAATCAAGGTAACACTGGATTAGTGGAAAGTGCAAATTGTAAGGTTCTTTCCTCTGAGTGTGAAGACTGGCTGTATGTTTTAAGTTGAAAGCAAGATCAGACTCCTAAGTGTACCTGATAAACTGATACAGTAAATCAGGGAGTAAGAGAACAAAACAGTAGGAAGATCTTAAGTAGTAAGCCACATCTCTGACATGAACACAATTACTTTAAGTCTGATAGCATATTCCAACTCTTACTGCTGTTGGTTATCCAAGAGACTGCAAATTAGATGTCATTTTTAAAGTACAGCAGTTGCCAGGGAGAGTATCTTCCCTCATCATTTAATCCTGTATAATTTTCTTCATAGGATTTCCCAAAATGCCACTTCAACCTTAGCAGAATGCTGGTGGAAGCATACCAAAAGATTTGCACTACCTTTTTTTAAAACAAGTTGCCGAGTATATAAAACAGATATCACCATACTTAGTCGCACACCTGAATCTGTTGGATAAATCACCATATGGCCACTGTAGAAGGTGAATGGAAGAAGCAGAATTAGTGCTAAAACTATAAAACCTTTACAGACGTCTAAAGCTCTATATATTGGGAACCAATCCTGCTGCATGATATGCTACACAAAATCTCAATTCACTTTCTTCCTTTACAAATTCTTTGAGAGATTGCTATGCGTTAGACATTGTGCTTGTAGCTGGATATACCAAAATATGTAAGAAATGGCCCCTGCAATACACATGTCATGGATCTAGGAGAAGAAGCCATGTAATGGAGATTGTCTCTCCTAACAGATACAATTTTACATTGCTGTTAGTATTTTAAAAGTAGGGAGCTTGAGACAAAGAATAAGCATCATGCTATTGCTGCCAAGTCGCTTCAGTCGTGTCCGACTCTGTGCGACCCCGTAGACGGAAGCCAACCAGTCTCCCCCGTCTCTGGGATTCTCCAGGCAAGAACACTGGAGTGGGTTGCCATTTCCTTCTCCAAATAAACATCATACTTGGTGATTTGTCATCATTGACCATTTCTGAGATTATAACCTCTTCAGAAGGATAGAACTAGAGAGTTGATTGGAAAGACATTAAGAAAGAAGGCACTGAGAAGACGCTCTTGGGCAGTTTATTTTGAATTTCTGGGTATATGCTCTCTGTGGAGATTAAAAAATAGTGCCCATCTCTAAGAGATGTTGTGAAAATTAAAAGAGATACCTACATAATTCCTATAAAAATACAGCATGGTGCCCAAAACTTGTGTTTTAATATTAGTTGCACTTGTTGTAATTGTTATATCATTACATTAGGACAAAGATGAAGGCATTATACTTGGGTACTTGTAATCAGTATTAATTAATAGAATTGCAGTCAACTGCAGTAGAACAGGTGGACCTAAAAGTCAGACTGTAAGTTATATTTTAAAAATGAATGGTGGTAGTGGATAACAGAGACCCTGAGAGAGAACTGTCTCTAAGAATCTTGATGGTTGGGAGAAGAAGAAAGAAAACAGTGAGTTTATGAAGAAGGAGGGCTGAATTGGAGTCCATTTACAAATTCTGGCCAAGATTTAAGAATATCTTTGAAAATGTAGTGCAGAGCCCCTGTAGAGGGAGAGTTTGAAGATACATGAAAGGAGAACAGAGGAGGAGGCAATACCTATAGATATAAAGGAATTTCCACACAAAGGAGTTGTCAGAGGGAACTGTTGACACATGTAAAGACTCTACCTGCACACATATCCACTCTTGGAAGCACACTGAGGAAGTAAGTGATAGAAAATGAGTTAGGCCGAGTGAAAAGTTCAATAAATTTACTGAGCTCCTTGAAGTGGTACCATATATACTCACTGTCCTTTATGGGTACATAGACAAGAATTCAAGTGCATCATACTTATGATCTATATGCATATAGAGATATATAGTATAGAAAGATGGAGAGAGAAAGTCTATTTCACATGAGTTATTTCACCTTTTTTAGTCAATAGGGCAGGGAAACTAAGACTTCAAAAGATGTAATTCACGGTTGATATGAATTTGTAACTGAAGGGAAAGTGGGTTTCTGAAGATCTGAAATGTGAAAAATTTCTGTAATTGATTGATGATGTGTCCTTTTACTTTATGGGCTTCATTTTGTACTTTAACATAAAAACCTTTGTTAAAAAAGAATATCCATCTACAGTATATTTTATGTGAGGTGTAGTGCACTGTGGTTATTTTGCCTGATCAGCCTCTGTATCTCCTATTTTTAGGGACAGCTCCGAGATTTCCACCTTTACTCTCAGATGGCACTCAACAACTCCCTAGAATATTCGTAAAACTCAGTTTTAGCTAGACCTAGTCCTAATTTGATGTCTTAAGTTTGAGAATCAGTTCTTAAGTCCTTAAGTTTGGGAATAAGATTAAATTCTTTAACTCTTGCTGGACATTTTAGCAAAGAGGTTTAATACTATAGAAGTGTTAAGCTTGTTGAATGTAGACCTCAAGTTGTAGGGCTACTATAGGAAAAAGCATTGTTAAGAATAGAGTCAGCACATAATTCTTGATAAATTTGTTGGAGCATCTGGATTTAGCTATGTCTGAAGAACGTCTCTATATTTAACAACGATATGGCCAAGTCAGTTTGAATTAAATTTATATCATTTGCAAACAAATAACCTTTACTAATAACTGACTATACAAATTCTACTTTCCAAACCATACAAACTCATTGTATTTTATTTTTTTTAAATTGAAGTACGTTCATTTACAATGTTGTATTAATTTCTGCTGTAAGCAAAGTGGTTCAGATCTATCTATCCACATTCTTTTTGAAGTATTATTTTTCATTCATTTGTTTCATTTTGTTCATTATTTTTCATCACCATTAAATGATGCCACTGTTTTCATATAAAATGAAAAGAAGATACAGTGGGGAAACAAAATAGTGGACAGTCAATTTGTAACAACATGGATGAACTTAGAGGGCATTATTTTTAGTGAAATAAGTCACATAGAGAAAAACTATATATACTGTAAGTTATCACTTATATGTGGAATCTCAAAAATAAAACAAACTAGTTAATATAAGAAAAAATAAACGGTCTCACAGATATAGAGATCAAATGTGATTTTCAGTGGGGAGGGGAAAGATAGAGGTAGGGAGCAGACATTATTATTATTACATTATCTATTTAAATTTACATTTATTTATTATAAATTATTACATTATTTATTATATGTAAAATAAATAAGCTACAAGAATATATTGTACAACACAGGGAATATATTCAATATTCTATAATAACTAAAGATGGAACACAGTCTTTAAAAATTTTGAGCCACTGTGTTGTATACCTGAAACTTATGTTATAGATCGACTACATCTCATTAAAAAATAAATATTAAAACACAGTGAGCAGTCAATTGGGCAGGAGGAAAATATCAGAAGTCGAGTAAGGAAAGTAAATTTTTAGCAGCCTTGAAAGACAAGTGTATATTTTGCAGATATTAGGAGTTTTGATGTGGATGGTTGTATCCAGGGATGTTGGGAAGGCTTCAGGATAGTCAGCCTTGCATAGAGCATACATTTCAAAAATGTCTAATGTTAAATACATTAGTTGTAAAAATGTTCTACATTTTAAAATGAAGTCTACATTCAAAATTGGAAGGAGTGATTCTGAAGCTGAAGTTCCAATACTTTGGCCACCTGATGCAAAGAGTCGACTCTTTAGAACAGACCCCAATGCTGGGAAAGATTGAAGGTGGGAGGAGAAGGGGACGACAGAGGATGAGATGATTGGATGGCATTACTAACTTGAAGGACATGAGTTTGAGCAAGCTCTGGGAGATGGTGAAGGACAGAGAAGCCTGGTGTGCTGCAGTCCATGGGGTCGCAGAGAGTTGGACATGACTGAGTGACTGAATAGCAACATATGTTCAAAATGGCTTTATAAAAGTAAATATTCAAATTGCTTAAAAAAAGGGACTTTGTCTTACTTCTTTTATTCAATTTAGAAAATGATAGTGTTTTGGAGTACTCCTATGTTTAGTCCTGTGCAATGTGGTGGAGTGTGTAGATTGTGAAAGTCATATAAAGCTCAGGATCTAACCTTCTGTTGATTGTCAACAGTGTTCCAGAAGTAACACATTTGCTTTGTTATTCTTGTTCAGATTATCCTTGTAAGAAAAATGTATGAGGTATGAAGTACATAAAGAAAGTTTTCCACTACAGGAAAAAGCACATGATTATACTCTTGAAGTCTATGTACTTATGTACATGACTGTAAGACTCTATATTACTGTGCCTAAGAACATACCACAATGTCTACCACAGGAGAGACTGAATAAATATTTGTTGAAAGCATAAATAAATAGAATGATGCTATTTTGTCATTCTTGGAGTTATGCCATGGAACCAGTATGTAGGCAAATGTGTCTACAATGAAATATTTTGGTTGTTTCTGTAATTAAAGTATGTTGGATGCACTTTAAGGAGACACTAAATATTGAATTTTGCCTTATGGTGAACTGTGTTTTAACAAGGTGGTAATATACTTGAGAACATAACAAAGCTGTACTTACACGACACTAAATATCCTAAATAAATTCTAGAAAGTTCAATAACTCATAGAGATGCATAGTTTACCATAGTCAAACATAAGGATATTTGGTTAGTCATGGATAATTGTCTTTATTAAAAAAAACTGTCGAGGTTTTACTAAATATCAGCAGAATCAGTTAGCACTTTTTATTTTAAAAGAAAAGTAGAGATTCAGAGTGCTAACATGTCCCAGTGGTCAAATACAGAGAACGTAGGAATTCAGTATGTCAAGATCTAGATACACTTTGCAGGAAAGGCAGAGTTAGTGACGATTGTGATGATGATGATAATGGTGATGATGATAATGGTGACGATGATGGTAATTTGACACTAGTGAATCTTAACTGCCATCCACCTTGCTTTATTCTGCATTCCACCTTGCAGAGTCAGGAACGGCACAGACATTAAAATCAATATTCTTGTTGACTAGACGCTATGAAGAAGAGTTCCAGATGAATTTTAATGGTCTAGTGACAGATTTTATGATGGATTATGAAAACTGCTGTCAAAGTACAAGACCAATGAGAGAACGTGTGGTATAGAAAGCCAAACAGATTTGTGCCAAATCTAGTACTGGTATTTGGGAAAATTCAGCTTCTGCTTTAGCATGGAGTCCTACGGTGCATGAGAATTCCAGTCTATCTGACTTCAATTAACCTCTTTTACAGGTGAAGCCAAAAAGAAAGAAACACACATAATAACTATTGCAAAGATATATTTTAAAGTCATTAAATGCACATTAATAATCTTGGGAATATATAATTTTGTAGGTGACAGATACTATTTTTACAGCTGTTCTTTAGAGAAAGAATAAGTTTCTCTTCATTAAAGACTAATGAGTGACATTACATTTAAGTGTTCACATTAGATATGCTTCTTTGAATTTAATGATGGGGCAATGAGGCTTTTAATTAAATACTCAAAACTCTCTACTGGGAGAAACAAAACAAATTTATCTGCAATTTAAAAAAATAATGGAATCCATCTGTTATATAATAAAATTTAAAAATTTTGGATATTTAGACATATTATTGTAGTACCTTTGAAAGCTCAATTCTTGATACCCTAATGTACTGGCATAACAAAGTAAATATGGTAATTTCTGTTTATTATTTTTCATTTTGTTTCAATACCTTCAAAATTCACTATGGAATAAAGAATTCCCTGTAACACTTGGATTATTACTGTTACTGTCTCAGTACCCCACAAGAGCAACAAATCTTTAAATTATAACTAAAAGAAAAATAATTATAAGATTAGGAAATCTTAAAGCTTTGCTATCTAGAAATTGGATTATAGCCAGTTTCCTAAATTATTCTATCTTCTAAATTAAATTTCCCCTATTTCAGATAATATATCCTTTTACCCTATGCTAGAATTCATTATGTATTTATTAAAAATACAAAATATAATTATAGCTATTACATTTGTAAAATATTAGAAGATAATAACATTACTGGATTTTATCAGTAAGTCATACTTAAATCATTTCCTCCATAGACACTATTATTTTAAAGGATTTCTAATTTCTGGAAAACCTAAAAGACAAAAGCAGTTGTTAGGTGCAGCATAGTTCAGAGTGCAATAATCAATATATCATTTGGTATATTTACTGAGCCCTTAGTTTTGTTCTTAGCTCCTGCTATTGTCTAGTTTATTTAATGGTCATCATTTTGACAAATATCAAAGAAAAATGAAGCAAAATGCCATTTCTTAAAAAAAGGGAAAGGATTATAATGCCTTGAAGGAATGAGGACGAAAAAAGTATCTCTCACACTCACTTTTGATGGATTTAAGATAAAAATCTTTTTCATTAGGCAAAGGCTTGAGAAGCCTACTGATGGGGGATTAGATACAATTAGATTAGATTTAAAGCAGATGCTACAAAGCCTATGTGAGGCTGCTAATTATTTGTGGTTGATTTTTGTATTTTTCATGGAGTTCAAGTCTAATCTATAGACTGTCTTTACTTAATAGTTTTACTGTGAATTCATATTAACAAAGAACAGATCCTGAAGGCTTTTTTTTTAGCAGACCAATGAAAGAGGTTAGGGGAAGCATATTGCTCACTGAATTTTTTAAGATACTATAATTTGGGGATCATTTGGCAGTGGAAGAGTCTTACAGTTTCATGCTTTTGTGAATAGGAAAGAATTATCTTGGAGTATTTTGATGATATACTATGGGATGTAAAAAAAAAAAAAGTTCACTGATTTTCCATCCATACTTTCAGTATTTATATACTAAGCACCTTAAGTTACAGGCATTGTTCTAGGATCTGAAGGTTAAATAACAAACAAAAGAGATCAAGTATTTAATTTAGAGACTTGGAATACCAATACCTAAACTTAATATTTGACTACAAACTTCTTCAGACTTTGCAATAATTACTTATCTTTTTGTTTGCTTGTTTCTCTGTTCATGAAAAGTAAAAGTGAAAGTTGTTCAGTTGTGTCCGACAATTTGAGACCCCATGAACTTACACAGTCCATGAAATTCTCCAGGCCAGGGTACTGGAGTGGGAAACTGTTCCCTTCTCCAGAGGATCTTCCCAACCCAGGGATCAAAGCCACGTCTCCTGCATTGCAGGCAGATTCTTTACCAACTGAGCCACAAGGGAAGCCCAAGAATACTGGAGTGGGTAGCCTGTCCTTCTTCAGCGGATTTTCCTGATCCAGGATTCAAACCCGGGTCTCCTGCTTTGCAGGCAGATTCTTTACCAACTGAGCTATCAGGGAAGCCTACATCCTCTCTGTTTTGGCCAATATCTATTGCTCTTTTGATTCACTTGTTATTTCCTGTGTTCTTTCCATCTGCTGTTGAATTTATCTACTGAATTTTTATTTCAGTTGTTTCATTTTACAGTTCAAACAGTTTCATTTGGTACTTTATACTTTTTATTTCTTTACTGACACTTTCCATTTCTTTGTTGAGAACTTCATTTAAGTGAGATTCAAATTGCTCACTGGAACACTTAAAAGTAAAAAAAAAAATACACTTATATAAAAATAAAATTTTTATGTTTTGTTATCAGTTCTGTAAATTTTTTCCAGATAATTCAAACAACTCTGTCATCCAGGCAGTGGCATTTATTGGTTGTCTTTCTTCATTCATGTTGAAATCTTTTTAGTGTGTTAGATTATTTTCAATGGAAAGCGTCACATATTCTCATTAGATTATGAGACAGGATCTCATTTAAACCTTCTGTTTTAGCTGGTTTCCTCTGACTCTATAGTGGCAGAAGAAGGGGAGGCACATCCTCGTTGCAGCTAAGAGAAGTAAAAGTTCGGGTTTCCCCTTGGGTCCTGTCGACACCAGATGGAGTGGCAGCATTTTTATTGTTGGATGGGGGTTGGGATACCAGTTCCCCTCTGGTGTCCACTGATAAATCCCTTGCTTGGAGGGCATGAGTGCCATGTCAATGCTCCCCGTGAAGTCTCCACTGAAGAGACCTCCCTGGTCTTTTGAAGCTGACTGTACAGTAGGCATCTTCTGATATCACTAAAGCCAGTGAGTGGGGCACCTTATTATTTCTGGGTTGAGGTGCAAGTTCAGGCTTCCCATGTAGCCTCTCCTGATACTGTAGTGTTGTGGGATCAGTGGGATCATCCTTACCACCGATGGGGATGGAATTCAAGACTCCCTACTCAGCCTTCTCCTGGTAGAGGTGAGGGATGCAGTTGTTGGGGTGTCGTCTTACAGTGGGGTGAGCATAGGAGATGCACTCTGACTTTGCTGGAGTGCATGTACATGAAACTTCAGTTTCTCTGTAACATTTGGCTGAAGTAGACCGGTTATTGTCTAACGTTTCTCTCTCATTACGCTGACCCTTTCTTGGTTTTTCAACTTAAAGAGATTTTATTTTGTTTTCTTGTCTGCCGTTGTTATTTCAGCTACTAGCTTCTTCAGCTCAAAGAAGTTTGGGCTATATGAAACGGTTTAAAACATTCATACTTAGATACATTTTTATTTGGGGCAAATATATCCTTTGTTATCATTATTATTTGACCATTGAATTGTTCAAAAGTACTCATGTGACTGTCTTGATATTTCCCCCCAAAATGACACTTCAGTTTTATTGCACAGATCATGAATTCTTTTAGTTTCTCTTCTCCTATCAGATTGATTTTCTATGTTATTTCCCTTCTGGCATACATAAAGCTTATTCCTTAATCAAAAAATGTTATCTATATTTTCTCATTATTCTTTATATAGTTTGTAGTTATTCTCAATTAAATAATAACATATGTTTTCCTAGTACACTATTTGCCTCTAATAGTATTTTGTCTAATTTATTCTGGTTAAAATCAAAGCATTTTTTGACCTAACAGAAATACAGAAAATAAATGCTGTGCATGTGTTGGGCTTCCCAGGTGTTGCTAGTAGTAAAGAACCTACCTGTCAATACAGGAGATATAAGAGATGTGGCTTTGATCCCTGGGTTGGGAAGATCTCCTGGAGGAGGGCATGGAAACCCACTCCAGTGTTCTTGCTTGGAGAATCCCATGGACAGAGGAGCCTGTCAGGCTACAGTTCATGGGGTCTCAAAGAATCAGACATGACCAAAGCTACTTAGCACACATGCATGTGTAATATATATACACACCAATATATGTATTGGACAATAAAGAAAGCTGAGCGCAGAAGAATTGATGTTTTTGAACTGTGGTGTTGGAGAAGACTCTTGAGAGTCCCTTGGACTGCAAGGAGATCCAACTAGTCCACCCTAAGGGAGATCAGTCCTGGGTGTTCATTGGAGGAACTGATGCTGAAGCTGAAACTCCAATACTTTGGCCACCTGATGCGGAGAGCTGACTCATTTGAAAAGACCCTGATGCTGGGAAAGACTGAAAGCAGGAGGAGAAGGGGACGACAGAGGATGAGATGGTTGGATGGCATTACCGACACAATGGACATGGGTTTGGGTGGACTCTGGGTGTTTGTGATGGACAGAGAGGCCTGGCGTGCTGCGGTTCATGGGGTCACAAAGAGTTGGACATGACTGAGCGACTGAATATAACATTAAAAGCAACTCAGGGTCTGTCCTATAGCAAATCCTGATGCTCCTATATATTTAGCATCTCTGGATCAATGCTGTCTTTGTAAATAATTTTATTGAAATATAGCTATTCTTGACATACATGTATTGTCTATAGCTGCTTTAATGCTATAATAGGAGAGCTGAGTAGTGGCAACAGGGATTGGTGGGTCTTAACACCTAAAATGTTTACTATCTGGCCCTTTTAAGAAAGGTTCCTGGTTTAGAGGATTACAATTGCTAAAACATCTGGAGAAATAAAGTGAATATATGCAATACCTATCATCTCTGAAGGCTCCCTGATGTCCACATATGATAACATATTTATGAAGGTGTTACTTTTTAATATTTAATGCTAGAAGAAGAATGACAAACTAGTAGATTATTATTGTATGCCCAGGTGGTCTTAAACATTACAAATATAGGAGAAAAACTAATACCTTGTCAGTATTTTGCTTTGTCGTTTGTGGGAACATATCTCTTTATTTCTTCCTTCATTCTGGCAATCTTTTCATGTTTCTTTTGTAGGTGTATCTACTTCTATCAGTCATTATATGTAGTTCCAGAAAGTTCTGGACTTTATTTCAGTTCTTTTCCAAGGCAGTTATACCCACAGAAACAAGTTCATTTGACATGTACTCATGTGAGACCTAAATATCTGTAGCCCAGACCTCTCTTTTCAGATCCATACTTGTATATTCAGTTGCCTACTATAGTTTACCCCATGACTAAGCACATAAAATTGTGGAAGTACAAGACTGACCTTATCAGCCTCCATCTCCTCTGCTTCTACTGCTGTCTGTCTCAGTGGATGGCCCCACTATCTATTACATAGGATAAACCAAAACCCAAGGAATCACATTTTATCCGACGTGTTCTTGAAGTTCACTCTTAAATTCTGGTTGTGTTATTGGTTTTCGTTTATTTTAATCTGACTTTGGTGTCTCTCACTAAAGTAAGAATTCATTCTTTGAATATTTTAGAAAATTCACAGCAAGTATCACCATGAATTTTCTTTTTAATTGTCTTTTTGTTTTTTATTTGGGATTTCTGACTTGTTCTATTTTCCTTGTCTTTTTCATATTTTCAATTTTATATTCATTCTTTGATCCATATAGATCTGATCTATCTCCCAGTTTGGGTTTCCCTGATAGCTCAGTTGGTAAAGAATATGCCTGCAATGCAGGAGACCCCAGCTTGATTCCTGGGTGGGGAAGATACCCTGGAGAAGGGGTAGGCTGCTTCTGCTGCTGCTGCTAAGTCGCTTCAGCCGTGTCAGACTCTGTGCGGCCCCATAGACGGCATGCCGCCCACCAGGCTCCGCCATCCCTGGGATTCTCCAGGCAAGAACACTGGAGTGCGCTGCCATTTCCCCCTCCAATGCATGAAAGTGAAAAGTGAAAGTGAAGTCGCTCAGTTGTGTCCGACTCTTTGTGACTGCATGGACTACAGCCCATCAGACTCCTCTGCCCATGGGATTTTCCAGGCAAGAGTACTGAGTGGGTTGCCATTGCCTTCTCCAGGGGTAGGCTACCCACTCCAGTATTGTTGGGCTTCCCTTGTGGCTCAGCTGGTAAAGAATCCTCCTGCAATGTGGGAGACCTGGATCCAATCCCTTGGTTGGGAAGATGCCCTGGAAAAGGGAAAGGCTACCTACTCGAGTTATCTGGCCTGGAGAATTCCGTGGACTATACAGTCCATGGGGTCACAAAAGAGTTGGATATGATTGAACAACTTTCACTTCACTTTCATCTTGCAGTTTAAAACCCTTTCTTTATACTTGATAATTTGCTGATTTTTTTTTTCAATGTAATATTTGTATTTTTCCTTTATAGAAGTCATGTTCCATTCATTTTCAAGTATATCTGCTATTTTTCTGTGATAAACTATTCTGTTGTGATTTCTAATCCTTCTATACACTTTTAATTTTAATTTGCTCATTTTATTGTTTTTCTCAAATAATTCTGTTATTCTTTCATAGCAGAAATTCTTTTTTCCAGTTGCTTGTATTAGTGTCTCATTAGAGGTTATTTATTTAAAAAAAGATTTTAAGTTCCTTTTAAGTTGAGATTGTATCTTTTATGATGAAAGCCATGTATGGTATTTGTGGAAGTATCTGATAAATTATTTTACATTAATTTTATGTAGCTTCTTTAGCCAAGTGTTAGAATTTTTCTAGGCCCTTTTACATGGGGGACAGGTCTTTCAATGTTTCTACTTTATGCAAATATATAAATTTCAGCTCTTCAACTCACACAGGCTTAAGGACAGTCTTCTCTTTCTTAGTACATGCTTATTTCTTAGTACAGTTCTGTGAAGTTCTTTCCTAGGCTACTCTCCCTCTGGTGATTTTATGAAGACATTTTTCTTCTTTTCAGTCTCTTGGCAATATACTTTATTTTTTAGAAGTTTGCGGTATATTTACCCAACATTTTTATATGTTTGTAGTGGTAGATATATCAACTGAGCTCAATTTACCCGTTGAAATTAGCCAAATCAACTTTTCCTAAGAATTATTGTAAAATTTGCTTTCTTTTAAAACACTGATAAACTCACTACACTCTTAGGATCTTGGCTAAAATTTTTACTCTAACCTGAAGTTACTTCCTATCTGAATCTCTCAAACATGATTATACAAAATTCTTCCTTTTACTTTCTCTGCTCCAGCCACACTGGCCTTCTTTCATTTCTCTGAATGTACCATATATTGTTGTGTTGTATTCCTTCTTGTATCTATGCATTCTGTGCCTGCAGCATTTGTCCCAACCCTGTTCAGTGATCAGGTTTCTGGTTACCTGTCATCCAGAACACAGCTTAGATACTGCATCCTTGAAGAAACTGTCTCTTATTCCTTCGGTGACTTTATTACATGCACGTATATGCATACATTTCTTTTCTTTGGACCCTTTGTTACAGTTTGTAATTAAATATAATTAATCATGTGACAATTAGTTTAACATATTGCTTTCACATACCCCCCAATGTGACTTATCCTTATAGTCTAGCAATCATTAAGTGCTTATTAATATGTTAGAAAATTGCTTGATTGCATCATATTGGTTGAGGGAATATTCCACTCGGGTTAATTTAATATTACTGATTGGGCTTAACCTTAGATATATGACTCTAAATATACAAAATCTAAAGCTATCATAATATTTGACTCTAAGTTTGGCCAAGATCACAATGTGAAATATTCATGTTTATTTCACATTACCCTTGATACAAACTGAATAAAAAAAGGAAGTGAGAAACTAAGAGTGCTGTTTAATGAGAAAATTCAGAAAAGAAGAGTCACTACATTAGACAGAACCAAAATATATTATCACATAGATATAGCACCAGCGGATTCAGAGACCATCTGTTCTACCATCTAAAGCTAATTAAATTAAAAAAAAAATCTGAGCAATTAAGAAACAACCATCAGCCTAGAGTCTGAATCAAGAAAGATTTGATAATAAAAACTATAGCTATTACAAATACACTTAATTAGGAAGTACCTGAGTAAAAGTCTACAAGTCATTAAAGTGGTATTGAAAGAGTGAAGTATGGTGCATGTATATGAGTGGAGAATTTTACTAATGGATAACTATTACCTGTAGGATCCTATTAGACTAATGAGTCTGCCCTATCTAGAAAGAAGAGCACACAATTTTAATAGTTTTAGAAAAAAACTGCTAATATACTTTTGGACTATTAAATGCCAACAAATTTAACTGAAAAGCAAACAAGCCATTTCTGTATTATGTGCTAGGTACCTAAATTTTGTTCTTGCTATGATCCTCAATAAAACCATGCTGATTATTTGGTTTTCAATGAAATAAAAGAATTACTAAAATTCTGTTGATTTTATATAGGTATGATGACAAAATACTCTTCATTTAATATAGTAAATTTTTCATGTACTCTCTGTTTATAGATAACAAAATATTTTATATTTTCACACGTCATTATTGTGTGTCCTTAGTTGCTCAGTCAAGTCCAATTCTTTGTGACCCCATGGACTGTAGCCCGCAGACTCCTCTGTCCATGGGGATTCTCCAGGCAAGAATAACAGAGTGGTTGCCATGCCTTCCTCCAGGGGTTCTTCCCAACCCAGGGATAGAACCCAGGTCTCCTGCATTGCAGGCAGATTATTTACCATCTGAGCCACCAGGGAAGCCCAAGAATACTGCAGTGGGTAGCTTATCCCTTCTCCAGGGAATCTTCCCAACTCAGGAATCAAACTGGTGTCTCCTGCATTGCAGGTTGATTTTTTACCAGCTGAGCTAGACCTCTGTAAAACCTGTTGAGTCAGTAAAGCAGGTGAGATTAGTCTTATTTGCCAGATTAAGAAATTGAGATTTAGGATGGGTTAGGAGACTGAGCGAGTTCACTTTCACTTTTCACTTTCATGTATTGGAGAAGGAAATGGCAGCCCACTCCAGTATTCTTGCCTGGAGAACCCCAGGGACGGGAGCCTGGTGGGCTGCCATCTATGGGGTCACACAGAGTTGGACACGACTGATGTGACTTAGTAGCAGCAGCAGCAGCAGCAGAGGTCACATAGATAGATTTTTTTTTCATTTATTTTTATTAGTTGGAGGCTAATTACTTTACAATATTGTAGTGGTTTTTGAAACAGATCACCAGCCTAGGTTGGATGCATGAGACAAGTGCTTGGGCCTAGATAGATCTTAATTTAGTTAATTCTGACTCTTACTTCCACTAAGCTTTCTACTAGAGTATGCTTTGTCTGTTTATCAGTTTATTAGTATCTGTATAGGCAGTTAATAAAACTTATTTGTGTAATATTATGGAAAGATTTTTTTATTTTTTTCTGTAAGAGTGAATCGTGATGAATTCTCTAGCCAACCAGGAGATTAATGAGTGAATACTTTCACAAATTTTCGAACTGATAATCATACTGTTTTTATAAATATCTAGTCTATGGGCAGAGTCTTCAATGTAGGAAATGGATAGGTAGGCATTTCTGAAGCTGTAGTATATTAAAGCATAGAAAAAGAAAAAGTCTTATCTTAACCATTTTCTTGATCCTCACCAACATTCCTCAAAGTATGAATGGACCAATTATTTGTATCTTTTGAGTGTGCTCTCTCCAAACAAAGACTCTGTGGTCCTTTCTAGCCTATATCCGAGGAGGCATTGCCTGGGAATCTGAATTTTTCTATTAGAGCTTTTCTGTGGAAACTGTACAGTGTGGTTATAGAACCACTGCCTTGGGCAAATCTTTAAATATGTAGAAGATGATTTAAAGTTGGAATGAAATCAAGTGTTTTAGAATCATAAAGAGATGAGAATAACGTTCAAAATCTTGTAGTGGTAGTATGAATATTTACCATCATAATTAAGTATACAAAAATCTCAAGTTTAAGCCACTATTATGCTAGGCTGTGTGACATGCAAAATAAAGTTAAGTTAATGCAAAACCCAATTTTAAGGAATTAATCAGGGAGTTAGAATAGTTCCTTTGGTTCAGTATTTGATCCTGAAAACAAACAACACTGTTATGGCTCACATCAATCCAGAATGGAATAAAAAGAAAAAAATCAAGAATAGTGTTAACTTCTGGTGTGGGCAATTGTCTTCTTTGTGTTTATAACTAAACCATAGGCTTCCCTTTAAAATGACATCTGACTAGTCCCTGAGGCTCTCTCTTCCAACTTCTCTCAAAAATACTTATTAAGAAACAGGAAAACTCATAACATCACAAAATATTAAGACTGACAGACAACTATTGCTAGAAAATAGAAGAGATTTCCACTAACTGGAAAGTCACTGGAATTAGATTGAGGGGAAAAAATGGTGGATTCATGAAAGAGAATAGCTTCAAGTTACTGAAAAAGATAGGAAGATACTTTGTTATACTTAAGTTTCTTCCCCTCTTTCTTTTCTCCTTTGCTTTCTCTCTTTCATAAACAGTCTGCTCTCACTAACAAAGTTTTAGGGCCTTAGACAGCCATTTTCCCTTTTTCTATGCACTTGTTTTACAGGAATTCTCAATGTCTGTGTCTCCTTTACTGTAGTAAGAACACAATGGATTAGGAAATGTGAGATGAGAGCTTTTAAACAGGGATGCATTGCATCCTAACAAAGCAGTCTGGTTTGACACAGAGGATGGAAAAACTGGGAGAAATACATGCAGTAGACTTTCATGTACAGCTTTAACTTAGAGGGTAAGAACTCCAGGGTGTGGGATGAAAGACATCTCTCTTAATTTTAGCAGAAAAGACACCGGGGGTGGGGGGGGCGGCCAAGAACTGTGCACATCAATTTACTTTTCATGTAAAGATCTGAGAAAATGATTAGATTTATAGCCAAATGGACTGTAGCTGACATCGAGGGCATCCTGCTAATTGGTAAATACTGTAAATGGGTTAAATCTCCATTCATACAAGAAAGAAAACAAAACAACATGTTCCTATTAAAATCTAATTGCCATACAGGGAAAAGGAAAATAGAATATTGTTATGAAACCTCATTTAAAAATTATCAAAGAAATCAGAAGAAAGTGTTAAAATACTTCAGCTTGTATTAAATATCAATATACTAGGGAAAAAAAAAACTGTGTGTATGCAAACATGAACAGAATCGTATATGAAACGAAGAGGGGGGTGGGCTGGAAATAAAACAAGATGAGACACAGACCAAAGCTTGAGAAGTTAAGGAGCTGATCAATATAAGGTATAGCAAATTAAACTACATATGTATAATTAAAATTTGTATAAGAGGCAGTAATGATAAGAACTACTATTTCAGCAAATGAAATCATTCATATAAAACACACGATTGAGGTTCACTCCTGCAAACAAAGGAGAAAGATCAAAGGACTAAAAAAAACCTGTTTAACATATACAGAAGTTAGAGAATGGAAATCGAAAATAAGTATTTGATGTTTTCTCAAAGAAGAAACCAGAACAATTGGAATGGAAGCAATCATTAAAGCATTAAAAAAAAAGATGAAAATTTCCATAATTGATAAAGCTATGAGTCTGCTGTAAAAATGGTTGATAATACTCCAAGAAAGGGAAATGAACCCATGCCAAACTGAAAATTCTAATAATAATCAAGATAAATATGCTTAGGAGAATCCAGACAACAAAATAGGTTGCTCCATAAAAAAAAACTGGAACTGGTCTCAGACTTCTCCACTGAAATAGTTACTGCATAAAAGCCACATTTATTGCTTAAAGGTACAAATGGTGACTCGGTGGTAAAGAATCTGCCTGCCAATGAAGAAGATGCAGGAAAAGGCAAGTTGAGAGCTAGTTGATTTCTGGGTTGAGAAGATCCCTTGGAGAAGGAAACTGCAACCCATTTCAGTATTCTTGCCTGCGAAATCCCATAGACAGAGGAATCTGGTGGGCTATAGTACATTCGGCTGCAAAAAAATCGGACATTCACAAATATTACACACAGACAATATTTATTTCATAAAGGCCTCAGAATTTTGGTGCTGTAAATTTGAGACCTAAAAATGTAAACCAAACATTCCACCATATATTAAGCAATGGAAGAACACTCTCATATATGGATGTGCTTTAAAAACGAAATGTATATATTATTTGCACATGAATATATTTGCTATATATATTTATATGTATCTATATATTTCTCTCTATGTATCTTTATTTAAAATATATGTTAGTACATCCTCTAGTTGACTGAGAAAAAATGTTTAAAAGTCAAGAATGAGGAAAATTATAACCTAAGGAATTTAAGAAAATTTGAAAACATTTAAATTATTTCAAGTGTTGTAAAGTCAAAGGGCTTCCCAGGTGACTCAATGGTAAAGAATCTGCCTGCAATGCAGAAGACCTGGGTTTGATCCTGGGTCAGAAAGATACCCTGGAGAAGGGAATGGCTACCCATTCTAGTATTTTTGCCTGGAGAATTCCATGGATGGAGGAGCCTGGTGGGCTACTGTCCAAGGGGTCGCAAAGAGCTGGACATGACTGACTTACTATCACTTTCACTTTCAAAGTAAAAAATGGTCGATAAAAGGAGATTTTATATATAATAATAAGTTAATAACAATAACTTGGGTCTAAGACCAAATTTTCTCAAGTCAACAGAAGTTTTGAAAAGACAGAGAACTACAAGCTTGTTAAATTTCTTTATCTTTTGTGAACAGATAATAAA
Source organism: Cervus canadensis (assembly GCF_019320065.1). Classification (NCBI taxonomy): domain Eukaryota; kingdom Metazoa; phylum Chordata; class Mammalia; order Artiodactyla; family Cervidae; genus Cervus; species Cervus canadensis. The sequence continues at coordinate 35,250,149 of NC_057407.1, read as the reverse complement.
CGAATAAGTTGGAATAATTTCATGAGACAATAGAGAAAAATTGATTGAAGTTATCATGAAAATATAAGCAACCATCTAAGAATCTTAAAACTGGAAGAGTTACTTTCAAATCCCTGAATAATATGAGAAAAACATTTTTCCTATTGAAAAAGATAGAAAACTGAGGCAAATTCCAGAAAGCATAAAATAACTTTTACTTATGAATATCAGTATTAAATGTAAAGTCTTCCTTTAGAAAGTGAAGAAAATTGGATTCGGCTGGCAATCTAATATATAAGCCACATACAAAAAATAATAAAGGTGAAATCACATGAAAATATTAAAAAGCAAATATGACAATAATTTACCCAGCAAACACTGACCAAAATAAAGCAGTGGGAAGCAATTTCAGAAAAAGTAGAAAGCAAAAGCCTTATAAGAGATTAAAAGGGTCTTTTCACAATAGTATAAATGACTACAGAAAAACCAATAAGGCTATAATAAATGCAGATATAATTTGATAAAAGCTAATGAGAGAAAATTTGTCCTACTGTATATTGAAATATTATGTATTACAATGAATATAAAAATCACTGATTGTAATAAACACCATTGTTTTATGTCCTACTTAAAAGAAAAAATAATTTTACATGTTACCCTGCAAGAATTATCCTCATTTGGAAATGTTTACATATGATTAAGTATGCAAATTAGAATTTATGACTTACAGTATGATAAATCCTTCATGATTAAATAGCATCAAGTCAGGCACAAAATATGAAAACAGAAATGGAACAGCACAAATATATTTGAAATAAATATTTGTATGGATAATATCATAATAAATTATATAAGAATTTTAACTCAAAATGTGATATCCTAAGAGAAGCCTAACAAACTGACTGGAAAGATATAGAATATTCAATAAATGATATGAAAGAAAAATGCATCTTTGATAAAAATGTCAAGTTAGTGTTTACTGGTTGGATATATTTGGTTAGATATACAAATAATATTACAAATGATCAGAGAAAATGAAAGTGACTTTGTATGTTTAGGATTAATTATTAAAACACTGAGGAAAACAGCACAAAGGAAAATGTTTAACTACATAAAATGTTAAAATTTCTGAACATCATAACAAGATAAAAAACCTTAAATTGATCGAGCCATAAAGTATCACTATTATTGTGGGTCAACTTTGCCAAGAATTGGCAGTCTACAAGGAAATTGGGAGGAAGTGTAAGCAACATGAAAATTAAAAGTTGAATATCCTTGATTAATTAAAAAATCTATAAATTAAAAGATATACAAGGGGATTAAGAGGTACAACCTGCAATGTATAGTATAAACAAAGTACAAGGACATATTGTACAGTACAAGAAATATAGCCAATACTTTATGATAATTTTAAAATGGAGTATAATCTATGAGATTTTTGAATCACTATGGTTTATACGTATAATATAATGCTTTAAATCAGCTGTAATTTAGTAAACAAAAACACACACAAGAACACCATAATAGAAAAATAGGTGGACAAAATAAGGGTCAACATCTAGAAGAAATAGAAAAATAATTAAAAGGAAATATGCCAAAATGTTACCTGTGGTATTCTTTGAGTGTTGGGATTATGGATGATTTTCGTTTGTGGGAGTGTTTTTTGGTATAACTTTATTTTGCTCATGCTTTTCTGTATTTTGAAAATAGTATTCTAGATGAGCATGAGTTGTTCATTAACTTCAGGGGCTTATATATGTGCACGTATGTGTATGATTTGGATGGGAACAGATGGTACTCAGCAGAGATAATAGAAGTGAAAACAGGAGGTTGAATGCAAAATGTTTCTGTTGCCTGAGTTTGGAGTGGAGGGACAGTTACTTGCCTCTCCAAACTCGATAGTTTCATAGCACAGAGTACATTCTGGAGATGAGAGTGCCTGAGGGGGACGTGATATCACTTTCAACTTGGTAAGACTGAAGGCCTTAGGGGACAATAACTGAGGATGTCTGAAAAGAACACATGAGCAAGATTGTATACTTAAAGTGAAACTGCCAACCTCTTAGTGTTACAGACCATCTCAATTTTTTTTTTAAACTTCACACTCTCTCATATGATTGGTTTACAGCAAGTAATACATATTTTGATAATTAATTTTTTATGTGGCAAAAAGAAGATTTGTACTAATGGGGATGCTACAATTGCTAATGCATCACAACTCCTAATAATTTCAGGTGTCTGAAACTGTGTATATTAGTACAACCCTAAAAATAGAAATGTTATCTAAGTCACTGTTTCTCAAAGTATGATCCCTAGAACAGCAGCAGCATCTCATGGGGATTTGTTAGAAATACACATTTTCACACCCTACTCATACCTGCTAAATCAGAAACTCTGGGAGTGAGGTCCAGCAATCAGTGTTTCAAAAAGCCTCAGAAAATAACAACAAGAAACAATCCCATTACAAAAATCGTGCAGAGGAACTAAATAGACATTTTTTCAAAGAACACATACAAATGGCCAACAGATACAGGTACATGAAAAGGTGTTCAGCATCACTAATCATCAGAGAAATGTAAATAAAAATCACAGTGAGACATCATCACACACCTGTTAGAATGGCTATCATCAAAAAGGGACAAGACAACAAACATCAATGAGAATGTGGAGAAAATGGAACTCTTTATTTTTATTTTTATTTTTTTATTTTCCTTTATTTTTATTAGTTGGAGGCTAATTACTTTAGAATATTGGAGTGAGAGAACAGCATCGAAAATGGAACTCTTGTGCACTGTTGGAGGGAAAGTAAATTGGTACAACCTCATTACATAGGTTCCTTAAAAAAAGTAAAAATAGAACAATCATATGATCCGCCCATCCCATTTCTGTTTATATATCCAACAGAAATGAAAACAGGATCTCAAAGAGATATCTTCATTTTCATAGTCATTGCAGAATTAATTACAATAACCAAGACATGGAAGTCACCTAAGTATCCATCAATGGATAAATGGATAAAGAAGATACAAGATGTTCACACACGGGCACACACACATCCAGTGGAATATTATTCAATCATGAGAAAGAAGGAAATCCTGCCATCTACAAGAACATAAATGTGCTAAGTCGCTTTAGTCGTGTCTGACCCTTTGCAACCCTATGGACTGTAGCCTGCCAGACTCCTCTGTCCGTGAGATTCTCCAGGTAAGAATACTGGAATGGATCATCATGTCCTTTATCAGGGGATCTTCCGGACTCAGGGATCGAACTCATGAATGGACCTTGACTATATTATGTCAATTAAATGTCAGACATAGAAAGACAAATACTGCATGATATCACATATTTAAAATAAAAAAGGCAGAATTTCTAGAAACAGAGTGTAGAATATTGATTACCAGGGAGAAGAGGTGGGGGAAAGGTGAGGTATTGGGCAGAGGGTACCATTGCAGGTTTAAGATGAGTCAGTTCTGAGGATATAATGTATAACATGGTGATTATAGTTAATAATACTGTATTATATGCTTGCAAGTTACTAAGAAAAGAGGTCTTACATATTCTCACCATAAAACGGAAACGGAAAACGTGATGTGATTGAAGGCATTTACTGATGCTATACGAATATCAAATCAACATGTTGTACAATGTTATATATCAATTAAATCTCAATAAGACTAGAAAAAAAGGCCTCCTGATGATTTTTTTCATGCTAAAAGGACAGATTGATTTTCAGCTAATACATTTCTAGTATTTCAGACCAAATTATATGTATGTGTATATATATATAGGGAAAGTTATGACCAACCTAGATAGCATATTAAAAAGCAGAGACATTACTTTGCCAACAAAGGTCCGCCTAGTCAAGGCTATGGTTTTTCCAGTAGTCATGTATGGATGTGAGAGTTGGACTAGAAAGAAAGCTGAGTGCCGAAGAATTGATGCTTTTGAACTGTGGTGTTGGAGAAGACTCTTGAGAGTCCCTTGGGCTGCAAGGAGATCCAACCAGTCCATCCTAAAGGAGCTCAGTCCTGAATATTCATTGGAAGGACTGATGCTAAAGCTGAAACTCCAATACTTTGTCCACCTCATGTAAAGAGTTGACTCATTGGAAAAGACCCTGATGCTGGGAGGGATTGGGAGCAGGAGGAGAAGGGGACGACAGAGGATGAGATGGCTGGATGGCATCACCGACTCGATGGTCATGAGTTTGAATAAACTCCTGGAGTTGATGATGGACAGGGAGGCCTGGTGTGCTGCGATTCATGGGATCGCAAAGAGTCAGACACGACTGAGCCACTGAACTGAATTGAACTGATGTACATATATATGTATACACACACACACACACACACACACAAAACACATGTGTATTTGTTGTTGTTCAGTCGATAAGTTGTATCCAACTCTTTTGTGACCCCACGGACAGTAGCACACCTGGCTCCTTTGTCCATGGGATTTCCCAGAAAGAATACTGGAGTGGATTGCCATTTCCTTCTCCAGGGAATCTTCCCGACCCAGGGATCAAACTTTGTCACCTTCATTGGCAGATAAGATTCTTTACCACTGAGCCACCAGGGAAGCCCACACAGATGTGTGTGTGTGTGTGTGTGTGTATCCAAAAAAAAAAAAAAAACACACACACATTTAATTTGATTCTCCAAAGAAGCAAGTGATTATTTCAAAAGCATCATTTTTCAAAGAGAGTTCTCCAGAGTCCTTGACAAGCAGATATTTTCTATGCCCTTAAAGCAGAAATCTTCAGCTCTGTAGATTCAGTGTGTGTTAACTTACTAAGGATGCTAAGAGGTCTAAAAGAAAAGAAACTTTTTTAACCAAGATAGTTTAATGTTTCTGGGTATCAGAAAATACCTGATAACATCAGTTAATTAGATGTTTATCAAATAACATCATTCAGAACTGCTGTCCTATGAATCATCATTCTTTGTGAAATATTCTAGTTCCTTCCTTGTTGTGTCAAACAGAGAAAGGGAAAAGATCCTATTTCAAGTTGGTATTATAGTAATCAAATGTTGAAGTTTTGTTTCTTTGGCATGAATAAAAAGGGAAAATTTTTAAAGCTTAATGGAAAATTGTAACATGCCAAATAATGTTGTGATAAACAAGACTTACTGCTGCTCTTTTCTCATGGGGAATGTTCATAAAATAATCAGTAATTTCATTATCAAAGTACGGAATATGAAAATCTTGGTAAGTTTCTTTTAAAAAATCCTTTCAAAAATTTACAGAAAAGAAAAAAAGTAAGATGTGGATTTATTTCATTGTATTTTCTTTATGTTTGAAAGTAGTTGAGGTTTAGAACAATCTTATAATTTTGTCACTCTAAACTTTAAGTTTGTTTCTGACATTACTTTCACAATTCTAGTCCTTCCACCTGGAATGCTCTTCACTTTATCTTTCCATAGCCGGTTCCTTCTTCTTACTCAGAATCTATCTCAGAGCTTTTACATGAGTACCCATTGTAAATTAACTGTTTCGCCAAAAACATCACTCTCTAAAGCAACTATGTTCATTGGATTGTCTTTGTGAGAATTAGAGTTATTGGAAGCAATCTCGCACACTATTGCTGATGCTGTTTTCTTCTTTGTTTATTTATTATCTCATTATTATGGAAGGTGAGTTCTATATAAGACAGAGGCTCTGTCTTGGTTACCACTGTGCTCCTATCACATAGAAGAATGCCTCTTCCATTAGTAAACAGATATTGATGGAATGCAGGAAATTTGATGTTCTACACCAACATTTGGCAAAGTTCAGTGTAAAGAGCTGGATGGATATTTTAGGTTTTATGCTTCATGTGGTTTCTCTCATAACAATGCACCTCTGCCAGTGGTAGTATAAATGCATCCAGAGAGAATATGTAAACTTATGAGCGTGGCTGTGTTATAATGAAGCTGTAGTTACAAAAAGAGGAAAGGGGCTGGATTTGGCTCACAGGTCATAGGTGCACAAACATCATAAATTGAGATGAAAACTTGTTCCCTATGTCAAAGATATGAGCCAAGAACAACATGGGCTCCTTACAGAGCACTGTAATCCTTGAGGAATTCTGGGTATGCCCTGCTACCAATTACTTTTTTGAAATAAAATTTTTATTTTAGAAGCATTTAGCTTGACATAAAAATTACAAAAGTAATATAGCAAATTCCATTATAACTTGTTTCCAGTCTTCCTTCCCTATTATTAACATCTTGGGGCTTCCCTGGTGGTTCAGTAGCTAAGACTCTGCACTTCCAATGCAGGGGTCCTGGATTTGATCCCTGGTCAGGAACTAGATCTCACATGCCCCAACTATGAATTGATGTGCTGCAACTAAAGGTCCTGTATACCACAGTGAAGATAGAAGATCACAGCAAGCTGCAACTAAGACTGTGCAGCCAAATAAATAAAAATATTTTTAAAAATAAGGTAATAACTTAAAAAATCTTACATTATTATGGCTTATTTGTTACAGTTGAAGAACCAATATTAATGGCTTGTACTTTATTCATATTTTTTTTTGGTTTTAAACCTACTGCCCTTTCTCTGTTTCAGAATCCTATCCTGAGTATCACATCACATTTCATAATCATGAGTTTTTATGCCTATCATTTTTAAGGGTATAAATTGTTCTCTCTTGACTTTCATGCTTAATTCATTTCCTCTTTTTCTTCTCTTTTCCTTTCCTCTTTTCTCCTTCCAGGTCTGGGCCAAAATATGGTGGTGGCATCTGATGCTGATCAAAACGCGCTTAGAGAGGCAGTATAGCACAGCAGAAACAGACCTGAGCTTGTCTTTGGGACAGACGGCTTAATTCTGTACATGTCAGTTTCTATGGTTCTAAGTTAAGAATGCTAAAAATTCTCCTGTCTCTTTCTAGGCTACACTATGTGAAAATACTTTGTCTGAAAGTATTTTGCAAACTTTAAAGCACAATTCCAATATAAAGATTGCTGTTATTGTGAGAGGTCAGAACTGTGTGGGCAGAGTGCCAATTCTTCCTGACTTCAAGGCTGGAAACTACCGTTACTAATTAGTTCAATCTACAGTAAAGGGCAATAGGCAGAGTTTAGATTGAATTTCAAAGAACTTACTCAGAACTCCTAATGATATTTTACACTTCAGACCAAATTGAATAATCATTAGATATCTTACTGCCAAAATAAAATCTAAGCAGATAAAATGTATGTTCTGTTTAAAATTCATCATGTTGAGTGGTAGAATATCATCAACATGGACATTTTACATGGAAAAACTCAGCCAAGAGCCAACATGATCTTCTTCCACATATATCAGCATTTGAAAGTGTGACCTGTTTTCCAAGTGTAATGTAAATAACATAAATATTGATTGGAAGAGCCCCTGTTGTGACTCTGAAAGTTAAAAACACTTCAAAGATACTTATAAATGATTAAAAAATCAGATGAACCTTTATCAGAATTAGTTTAATGCTTGCCCATTTTCCCCATTAGAATCTGCAGGTCCTTTTTTCGAGATCTTTCTCAAACTACAAATTAGAGACTCTTCATTGCAGAGTGAATGCTTGAATTTGATTAAATTCTCCAAAGGGTTTGGGTCCTTATTGAGTTGGTCAAAATTTTGTTTGAGTTTTTCTGTAAGATGCTACAGAAAAATCCAAACAAAAATTTTTGGCCAATCTAATGTTTTGTTTCTCATCTGTTGCAAACCCATTTTTGTATTTTGTGAAAACACTTCTCTCTGACACTTCTGACTTGTGTACAGTCTGCTCTACCAATGATAATTATAAGTACTTCTCCACTGCTCTAGAGCAGCACCATCCAAGAAGCCTCCCTGGGATGCAGAGACGTTCATCTGAGCTCTCCAGAATGCAAACACAGCCACAGGTGTTATGTGCCAAGCATGGCCAGGGAGCTTACTTTTTAATTTTAAAAATTTTAACTGAATTAATTTTAAATATAAATAAGCCCATGTGTTATTTTCTCAATTCATCCCACCTTCTTTCCCCACTGTGTCCACGAGTCCATTCTTCACATCTGCATCTTCCATTCCTTTCCTGCAAATAACCGAGAGGAGTGGCATAGGGGAGAGGAGGGAGGTTTATGAGGGAGGGGATATGTGTATATATATAATATATAAATATAAATATATAAACTTATGACTGATTCACACTGTTTCACAACAGAAACCAACACAATTTGGCAAAGCAATTTTCCTCCAATTAAAAAAAAATTCCAAGTAACTAGTGGCTACCATGGAGTAGGCAACGGCAACTCACTCCAGTACTCTTGCCTGGAGAATCCCAGGGACAGAGGAGCCTGTTGAGCTGCCGTCTATGGGGTCACACAGAGTTGGACACGACTGATGTGACTCAGCAGCAGTAGCAGTGGCTACCATAAAGGACAGCACAGATCTAGAAAGTTCTTTTATCTAATTAAAAAAAAAATAAAACGAAGTTTAGACAATTCACATTTCCATTTCATTAAAGTCTTATAAGTGCACTTTGGAACTTTCCACTAGCTATCTATGACATTTTGATTTGTGCAGTTACTAGAAAATCATCATAGAAAATAATGTACAGAAAAATATGGGACAAGTTTCTCAATTCTTAAAATTGGAAAAACAACTACATTGCCAGGTTCACTTAATATCTCTCATTCTGCCCTGAAGTGTTTTTTTTTTTTTTTTCCTTCTAACATTTACTGTTCACTGTTGATAGAGGCTCTTCTTGGCAGTGTGAGGCAGCCTGACATAATCAGAGAAGGTTTCATCACATACAGATAACAGCAGAGTGAAATAGGTGAAAAAAACTTGACTAGTTAGTCAAACTAAAGTTACCTTCATTCTTGGGCCACATCACAATTCTTAGGACTTCTTTTTTCTTTTTTTAATCTGTAAATGAATTTGATGATAGACTGTCTAAAGGAGCTCTCATCTGTAAAGTACAGTGGCCTGGTTGGCACACTCCACTAATTGTGAATTGTTTAGTCCTCACTGAGATTGAGTATGATAATCATAATCATAGCCACCAAATTTTGACAACTTGCTGTGTTCCTAGTCCAGTGTTAAGTGATTTTTCCTGTATCATCACCTAACACAGCAATCCTGAAGATAGGTAACTGTTCTTATAACCTCTATTTTTCAGATGAGGAAACTGGCCCAGTCAGAAAGCAGCAAAGCCATGTTTTGGACTCAGGGAGCAGGATTCCCAAGGCATTGCTTTCAACTCAACCATTGTGCCAAGCTGCCTTATCAAACGCCAACTGGAAGGACTCATGCTATTCCAGCGCTGAAGTACTTCCCACCTTCTCATGGACTTGGCCTATTAGATCAAGGTGAATCTAACCTGTTTGGAAAAAAAATAATCTTCACATTTGAATAGACAGTTTGAAAGAAAATAAGAAATGTGAAAATAAATAGATTTTCAAAGAATGCCTCCTTCCATGGCAACGGTGCCCTAGAAGTAGCAGACAGTTTGAAAATGAGTCTCCAGTGAAGGTGTTGACATATTCCCAGAGGTCTAATTTATTCTGAATTGTTCTCAATTGCTTTCTATTTGAGAAGATGGCAGCACTCCCAATGGTGCCAAAAGAGGCCATATTTGGTGGTTTAGAAAATAAAGTCTGTTAGATACAGAGACTTCAACAGTGGAAAAGTGGCAATGGTAGTCATATTAGCTAATGTTAATTAAACACTATATGCCAGATATTTATCCTAAGAACTTCAGGAGCCTGATTTTTTTTTAATGTCATTCTAGAAATATTTCTATGAAGTAAATACTATGATTATGCCTTTGTGATAGATGAGAAAATAGGATCACAGAGAGCTTAAAATAACTGGTCCAAGATCACTCAAATGATGGAAGGTAGAGTAGAAATTCAACAGAGGCAGTCTACATCCATTAGGTTGGGATTTGTCTGTGTCTGCAATCTTCAATTTGGGTTGAGATGCCTGTGTAGGCACATAGAAGACTGCCCTCATATGGCCTTGATTAGCAAGTATATTCTTATTTTTTTTTTTCCCTCACAAGAGCTTGCCAAAGGAAAAAGAGAGAGAGAAAAAAAATCCAATTATAAAGATGAATGAGATTCAGATTCAACTAACAGGAGGCAATAAGGAAACTTGGGTTCTGAAAGATGAAGTCATTTTCTATATACAATGGAATGCTTCAAATTATCAGAAGACTGAATATTAACTGTCTTTAAAAATTAAAAAAAAAACCACACATTGCTGTTTCTTATTGTAAAGCAGTAAGAAAATCTGGTGAAAGGATACACTGAGAAGTTACTTAGGTTCCTACGATGACTCTGAAATAACAACAAAAGAAGTTCCAATGGGACAGTGGAGTTCAGGGATACTTATTCTGTGCAATCAGTCTTTCAAGAGACTTCATAACCATAAGAACTTCTGGGAATGAAATAGTAGGTATGACAATTTCTTAAGGGTAGAAACACAACATTTTGATAAATTATAATGAAGACTTCTATGGGTTATAAATGTAATTAGCACAACTAAGAGTGCTTTAGACATTTCATTGTTATTCCTTATGACCTTGCCAAAAAAGCTATATACCAGCAGACTAACAGAACACCTTAATTAAAAACAGATGATACTTATACTTAACAAAGTTTAATCTGACTCAACAACGTTTAATCTGACAAGTAAAGGCATCCAATGAGTGGTGTATTTTATCTAAGTAGTGTTCATTTTCATTCAGCTGAACAACCGTGTACTCATCAAATGACAGTTGCTGGGACAAGTTACAGATAAAAGAATAAATAAAACTTTGTGTATACAGATGATTTGATTTACTGGAATTTTTGTGTCATTTCAAGACAGCTAATGCTACAATGCAGACAAAATTTACTCAGAAGTAATGTTATTAAACCAGAAAATCAAGTCCTCTCAGAAACAAAATAGAATCCTGAACTGAAATAAGGCATGATAATTTCTTTCTTTAATGAACACATAAAGATGAAATTATGACTGGCTTAACTGATACAAAAGCATAAGGATCCTGAAAATATTTCAACATCAGTTCACACATGATGGATCAAGATGCCTGGGGAAACTCCAATATAAGAGGTAATTTGGTCGTATAGGCACATCACTTAGTAACTTAGTTTTCTCTTAAAGAAGTTAGAAACAGTAATAATCTTTTGACAGTCCTCATTACATGCCTATGTAAAATAAGAAGGATCATGCAGGAAAAGTACTATGCAAATTAAAAAAACAGATTAAAAAAAATCACTCTAGGTGCAAAAAAGAACTTGACTGTACCTTCAACTGGTAACAAAGTCTATATGAACCCAGGGTATATAGTTCCTCTAGACTTACTTATATTCCAGTTTCTTTCTCTCCTGAGCATCCACCCCAAAAAAGTCCCTGTGCTTCATAATCATCTCGGCATAGACTTGCTTGTCTATGTCTCTCCATCTCTTCTGCTTCATCTCTTGTCCTCTGGCCCCTCCCCACTTGTGGTCTTTGTCTTCCTCCTCCTTCTCTCTCATGAAAAGGAAATTAACAACCAAATAACTACCAAGTGGCTGAAAAGACCATCTGAAAAAACACTCTGGAAAGGTGATGATGATCTTATGAGCAAAGCTAACGTTGAAGCATTTCATCTGTTAGAAAGTAAAACTCCTAAAATCTGAAGTAGAATTAGGAATAGATTAAAACTCAAAGACTAGGCGAACTACATCAACTCAATTTAAAGAAAAAACGTCTCTTCTCCCTATATTAAAATGTCAAATTTCACTTACAGTTTTCAATACTAAACTGTCTACTAGATCGAGACTTTTGTTTAATAAATTAGTATTTTACTGTGAAAACTTCAGATTATTGAAATCACTCCAAGAAGCTAAATCTGAGATAGTTGCATGTTGGATTATACAATAAACTGTTACTAACTGAAGTAATCAAGTATGACAATCCATAAATAGTAGATTATGATTGGTAAAAATCCATGTTTTCCAACTGTCAGAGACAGAGGAGAGAACTCAAAAGGTTTCATCCCTCCAACCTCCATCCCAGGTCAGAAAGGAAGTCTCAGAGGGAATCTGTTCAAATGGTTATAGCAAACAGACACAAAAATAGCCAGCCTACCGTTCCTATAAGGTCAATGAATTTCTGGCTCCCTGTCCATTTAGGTCTTCCAACCATGCCTTACCTGACATCATGTTCATAACAATCTTCTGATTTAATTATCTGGTGAGACTAGTGTCACAAAATTGTCCTGAGCAGTATTTATGCATCAGGCTGAGGACAGTGTTCCTTCTAGATTCTTATACCATGTTCATGCAAGGAGGGGGAGAATCTCTGCATGATTTCCAAACAGTCCACTTTGGTTGAACACTACCAGTTTAACCAGTGAAAAGCCAAATTTAACTCTTAATGATGATTACATGGTGATTGGATGTAGTACATTGGTCACCGTAGCTACAGCTGGTATGTGAATTTGATTAAATAGAACCTTGTAAATGAGCCTTATAAATGTACACTAACTATCTGAGGACTCAATCTCTCACAAGGGTAACTTTTTCTAGATAAAGAAACACACACATACACAGTCTAAAGGAAGTTTCATATAACAAAGAATAAACTAATCAGAAGGCAAGGTGATTCATGTGAATTTGCATTATCAGCTATGACAAAAAGCCTGAACTCTAATAAATATCTTAATTGCTGTCATAGCTATCTCTTGATCTTGCCTTTTGGAAAGCACCTGGATTGTTGGCAGCCTGAAATTACTTATGCTAAAGCATAAAACTTGCAGTTGAAAATTATCTCCCTGTTTCTGAATCTGATTGTTTATAAAATCATAAAGCAATTCTTATAATTCATTTAATGAATTTTCAACAAAACTCTGATCAGAGTAGAATATTATATAGCACAATTTAATTAAAGACAAGGCAAACACAACTACAAATTAAGCAAACATGAACATTTTCTCAGAAAATTAATATTATTTAGGTCATTGAGTTTGACTTCATTGTTTGAAAGGAAAGAACTTCCTGTGCAAGAAATGTTTAGGGGGCAAATAGTGAAGTTTCTTCTTAACTCATTAATTTTTGATCCTAGAAGTAAGCATATTAAGTGGTTAATAGTTTCTCTAACTTGATTGACAACATATCTGCAAAGCTTTTATGGAAACACTATTGAATAGTGTGTTAGTGACTTTGTATGTAATGTGGAGAAAAGTTTTTAAAATTTCAATTCTATTTTCAAAATTGAACTATACCTGAGTTTGACTTTTAGTTACTCTGTTATTTAGCTTTACACCTTCAGGGATTTCCTGAGCATTATATAACTTTAAAGAGATTTCCAAAAAATGTTAGTAGTGATTTATTTTTATTGAGTGCTTACTCAAGTTACTTGCACTTATTTTATTATCTGATTTTGCTCCAATATCTCTGAGATTACAGTTTGAATTTTACAGATTAGCAAAAGAGTGTTAGTCACTAGTAGTGTCTGACTCTGCGATTCCATGGACTGTAGCCCACCAGGCTCTCTCTCCAGGCAAGAATACTGAAGTGGGTAGCCATTACCTTCTTCAGGGGATCTTCCTGACTCAGGGATTGAACACAGTTCTCCTGCACTGCAGGCAGATTCTGTACCCTCTGAGACACCAGGGAAGTCCAGCAGATTAGCAAACTAAGATACAAATAAATATGCGAGACCATACGGCTAGTACATAGTAGCTCTTGGTTTGAATCCATGGAATGTTTTCAAAATCTAAGCTCTTGAAAACTATTTTATACTCCTTTTGATATATATTGAAACAGATTTTTAGTCACAAAATCTTGTTTTTGCTAAAACCCATTAGTTAATGGAATTAAGAATAAATTCAGAGGATTTGAGATATTGAATTGTCTTTAAATTTAAATAGAATACTACAAACTCTTACCTAGCTGGGGAGATGAGGTGAATTTAAAATTACACATTGAAAGTAAATGGAATTTATTTTGGTTAGGGTGCTTTCTCCTTCCCTCCTTCTGCAGATCTAGGACAACATGGTCATCACTTTCATATTATTTGGCTTTGGACTCAACAACAGGAGGGACATCTCCAGGTCTTTGTATAATTCTGACACATAACTACACTGTGTTTAAACCAAAGTGATTTAAACAAATTAACAACTTCAAGTTCTTTAGTTTAGAGGTCAAAACCCAATGATTATTATTTCAGAGCTGTTGGATCTTCACGGCATACGGACTCATTTGCACCATTTTTTTTTTTTTTTTTCTTATGATATTAAGGTTAAGTCAGGGCAGCCAAGATATGGCCACTATGCAGGAGGAAGCATCTGGCTGATTCAGCAGGTGGCACTCTTTCCTTCTACCTATAAATCTTAAAACAAAGCCCTAATGTGATATGCGAAGAACTGACTCATTTGAAAAGACCCTGATGCTGGGAAAGATTGAAGGCGGAAGGAGAAGGAGACAACAGAGGATGAGATGGTTGGATGGCATCGCTGACTTAATGGACACGAGTTTGAATAAACTCTGGGAGGTGGTGATGGACAGGGAAGCCTGGCATGCTGCAGTACCTGGGGTCGGAAAGAGTCAGACACGACTGAGCGACTGAACTGAACTGAACTACTCTAAAGGCAGAAAGGGAAGAGGAACCAAAGAACCTCTTGATGAGGGTGAAAGAGGAGAGTGACACAGTTGGCTTAAAACTCAACATTCAAAAAACTAAGATTGTGGCATCCAGTCCCATCACTTCATGGCAAATAGATGGAGAAAAAATGGAAATAGTGACAGACTATTTTCTTGGGCTCCAAAATCAATGCAGATGGTGACTGTAGCCATGAAATTAAAATATGCTTCTCCTTGGAAGAAAAGCTATGGCAAACCTAGACAGCGTATTAAAAAGCAAAGACATCCATTTGCTGACAAAGGTCCATCTAGTCAAAACTATGGTTTTTCCAGTAGTCATATATGGATATGAGAGTTGGACTATAAAAAAGGCTGAATGCCAAAGAATTGATGCTTTCTGAATTGTGCTGCTGGAGGAGACTCTTGAGAGTCCCTTAGACATCAAGGATATCAAGTCAGTCAATCCTAAAGGAAATCAACCCTGAATATTCATTAGAAAGACTGATGCTGAAGCTGAAGCTTCATTACTTTGCCCACCTTGGCCATTGGGCCAAGAGCCCAATCATTGGAAAAGACCGTGATCCTGGGAAAGATTGAGGGCAGGAGGCAAAGGGGATGACAGAAGATGAGATGGTTGGATGGTATCACCAACTCAATGGACCTGAGACGGAGCAACCTCCAGGAGATAGTAAGGACAGGGAAGCCTGGTGTGCTGTATTTCATGGTGTCTCAATGAGTCGAACATGACTTAGCTACTGAATGACAACCACATAGATACAGAGAACCACCTGATGGCTGCCAGAGGGGAGGAAGTTAGTAGGAGGAAGGAGATGGGTGGGAGAAATAAAGAGGAACAAGCTTCCAGTTACAAAATAAATAGTTCATGGGTATGTAATTTATAGCACAGGGAATATAGTCAATAATATTGTAATAACTCTATATGGGGATGAAAGGTAACTAGATTTATCATGGTAAACATTCTGTAATATATAAAAATATTGAGTCACTGTGTTACATACCTGAAACTAATATATTGTTGTAAGTCCATTATGCTTCAATATAATTAAAGTGCATTATTCCTTTATGCCAGTTACCTATGCTTCCCAGGTGTCTCAGCAGTAAAGAATCTGCCTGCCAATGCAGGAGACCAAGAAGACTTGGGTTTGATCCTTGGGTAGGAAGATCTCTGGAGAAGGGAATGGCAACCCATTTCAGTATTCTTGCCTGGAAAATCCCTTGGACAGAGGAGCCTGGCAGGCTACAGTCCATGGGGTCTCAAAGAGTTGGACACAGCTGAGCAACTAACACACTTTCTCGTAAGGTCTGAGATTTCTAATTTCTAACATGTTGCCAGTGGATGCTGATGATGTTCTGTAGATCACATTTTGCGTAGCAAAGCTCTAGACCACAGGAGATTAGCACTTGTTACTAGCAAAGCTGCACCCTCCCCCACCCCCACAACCACCCGCCTAGACTCTACCCCACTAACTCCATTCTTGTCAGTCTCGGCTGATTTGCACTTCTGTGTTTTTTGAGCAGTAGGAGCTTTTCCTTACTTTCTTGCCATCTCATCAATGCACTTAAAAAGATGTTTAAAAATCTTTTAAAATTGAGCAAGTTTAAGTATTTCTACCAAGAAGGTTTCCTAAGGAATGAAGTTCTAAGAAATATTATTTTAGACTTTGTGTCTAGCTCTATGTGTGCAGAATTTGAATTTATGTATTTGTTTAGATTTAGACCTTTGGATGGACTTGCTATAAAAGATCTGTTCCGTTCACTTCAGTTCAGTCACTCAGTCGTGTCAGACTCTTTGCGACCCCATGGACTGCAGCACACCAGACTTCCCTGTCTATCACCAACTCCCAGAGCTTACTCAAACTCATGTCCACTGAGTTGAGTTGGTGATGCCACCCAACCATCTCATCATCTGTTACCCCCTTCTCTTTCTGCTCTGAATCTTTCCCAGCATCAGGGTCTTTTCCAATGAGTCAGTTCTTCGCATCAGGTTGCCAAAGTATTGGAGTTTCAGCTTCAGCATCAGTCCTTCCAATGGATATTCAGGACTGATTTCCTTTAGAATGGACTGGTTGGATCTTCTTGCAGGCCAAGGGACTCTTAAGAGTCTTCTCCAATAGCACAGTTCAAAAGCATCAATTCTTTGCTTCTCAGCTTTCCTTACCTTATAGTCCAACTCTCAGATCCACGCATGACTACTGGAAAAACCACAGCTTTGACTAGATGGACCTTTGTTAGTAAAATAATGTCTGCTTTTTAATATGCTGTCTAGGATGGTCACAGGCATCTTTGAAAAGATCTGTAGTATTTTCATATTACCTCTCCTTAGTGTCAGGGGAAATTAATATTTTCTTTTGTCAGTTCTGTCTATTGTCTACAAAGCAAAGTCTGAAAAATAGCAGACAGTAAAAATTCACATTAGAGTTGTTTAAGATATTACAACTTGGAATTGGAAGCATAAGGATTCCAAGTAGGTTCTGCTACATTAAAATTATGTGACTTTAGGAAAAAGACTTTTCTAAGTTTTAGTCCCTTTATCTGTAAAATAGGCTTCAAGGAGTTCTTAAGAGTGTTGTGAAAATTTAGTGATAGAGTGAAGCTCTATTATTATAAATGTTTAAACATATGTCCTTTTAAGACACATAGGAATGTTTAGGGTAAACACACTATTGTGATTATGTTAAAGAATGATTAGACTTTCTATTTAAAAGAGAAAAATAACATGCCAAGTTATAATTTGAATAATGGTTTCAAAAGTGCCCATTATGTTCATATTTTAGACCTGTGTTGTCCAATATAGTAGTCACTAACCACATGTGGCCATCTAAATTATTTAAAATCACATGTAATTAAAAATTTGGTTCCTCGTGTATACAAGCCACATGTCAGTTGTTCAGGAGCCATATATGGGCAGTGGTTATCACATTGACTAGGACAGACAAAGAACATTTCCATCATTGCTCTAGACTATATAGATAAAAATTATTGTCGACAAGTGTGGGACGAAAATATTGTGTTCTATTTACAGATATTGTAATTACTGTTTTCTTCTTGAAATGACTGATTTTTGTTGCTGTTGTTGTTTTTTGTCTTTAAATGAATTCAGAGATAAAGTTTATGAAAAGAAAGCTTAAGACTGAGAGTCTAAAAAAAAAAGAATAGTCATTCTTTCAGAAGTGAAGCTAAGTTTCTATACTGTCATCTAATTTCGCTTAGGTTATTCTTTTTTCTTAATGAGAAATGGTGGCTTCAGGGGAGCCACAAATTTGTGTCACTTGGTTACTGGACCAAGAAGCGACAGACATATTTATAACACAGTGTAAACAGGCTTAGAGCAAGATACTTAACTGGCAAGTCAGCATATGACAAAAAAAGGTAACCTAAAACCCAATAGTGGGTAAATTTCCAAAGCTTGCAATGCAGCTTGAAGTGGCAGGAACAAAAAAGGAGAAGTCTCGCTTGTGTTTTTTGCAAAATAGATAATAAATCAAATTTAGGGCATTGTTATCAATTTGACCTGACCTAGAGGAAGTATTGGATTGGTCATTACAGAATTCCTTAAGGAAAAGAAAATAGATTTGGAAAATATACCATTTAGCAAATACCATGAAGGTGACTATTTCGGAGATTTAGTATGTTGAGGAGAAAGGCTAAGGAAAGGGATCTTATTCTCAGAGGAAAGCAGTGCACTTCTTGATGATTTAATTAAGTGGTTAAAATGGGAAAAGGGTTAGATTAATGAAATTGATCCTTAGATCATTTTCACACTGGGACAAAACATAGATGCTGAAAATGAGGAAAAGATACATTATAGTCTGTTAAAGAAAATATTGGAGAGTAACTCAATTTGGACACAGTGAAGTTTATAAGATAACATCTATGGAACTGTTCCAACTGCCCTGTGTAATCATCACAACTGTTTGATCGGAAACAATATCAGTAATGTATTCAAATAATCTTGAGCCACCTACTGCAAACAGATGCATTCCCCAGCTTACTCTAATTCACATTTCCTCCAAAGATTTCTTGATCAAATGATGTAATTTGCAATAGCATAAGAACTAGAATTTATTATTTCAGTGATATCTAGCTATATTCAAATATTCATTAATTTAGAGAGAATGAAACTAGCGACAACAGGATAACCTGTGTGTGCTGACTTATTTTTAATTTCAAATCATTAATTAGTGGTAGATTCCAGGTTGCAAATGACTTAATTGAAAACTGAACACCACATTTCTGGAACACAATAGGTGCTCAATAAATATGTGTTACAAGCACTCCACTTCTGGATGAATACTTTCACTCCATATGTCATGGGAAACACCGCAGAGAATAAAAAGAGAGCCCAATTGTGCTTCCACAAAGTCTTCATTTCGAGAAAGTTAGCTAACAAGCTACAGAGCTAGCAGGGTTCTTCACAAAGTTTTAAGCATACATACAGCTTAAAGAAAAATAAATTTACATTGTGAAATTCTAATTCATGAGAAGAACTGAGTTTGCAACCATGGTAGTTCTTCTTAAAACTATCCTATTCTTAAAACATTCTTTATGTTGGGACTGGTGCTAGGTCTTGTTCATCTTTATGACTATTCCTTCCTTCTTCTCATATTATTATTGCATGTTTGTTACATATAGTAAGTGCTTATAATATATGCCTGTTTAATTGAAAAAATGACATTAAAAGCGCTCCTGAAAAGTCACTGTACAGCAAACCTGCTTTTTTGACAATGCTAATCCATTTTAAGTATGTAAATAAAATATTGAATAACCTTCGTGTGTCTCTAAAAAGGAAACTATTGATACTTAAATGTAATTATGCACAAGCTTCCCTTGACAAGCAAAATTATTTCCCAGTGACTAAGTTAAATCAGAAGACCTTGTGGAAAAAGAAAATAGCTCAACCCAGGGCACTTGTCAATGCTCCTGGCACGCTTGTTCTACTTCGTATACTTACAACTACTTTCATAGACTAACTGAAACAACAGTTGTGAAAGACACTCTGCCAATTTTAATCAGTGAATGCACCAAGTGAAAATTTTCATTCTAGCAGGGGCCCCAGGTTTGAGAAATTGTCTCATCTCTCAGCTTGATTCAAGATGTAGATATTTAGGTTAATTCACTTTAGTTCATGGGAAATTTTTTTATTTTTATTTTTTATTTTTTCATGGGAAATTTTTAACAAAGACTGTCTGTCTTATGATTTGCAACAAATATTTATTACTGCTCTCAGTAACCCTGTCAAATCAAGAAAATGAAATTATTTCATTTTCTGTGTCATTTTGCTCATTAGTAAGCATATTATTTGTATAAATGCAAAGATACAGTGCTTTAAAATTCTACTTTATGTAAGAGCAGTATCATCTTCACGCTATTGAAACATTTTTTGCGCTTGTAGAAGAGGAAATTCTATCACTTAACATTCTGATTTTGAAACAAATGAAATAAATACCCTATTAATATTCTGACACATCTTAGAATGAAATATGCAACAAGATTTACAATCATTTTCTCACCAGTAGTATGATCTTGATGGTTTATACTTATATATTTGCACATATGTATTTATAATGTTAAAGATAATTTTTTCATGAGGACTTACATGATCAAACTTTAAAGGTATTTTATAATTTCATCAAAATGTTATTTTTCACATGCTATAAAACTTGTTCTCTACCAGAATGATGACAACAAAAAAGGTTCAAACCATTTCAAGTTACTGTGGAGATTTCTGTGGGAAAAGTATTGTTATAAGAAAACGTATAAGGTGAGTAGTGGTTTCTATGTCTAGAAGAAAGTGTGCTGTGTGAAGGGTTTTTGTATATAAATGATCTGAAATCTTACCTGGAAAGGAAAGGCAAATAGGCCAATTGAACTGCAAGAAGTATTTTAATGGAATATCCGAGGCTATCACAATGGTGCACTGCTGTGACTTTCCAGTCTATTTTGATTATGGACCTATACATCTGAACTTCACACACTAACAAAGCACGTAATAGATCTTTCAATTCTCTTATCTCAGCCATTTGTGTGTAGCTGGTGAGGAATAGAAATGCTGGAGCTGATAAGGTGAACAAAAAATATTAGGAGACAGTTGCATATTCAAATAACACATTGTTGGTAAAGAAATACCTTATACTCTGGGAATAGGGCATAAGAACTGAGAGGACAAAATGAAGAAATAATGTTTTAAAATTTGGTGAATTGCTCATAAAGTACCAATTAGTTTTGATAATACATTGAATAAATATTTAAGCTGCCATTTTTTTGTGTGATTTTCCAACATTCCTAAGTGCCTTTCAAATGCTTTCTTCTCAGTTTTCCAATTGTCTGTATGCTATATGTGAGGAACTATTGTGAAGTCAATTTTAAAAATGCTGTAAAACTTATCCCACAGTTCAAAAACATCTCCTCAAAAATTATTAAAAACTTTAAAATGCATCTATTATGATGATTTAAGGGAGGAAATAAACATAAAGTCCTGACTTCTGTAAAATAAAATATGCAAGGTGGCTAAATGGTAACTTTGAGCTTTAGGCAACAGTTCAAATATCTTTATTTTGACACAAGAAGACTAGGAACTTGTATTTTAGATATTTACGTAAGGCCCTCCCCACCCACAGAGTAAAAGTGAATTGGAACTTTACATTGGTAGATGCCAGGGGCCAGGGGTGGAATGGTGGTGGAGATTTAGTGTTTAGTGGGGACATAGTTTCGGTTCAAAAGTGAAAAATCTGGGAGCTGGGTGATGTGTTTGTGGAGAGGAAGGCACCTCCTGCCTCCACCCTAGGAGAGGACAGCACTGAGGTGGGCCATGGAGCAGCTGGGATGGCCCACCCCGCCCTCAGGCCTCCCTGACTCTGCTTTCCTCCTGGCTAGGAAAATAGTTCCTAGCTAGAAAAGTCCAGCTCTGCTGGGGATTTTGCCTGGAAAGTCTCCCATCCCTCAGCCACCACCCAAGTCTGTACTTCGTATCACTGAACTGTACAGTTAAATAAGGTTAAAATAGTGTGTTTTATTTTGTGTGACTTTTACCACAATAAAGAAACATTAAAAAAAAAAAAAAGTGAACTGTAACTTTACTCACTGAGTAGCTCACAGCGTTCTATGTCCTGGGCTGATCTCATGAACTTCCGACTAGGGCTGCTTGATGCTCCCATATTCAAAGCATTTAGGAATAAGCCCTGAGACAGAACTTCCTTACTATGGAAAGACTATTCCACCCCTGACATAGTCCCAGAAAGTTCCACATATGGACCACTGGCTGCTGGAAAGAAATCTGCATTCATCAGAGACATAGGAAGCTTATCACCATAATCTAATCTTGTATCCTACTCTACTCTTCAATGATGCCAGAACAAAAAGGTCAAAATGTAACACCATAAAGCCAGAAATCCATGAGCTTTCCTTTCCAACACTGACACAAAGGTGTTTCCACACATGGCGTGGTCCAGCAATATCGCCTGGTTGATTGACATGGTTTTTCATTTTTAACTTGCTTTTGCACTGGGCCATTTACTAATTATACCTGCATACTTCCACCCTACTGTCAGGCCTTCCAAAGCTTTCAGAAGCCCAATAGAATCAGAATGAATGTTCTTTCCAGACACAATCTGCCTTCTTCTCCTTATTTTTTTTTTTTTTTTAAACAGAGTGGACATGTGACTTAGCAAATTCAACATGAATCATTTCAACTATTTCTGGATGATCACTGATACACATTATGAATCTGAATCATTCCTGATGCTCCTTACAAGGCATGTTCCAAGCCAGTCATTTATTCAGCAGTGTGTTTGTATGCACACTTAAGTTGCTTTCATCATGCCCAACTCTTTGAGACCATATGGACTATAGCCTGCCAGGCTCCTCTGTCCATGGGATTCTCTAGGCAAGAATGCTGGAGTGGGTTGCCAAGCCCTCCTCCAGAGGGTCTTCCCAATCCAGTAATGGAACCTACGTCTCTGGCATTGCTGATGGATTCTTTACCCACTGAGCCACCTGGGAAGCCTGTGTGTGAGTGCATGTGCGTGTATGTGTGTTATATGTATATAATTTCATTTCTATATTTTGGCCATACCACACAGCTTGTGGGATCTTGATTTCTAGACTAGGGATTGAACCACCCATGACCCCAGAAATGAAAGCGAAACATCTTAACCACTGGACCGCCAGGGAATTCTGATAGTCTTTCTTTCTTTTCTTTTTTAAAGGTCTATCAGGTGAGATATAAAACAATGAAAACTGAAATGGTAGCAAACTAAGGATTTGATGTTATGCACTGTGAATGGCACATGTCTCTCTATGGATCCATGAATCAGGAAGAACTTGACCATGTTGGCAATTTGGGGATTATGGGAAGTCTCAGGTCATATCCCTTATAAACTCTGACAAGCTGCTAGCCTTCATTTCCATCTTCAAATCTGGCTCAAATTTTTCCCTGTGTGCAAAATGCATTCTCTTTGCTTATTTCTTTTGCTTTACTTTTCTCACTATTGTTTTATTTTCAAGTACAAGTGAGACAGGAATACATTCTTATTTCAAAATAATCAAACAATATGCCAATATAAAAACAATGTCAAAGTTGCCATCACCACCTCCTCACTTCTCCTTTGCTGTCCAGAGGCCACCACTTAGCTGTATAATGAGTGTCCTCTAGGGCTCTTACTACTCACTTATATGAATAGAATTACTCACAGATACATACACAGTTTTAAATTATTTTTTACATGAATTGTGTTCTAGCAGAATCTAAGCTGCATGAGAGCACAGGCTTCATTGGTTATAGATATATTCAGAATGTAGAGGAGCATTTGGTACATAAGTATTTTTTGGGTGAATATAGACTGCTTTTTCAACTTACTGTCTTGATGACTCCCATTGTCAGTACCCGGAGTTGGATCCACTTTATGTATTTATTCATACATGTACATATGATTCTACACTGTGGGCAGAGGGTAAATTATTTACTCTCTCTAAATCTTGGTTTTCAATTCAAAGTTCAAGTATCTCTAAGTGAATCCTCTGTGCACAGTCTTTTCTTTCTGACAATATAGTCAATTTACCCCGCATTTTCATTATCTCTCTGGGGTTATGAGATCCTTGAAAACTATGTCTCTAACCTCTGGGATCTAATGCCTGATGATCCAAGGTGAAATAATGTAATAATAATAAAAAATAAAGTGCACAATAAATACAATGTTGAATCATCTCAATATCACCCCCACCCTCAAGTCTGTGGAAAAATTGTTTTTCACAAAACCAGTCCCTGGTGCCAAAAAGGATGGGACCCCAGCCTTAGATTATGTGTTTCTGAAGGGAAGAGATTGTGTTACTTTGATAGAAAAGCTATCCTTGGAACAGAGAAAGCCTAACAAGCATTTAAAAATGAATAGCTATGAAGTTTAGGCAATAAGGCATATTGACATATACCTATTTAGTTGGTGACTAATGTCTGGAAAAACTTGTACATAAAATATATTTGGTGGGAAGGATTACAAACTGTGACTTTTTTTAGCCAGATGGCTTAGATTAAGTCGACCATAGTTGTTGAATATATCTGAAGATCTAGAACAAGGTGGACAGAAAATTGGAATTACCTGTTTCAAAGGCTATTATCTTTAAACATTAATTCACACTCAGCACACCCCACTTGCCTCATTTAGGAAAGCTGACAAGAGCATACAAACTTTTTCAGATGGTAAGAGTTGCCCTTGTATTTGCAACTTGCTTACTGGGCATTTTAAGACAGCCTAAGTAATGCTTAACCATATTTGTCAAATTGTGCAAAAATCAGCATTTTGTTTCAGATTGTATTCAAATTAAATAGAAAGATGGATGATGAAACCTGGAGAAATGTGTGAACTTTTCATACAATGACATAACACTTATTAAGCTTAGAAACTATTTTTTTAAATTCCTGAATGATCTTAAATAATGTTATATCCACACCAAAACCAATATTTTTATCCCCAGGTAAGAGATTGTTTCTGTCTAATAATCACAAAATATTGCCTGGGTTGTAGTTATTTTCTTGACATAAAAATGATTGAGAACAAGCCAATAAAATTTGTTGCTGAAAAAGGAAAACATTAAATTAGGCCCTAACTTTCAGTAAAATAGGACCATATGGTACATTTAATTATAAGCTGAGGAGATATTTGAAGTTTTAATCTAAGTGTTTTACTTACAACATTAGCTCAACTCTTCTGCCCAGATGTCTAACAACAAGCCACAGCCCCATATACAGAAAAACAACAACACAAAAGATAAAAAATGAGAACTGATGAGTCATATATTTGTTCTGCACATCAAAAAGATGTAAAACTCAAAAAGTTCATCAAATGAGGTTGTCTCATAATGAATTCTATTTCTCTTTCTTCCCCACAAAGAAACATGAATTATGTAGTTTGTGGCGTTGCTTTTCTTTTGTCAGTCACATGAATCTAACGGGCTTTGGGATCAGAGTCCTGGGTACAAACACTAGCCCTGTCACTTCATTTGCTCATTTATTTATTCATTCATTAATTACTCGACATATTTTAGTGCCTACTGTATGCCACGTGTCAGACTGGACCCTGGGTACACAAAGGCTTTCTCCCTGTGTTCTTGGAGATTAGAGTCCTGTTACTAGGGCCTAATTAGCTCTTGACAAAGTAGTCATCATTTCTGAGCCTCAGTTTCTTTATCTATGAGATGAAAAAAAAAAAAAAGATACCTACCCACAGATTCTTGCAAGATTCAAATAGAATAATCATATATGTAAGGAAAAAGAAGCATTGCTCCTTTTGCAGAACAGATACTAAAAAATGCCAACCACTTTCCCTAACCTACCTCACCCCTTTCCTTGAATGAACAAAGAGATCTTTAATCACAGTAAGCCAGCATCCTCAGAAAACAGTGCTGTATTGTACAGCTTGAGGGTGGCATGTACTGTTGCAGACGGATAACTTCTTGCAAGGACAATGGAGATTGATGAGGAGAGGAGGGGGAGGCCTGAACGTGGGGTTCCATCAGGCAGCTGATGGATCCTATGATCTGTGCACCTCTCATTTTGCTTGGTTTGAGGCAAGAGGAGCAGGCCAGGAACAGCTGAGCAAACAACATAATCCTGATCATACTTGTGGTGATGGTGACAAACTCGAAGAAATAACATCAATCATTTCAAGCAATGACTGTCTCCTCAGACTGTGTTCACCTGGACTAGAGGAGGAAAAAAAAATAAGTCTGCCATCCAATACTCTTGAGTAAAAGCTCTTTTCAACAAGGATGGCTTTGTTGTTCTCATATTACTCACTCTATTTTATCCCCAATACTCACTCTTCTTGTTCTACCTTTACTTTCAGCATCATAAAGCTGACAGAACAGACGGTAAAACCTATTTATTGTGTGGCTTGTCCAATGAATTACATTCATACCCAATTTCTGAAAGGTACTCTAAACAAACACGAGAGGAGTCAGTCATATCCCTCATTACATTATTGGTAGGAGGAAACACTGGCCTTCACTTGGAGAGAATCCACTCTCATAACCTGAGCAGCATCTCACCTCCAAAGAATTTAATCAGCAACGTTGCCCCCAATTGTGATGAATTATTATTTTATGTTCTTGCTCTTTCTAATGCCTGGTGGGAATGTTCACCTCCTTCTTCTAGCTGGTAGATAGATGCTCTGGTATGCTAGTGATTGCTGCTGCTGCTGCATGCCTACTGCTTTTTGCCTGGTTTAACAACACTGGTAGTTTATTATTCACAGGATCATTAATTAATAAGACAGTTGGTGATGATATTAAAGAAGTTGGAACCATTTCAGTTTAGATTGATACTGCTCAAGACATTGGCACAATTGATGTTTGTTCAGAAATAGTAGAGGGTGACAGGGAATTCGAGAGAGAATAATAGATGGCTAATTTGGACTCAACTAATTGGAATATCATCATAAGTTGGATGTGGAGTAAGCTAGTATTTATCTTTTTACAAGGATAAAAATGATTTCTGAAGCTGTGCCATGAAGCAGTGATTCTCAATGGGGATAGGGAGCTAGAACAGAATCTGTTACCCAGAAAGATGCCAGGTTTGAAAAACTGTTTTTGCTACACCTATTTCTTACACAGGCAAGAAAAGAAAGCCAGGTAAGACATCTTGACTAGAAGAGATGGAATATACAGAATACAGAGTAAAAAAATCAATATAGAAGGTACATAGAGTGAAAACAAAAAGTCAAGATTACTGTACAGAAGAAACTAACACATTGTAAAGCGACTATACTTCAATAAAGATTTAAAAAAACATTTTGAAAGTATAAATTAAATATTGGGAAGAATAATTCTTTCATGAGAGAAAATTATTTTCAAGAAACTAGTAGCATATTTTGTATATGTTAAAACTCCTGGTTACTATGGATTTTAATAACTGTTACAGCAAAATCTCCTTTTTAAAAAAATTTTTCATTACTTTTCAGTCTAATTGGAGAAAGTACTGTAGTGCTGTAGACAGGGTCTATCAAGATGTACTGGCTTTTGCTGCTATGCTGCTGTTGAATTCAATAGACTTTTTGAGAGCATATTGAGTGTGGGTTCTAAGGCTTATGAGTCTTATTTCTTTGAACCTCTTTTCTCATTGTAGGTTTCAGCCAACACCACTCCGTGGCATAAAACACCCATGGCATCCTGCTCAGATGTGGGTCAGGAGTTTGGACAGGATATAACCTGTACTGCTTGTCTCTGTATCAGAAGTCTCGGCTGGGTATTCTTAAAGGTTAGGGGTGACATGAACATTCAAGACAGGAATCATCTAGAGGCATAATTAGTCACATGTCTGGTTGGTGACACTGGTTGATAATTGGGCTCTCAGCATGACATTAACCAGCCCACGTATGGTCATTCTACAGGGGCTGTCTGTGTGAACCAGTCTGAGTTTCTTCACAGAATGGCAGCTGATTTCCAAGAGCAAATGTCCCGAGAACCAAGTCAAAGTTGGCCATGAAAGATGCATAATATTACTGTAATCATAGTTACACAAGCCCACCTAGATTAAGGACGATAAAACATATCTTGTTTCTTTATGGAAGGGACATCAAAGTCACATTGTAATAGCATCTATGGGGTGGGAAATGTTGCGAACATCTTTGGAAAATACAGCTGCTCAGTTTAATAAATGGTTGTTGATGAAACGTTTTGATTTTTAAA
This sequence comes from Cervus canadensis, assembly GCF_019320065.1. Lineage (NCBI taxonomy): Eukaryota > Metazoa > Chordata > Mammalia > Artiodactyla > Cervidae > Cervus > Cervus canadensis. The sequence continues at coordinate 35,222,397 of NC_057407.1, read as the reverse complement.
AATGAAAATCAGAAGATTAGTGGTTTTCAAACAGCTGTAACATCATAGGAAGTAATTGCATTGGGTGGGACAAAAAGTTCATTCATAGTTTTCCATAAGAAAAAGACGAACGGATTTTTTTTTGGCCGCCCTAACATTTCTTCGATAAACATTGTAATCCCCTTCTCCCCAGTTCCCAGGAGGTGACTGGTTTTGTTCGGTGCATACTTTGATCATCTTTTCTGGCTGGTGATGCATAAGGTTTTCAAAAACTCTGGTCAATAACAACATATCTCTTGGTGATTATCTTTTGTTGGAAGAAGCCAGCCTGAAGTTAGCCTGAAATGTGTGTCCTGGCTCTCCCACTTAATACCTGAATGTTGTTGCTGCTTCTCAATCACTAAGTTATGTCCGACCCCATGGACTGCAGCACACCAGGCTTTCCTGTCCTTCACTATCTCCTGGAGTTTGCTCAAACTCATGTCCACTGAGTTGGTGATGCCGTCTAACCATCTGAATTACCTGAATAACCGTCGACAAATTGCTCAACATTTTTTGGTCTCAGCTTCCCTGTCTCTAACATGGGAGCAAATAATAGCAACTACTTTATGGAATTGCTTTGAGGCTGTGCTGAGCTGCATTTAGTTGCTCAGACATGTCTGACTCCTTGCAGCCCCATGGGATGTAGCCCACCAGGCTCCTTTGTCCATGGGGACTCTCCAGGCAAGAACACTAGATGGGTCTCCATGCCCTCCTCCCGGAGATCTTCCCAACCCAGGGATCAAACCCAGGTGTCCCACATTGCAGGTAGATTCTTTACCGTCTGAGCCACCAGGGAAGCCCAAGAATACTGGAGTGGGTAGCCCATCTCTTCTCCAGGGGATCTTCCTGCCCAGGAACTGAATCAGGGTCTCCTGCATTTCAGGCGGTGATTCTTTACCAACTGAGCTACCAGGGAAGCCCCGTTTTGAGGCTACAAAGGGATAATTCATGTAAGGCAATTAGTACAGTGCCTGGAATATACTACACACCCAATAAATGATTGCTATTGCTATTTGGAAGGCTTCCCTGGTGGCTCAGTGGTAAGGAATCCAACTGCAATGCAGAATACCTAGATTCAATATCTGGGTCAGGAAGATCCCCTGGAAAAGGGAAAGGCTACCCACTTCAGTATTCTTGCCTGGAGAATTCCACGGACAGAGGATCCTGGTGGGCTACGGTTCATGGGGTAACAAAGAGTTGGCCACGACTGAGTGACTAACACACACATTACTATTTAGAAGGATAGCTTAAAACTAATGGTAGGTATTTATTGCACTAAGTTCTTAATAAACACAGTTGTTATTCAGGACAATAAAAGGAATTTTGAGAGGAAATATGTTGCAAAGGATGAAAGGGAAATAAGGCAGAGATAATCTGGAGAAAAAATGCTTAAAGAGGGTTTTAAAAATTGAAGTGCATGTGTGCATGCCAAGTTGCTTCAGTCATATATGACTCTGTGACCCCGTGGACTGTAGCCCTCCAGGATCCTCTGTCCATGGGATCCTTCAGGCAAGAATACTGGAGTGGGTTGCCATTTCCTCCTCCATTTAAACTGAAGTGTAGTTAACTATATCAGTTTCAGATGTACAGCATAGTGATTCAATACTTTTATAGATTATTCTCCTTTTAAATTTATTAGAAAGTATTGGCTGTATTCTTTGTGTCTAACAATACATATATCCTTGTAGCTTATTTATTTTGTACATAGTAGTTTGTACCTCACAATCCCCGACCCTTCTCTTGCCTCCCATCCCTTAAAGAGTATTTTAATGCAACATTGCCATTGGTGTGCAGGATTAACAATTTTCCTTCTCTCCACTTAAAATCTTCAAAGAAACTTCCATTTTCCATTTCCATGCTGTGTGATAGTTGCCTGTATCTTGAGGCTACAAATGAGGTACTAAGTCTTGGCTCAAATGGAGAGAGAATGAGACAGAGGCAACCTTGAGAGATCTCATATTTGTATTCTGCTTATTCTGTAACAGTCCTTTCAGGGGCTCCAGAAGGGGAAAGGAAGGGTCCTAATTGATCCCCTACATTTGCTTCAATCAGAGCTGTCAGGCTTTTCTCTCTCCTTAATTTTATATTCTACACAAAGTGACCCTCTCATCTATGAGAACAGACATTATTTGAAAACCACTGGGCCTATGGATTGTTCCAAATATGATAGCTTTTCAGATTTCATTTTGTGTGTTCTTGAACATCACATTTAAAGTTTTACCTTCCATTTCTTGGAGCTGTATGTAGCTCAAAGTGAAGACTTTTATGAAAGTCAATTTTTAGCTTATTAACAGCACCATACGTTATCAAAACAAAAGTTTATGTGAATATGAGAATGTCTTCCAATTAAATTTGGAGAACAACGAGTATGTATGTGAGAATCAGATTTTTTTTTTTTATTAGAACAAGTCCCTCCAAACAGATGAACTCATACACAACTACCACCACCAAAAGTTTATCCATCTAATTACAACTGTTTTCTATATCATGTTTTTTTTTTTGGGGGGGTGGGTGGCTAACTTAGTGCAATGGCTTTGTTCTGCGCAAATTTTTGCTAAAGGGCAGCTACTTTCCCTAAATTCCCTTGCTTGTGTGGTTTCCAGATTGGAACATGAGAAATTTATGGGAGATTTAGGAAGTGGGAATGGGGCAGCAGCCAGCTGTCCACTGTGGAGATCAGTGTAGGGTACATACCTCCGATGGACACTGTGGCTGATATACTGGCTCATACTGATGGTGTAGGGCATCATCCAGACACACAGCTAACCATCTCCTACCTCTTCTCCTTTGATTGCTCTGAGCTCTGGGCCAGATGTGCACGCCCCTGACAGACACTTCACATCGTCAAAGGTGGAGGCAGGGATAAACCAGTGGGAGGTTCCAGTTTGTCCTTCCTCTCCCTCACTGCTAGCCCAACACTAACTACAAAGGCAGCAGTCTTATGTAGCCCTCCTAACCAGTGTCTAGTATTTCCCAAGATCTGATGTTGTGGACTTTCCATGTGGCTTAGTGGTAAAGAATCCTCTTGCCGATGCGGGAGACATAAGGGAGGTGGTTTGATCCCTGGATTGGGAAGATCACCTGGAGAAGGAAATAGCAACCCACTTCAGTATTCTTGAAAATGAATGGACAGAGGAGCCTGGTGGGCTATATATAGTCCATGGGGCCGCAAAGAATTGGATGTGACAGAGAGCCTGCGTGCGTGCGTGTGTATACACACACACACACATCTTTTAGTAACTCCATTCCATGGCATGTATCACAGTGATGCTATTTCTTTGATTAAAGCCCAACTGATAACACATACTATCATGTTTTAGCTATTTATTTATTTATTTTATGTTTTAGCTATTTATTATAAGTCACACTTTTACAATCTTTTCTCACTTTCTTTTCTACATATTCCCAACAGCTAAGAAGATTTTATACAGTTTATTTTCAGTACATTATATAAACTCAAGTGTATTTTCAGTACATTATATGAGACCTGGATCCTGGCTATGTCCCTTCTTGACTTTTTACCTTCTCCTACTTTTAGCCTAAATTCCAAACACACTGATCTCAGTGAATCTCAAACCTCCCCCGTGGCAGTCTTTTCTGTCTCATGAAGTGAAGTGAATGAAATGAAAGTCACTCAATCGCATCCGACTTTTTGCAACCTCATGGACTATACTGTCTATGGAATTCTCCAGGAAGAATACTAGAGTGGGTAGCCTTTTCCTTCTCCAGGGTATCTTCCCAACCCAGGGATTGAACCCAGGTCTCCCACATTGCGGCCAGATTCTTTACCAGCTGAGCCACAAGGGAAGCCCAAGAATACTGGAGTGGGTAGCCTATCCCTTCTCCAGAGGATCTTCCTGACCCAGGAATTGAACCGGGGTCTCCTGCATTGCAGGTAAATTCTTTACCAACTGAGCTATCAGGGAAGCCCTTTCCATCTCATGGTGTTGGCAAATGTGACACTTTCCTCCCGTTATTAACATGGCTGGCTTCCCATCTCACTTTTTGAATATTTACTTAAATATCACCACTTATAAGAGAATTTCCCCTCCCTTTCCTTTCTTTCTATGCAGCACCTCCAAACCTTCCCAATGATGTCTATGCTTTTTTCCCCTCTGTAACATCACCCAAATTCTTATAAGTATTTTTCCTTTAGTGTGTTGTTATACATCTCACTGGCTGAATGTGTATTTTTCATGGCAGAGGCTTAACTTTGTTTTATTCTCAACTGTAGTCACATTTCCTAACACAATGTCTGGAACACAGCAGTCTTTGCTAGAGTTGTAGCAGAATCACGGCGACATAAAAGCATTTTAGGCTGGACGTTGTCCTTGTGCACTCACTGGCCTGTGCCTGAGAGAATCAAGTCATTACGTGTTGATGCACAAAATGAATCCACTCATTCATTTGAAAAAATAAAAATAAAAATTAGAGATAAGATATATGGTGAATAACTAAATTCATTAATTGAATTCATGCATTAGCAAAACAACCCAGTCATGTATGCACTTGGGATCACTCTATCATTTTAGGCGACAGAAAAGGAATTTTCAAGTCACTGTCCTTTTTTTGATAGGTAGTAGCTGTGTAAATTAGAATTGAGGTTGTCAGGAGAGCTATCACAAGCTTCCAGGTTCATGCCCACATTCTAAGAAGTGTTAGAGTTTTGACTTTGGAAATTAAATTTAGCAGGAAAGGTACATATCTCTTCTTTCCCCAAAAGAATTTTCTTTGGAATGAGGTTTCTTGTGATGGAGGTGGTAGTTAAAAAGATAAATCTCAATACTTATAAAAAAAATCATATATCTTGATTGTGACATATGATGTAGTCCAAAACAGCCTGATAAAATGATGCCAGCCACCACTACACATGAGAAAATACTAACAACCTTTAGTTTCTTCCTGAATATTATTTATAGTCAGATGCTTTTACAGAGGTACTGTAATTGGAGATGTAAGAAAATGCAACTCATCTCCCTGTGTTCACATAGAAACGGAAATGGTACTGTCCAATCAACTATGCTATTTCTGATGCTCTTCGGAGTCACGTATCTAGAACAGAGTCAATAAAAATGAAAAAAATAAAGTCACACCTACGCCTGCTTAGATACACTCATTTTCTCTTTTTAAAGTTTTCATATTTATTTCTATTGTGTATCTGCAAAGAAGCCAACTGCTGTTGGGCACTTGTTTCAAAACAGAAGGAGGAGATCTGGCTTTGCTACAGTTGTAGCAGAATCACGGTGGCATAAAAGCATTTTAGGCTGGATGTTGTCCTTGTGCACCCACTGGCCTGTGCCTGAGATAATCAAGTCATTACGTGTTGATGCACAAAACAGAATCCACTCACTCATTTGAAAAAATAAAAATTAGAGATAAGATATATGTTCCAACTATCAGTTAAGAAGCTTAACTCACTCCTAAACTTCCTCATTTCCCTTCATTAAATATCACACCATTGTTTCTTAAAATTCTCCTTAATATAGTTTACTACAGTGATTTTAAAATTTTAGTAAATTTTTAAGAGGTTCTTTTCAATATGAGAACATAAATTCTAGTTTATGTTCTAGTAAGGGGTGAATTAGAATCTAGTTTAGGATTCTAGTAAGGGGGTGATTATGTTTTTTTCTTATTTACTGTCGTGAAACCACAGCCTCATACTGTGGTTGGCACATAACATGCTTTCACATACTCAATAAGTGTTTGTCAAATGAATAAATAACCTGTATCCTTAAAAACATATTGCCAAATGGTTCATTTTTACCTACATTTTTTCCTTTTCCATCCTCATTTCCACATGAGAATGGAGTGGTGAAAAGTCAGACACTTGCAAAGTCTTGAGAACATTAGTACAGATTATTAGGAGATGCTCTGCTAACACACAACAACATTACCATTACATAGATGTAGCTATAAATAGTGGTAGCATTGAGAAAATGGCACACATTAAATGCTTAATAATATGCCTACCCAACAAAGTGTCTATCAATTTTCTTTTTTAACACTAAAAAAAAAAAAAAATCAAAGAGTGCTACTTCTTCATATCATGGCTCTTTCTCCATTAAAGGTGAAAAACCACATCAATTCTTCAAAAGAACAATTTCTCTCAATTTTTAATATAACTGAAATTATCTTAAATGTTTTCTCTGACCTCTTTTTTAAACTTTCAGCCCTGAAAATAAGTAGGATGCCTGGTAGACCTAGTCAGAAAGGGAGGTGAAGAAGTGGGACAAGTCAGGATATGGTAATTAATCATACAAGTAATTAATCATACCACCTAGGGCACTGCTTCCAAATTTGGCTAAAGATAAGAATCACCTGGAGCACTTAATAGGAAAAAAAAAAAAAAGTAGTGGCTGCACTTGAGACCTACCGAATATGAAATGTGAGGGGTAAGCTATATATTTAACACACAGCTCTTAAGGATTCTTATTGGTAGAAAGGCTGGGAAGAAAGACTGCTCAAGGGAGCCTAGACTTGGGGATAAAGCCAGGTACAGGCGATAGGAAGTTGTTTAATAAATGATGAAGGACACAGCACGCTGAGTGGAGCTAACTAAGGCAGGTACACTTGCTACACCAGGAAGCCAAAAAGGGAGAAAACAGGTTACCCTGTAAGGTACCATGCTGCTGCTGCTAAGTCGCTTCAGTCGTGTCCGACTCTGTGCGACCCCATAGATGGCAGCCCACCAGGCTCCCCCAGCCCTGGGATTCTCCAGGCAAGAACAATGGAGTGGGCTGCCATTTCCTTCTCCAATGCATGAAAGTGAAAAGTGAAAGTGAAGTCGCTCAGTCGTGTCCGACTCTTCGCTACCCCATGGACTGCAGCCCACCAGGCTCCTCCGTCCATGGGATTTTCCAGGCAAGAGTACTGGAGTGGGTTGCCATTTCCTTCTCCAAGGTACCATGACATAGTGACAATAATTGTGGCATAAGAAAGTAAGAGTTCTGGTTAGATAATGAGTTCTTTTTCTTCTAACATGAATTTATAATCTTTCATTTCTTCCTGTTCAAGACCTGCAAATCATCCTATTGATACCACAATCATTCTATTGATGTTGATACTTTTAATGTTTGCTTATATTGATATAATGAGTTTGAGTTATCTACTCTGTCAGAGTCAGACAGAGCATCTACAAGTTAGATTTTGGCCTCTGAGATGCTCACCAGCAGGTTGCAGGGCTGGTGTTGACGGAAGAATGCTAATCCCATGGCTAAATGGTAGATATAAGGACTGGACATAGTTCTCAGAAAACAAGACAAAAACCAACAAACTAGAAAAGCCAAAATCCAAGCAAATAGGTTTTTTCTAAGCAAGTTAGCAGAACTATGACGCATGAAGAGGAGAAAAATTAGAACAAAAAAATGACCTAGTTTTTGGAGCTCTGCTAGGGGGCAGTGTGTAGACTCAGAACTGAGACCAAAACCCACGTATCTGTATATGAACATGCTGAGTTACCAGCATATCATGATTGACTGTGAATCATTCATCTGTTCAGCTAGAGGTTCTTTAATTCCCTGTAAGCACATGGATGGCGCTAAGGCCTGGCATGACATTGTTTCCACAGGTAAGGATCAAATGACATTAATGCTCAACAATAAATGTATAGGAGATGAGGTTGTTTTTTTTTTTTTGTGGATGACACCAGGCCGTCTGATTTTATTAAAAGAGAGGGATTTGAATAATAAGCTGATCGTGTAGTGACAGACAACCGTTTTGCTGAACTGGAACATACAATAAAAAGGAGTCAAGGATAATTCCCCTGATCCTCCACATCAAAGATTCATTCAAGTAAAGAAGGGGAACCTCTATGATTGAAGTGTCCTAATTAACATACTGCTTATTAATTATAGGCTTCAGAAAGCTTTTATTTTCAAAGTTCAGAAGCACCATTGGTGACCTTAATATGTCTTGTTATGCACATCTTTACCTCACCTTGCCACTGGGGAAGAACAAATCTTAACTCTGATCTGCTAGCTAAAGGTATTAGATAAATGAGCATTTTAAATGGTTGGTTCCTGGGCCACTTCTTTTTTTTTCTTTGAGTGTGTGACAGGAGCAAAAAAAAAAAAGATAATAAAATAACAAGAGTTTTCAAAGACTCCTTTGCTCTTTCCGGTAAAAGATTACTTGCAGGATTCTTTGTAGCATATCTTGTCTAATCTAGGTCTTACTGTGCACGCCGGGAAGGAATGAGGGCTGACCAAGGGAGGCAGATCAGAGGTGAGATCTACATTTGCTACAGTAGAAGGCAACTTGTGACAGAAATAGAGGGGAAGAGAAAGGAGGAGGAAGAAAGTGAGTATTACTAAAAAGAGCTGACCTGTATTGAGCAGTTACCATTTTCCTGGCACTCTTGTAAATACCACACAGATATTAGTTCATTCACCCTCATGAGAAGCCTAAAAGTAAGGTGGGAGGCAATATTAGTTAAATACCCCCCGCTTCTTTCTCATTAAGAGGGCTTCTGCTTTGTTTGGGGGGCAATGTTCCAGTGAAAATTACTGTACAAGATTCCCTTGCAGCAGTTTTGGACAATGAATTTTAATTGGACCTCAGTTGGAATTTTGGGAAAAGCTTTTACATTAAATAGCAGTGAAACTGCCTTCTTCCTCCCTTCCTTTGCCTTGATTTTGGACATGATGGCTAAAGATGCAACCACCATCTTGTGAGGATGAGAGAATGACCCAGAAAATTATGAAGCATAGGCCCTGACATTATTGAAGCATAGGCCCTTCCCAAACCAAGGCCAGTCACCGCCTATTATCACACTTTTTATATGGGAAAAGATAAGCAGACTTGTATAAACAATGGATTACCTTTTCTCGAAGCTGAGTTCTTTGCTAAATACTACTGGTAGCCATTCTCACTATAAAGCCGAGAAAATTGTGTGACAGCGAATTTAAATAACTTGCCCAAGTTCACACAGATAGAAAGTAGAGATAGGATTGATGAGGGGGCTTATCTGGACTGACGTGAAGAGATGGATTTTAGAGCTTACACTGGGTGAGAAAAGTGTTTGGAGAGCATCTCTAAAGCTTATGCGAAATACTGAGAGTAATGTTGTAGGGAAATAAGATTTTTAAGAAGTTTTGCTTTCCATTGAGAATATATTTTCCCTTTGGCAATTTCTTTTAGAGAGACTGGGATACAAATTTAGAGAGCTTTTACTTACTTGGTCGTTGGATCATGGTGCATAATTTAATGACATAATATATGAAAAACATGTAGGGCATGCTTGGCATGTCTAAAGCATTCAATAAAATTAGCTGTCACTAATACAATGATAATCATGAAAACACCAATCCAACCTATCTATCTGTGGGTTTAACAAAGTCTTTATTAGAGTTCATTTGTATGAAAATCTTTTATTGACTAATAACCAGAACAAAGATTCAGGTGAAAAACAACACTGCCCTTATGTGCATGTGTAAACACCCCCTACACACACACACACACACACACACACACACACAACCCATATTTGCTCTTCAGTCAATTGGCTGGGTTTATCTGAGTTTAAGAAACTAAATGGGCTTCCAAGGTGGCATTAGTGGTAAAGAACCTGCCTGCCAATGCAGGAGACATAAGAGATACGGGTTTGATCCTTGGGTTGGGAAGATCCCCTGGAGAAGGGCTTGGTAACACTCCAGTATTCCTGCTTGGAGAATACCATGGACAGAGGAGCCTGGCAGGCTACAGTCCACAGAGTCACAATGAGTTGAACATGACTGAAGTGACTTAGCATGCATGCACACACACAAGAAACTAAATAACTTGAAAGTATCCTCATTTCAAAATTCACATAGGATAGTATGATTATAATGTCATATTTAATGAGGCATATCACTACCTTGGTAAAATCTAAAGCAATGGTGATTCAGTAAGTATTTACTGAACACCTATGGGTGTGAAATGTCACAGGTAACAGCTAAGTGAATTACACAGGATTTCTTTCCTGCAGAATCTTTGCAACAAGTAGGAGATAATATGTATTATAATATGTTAATACCATATGTTTTTTAATATGATTCAAATCTGTTTGATTTTAATATTAGGAAGATTTAAATAAAGATACAACTTTAGATGTAGAGAAAAAGTAGACAAGGATTGCATCATATGTTGTGCAAGCAAGGGATGAAGAATGCTTAGCAAGTGTTGATTGTTTTTGCTATACTGCAGAATTTTTGGAAAGATGTACTGGTTTACACTCTTAGGAAAGTTAAGAAGTATGGTCTTACTTTATTATAAAATTAGGATTCTTTTGGCAGTTGAGTGGAATAACCACGTTCATCTTTTAGGAAAACAAACTTACCTCAGGCAGCAAATGTGAGGAGTTTACCCGCTGAGAAATGAGCTGTGGGAACAATAACCACATTTGTTTGAGTAAATGGTTTTCTTAGAGCTGTTTGTATGCCTAAATATTATAGAGGGTCTCTATGGAGTCGATTTCTAATGAGAACATGTGGCACAGAGAGTTTGAATTAGTAGTTAGTAGGAAGTAGTAAGTAAAGTAGTAAGTAGAAATGAGAGAGAGGATATGACAGTAAGTATCTTTGAGGTGGTTAGGGTTATAACTAGAACAATATCAGTGGAAATCATCTAGAAAAGCTGAAGGAAGTTTTGGAAAATTTTGCAGCAATTGAAAGAAAATCAAACCTGACCTTTAAGTTTACATTCTTGATGAATATAGGAGAAAATATATTTTTCTTGAAGGTGCATACTCTGGGAATGTTTGGACTCAGATGAAAGGTCACCATAATACAGAAATAACCAGTGTGCAATTGAAAGTGAACAGGTGTGAGACCAAGTGTGGAACAAGAGATGCACAATGGGAGAAAGAACACAGAGAATGGAGAACCTAGGAACTTTGGGAATGTTTATGTATAGTGAATGTTTATGTATAGTTATGTATAGTGTATAAGTGAAAGAAGAGCTTCAAATATGTCAGTGGGGGAATTATTGCTTTCCTTTTCCTATACCAGTGAGGAATTAAACATGGCTGTTTTTGTTAAAATGCAGAAAATCATCACACATAATCATTCAGATTCTTGATCCAGGTATTTTTTCTGATTATTCTGTCATACATGTGCACTTTTAAATTAGCTTTCAAAGTATGTCAGCCGAAAATGACTCAATTTTCCAGTGAAAATTGTGGTCTGATTTCCAGGGGACATTGGCTAAAAATGAGGAAATATCTCCTGAATAAAATGAAGATATATCTGCAATAAACCTCATTTGCTCAAGAGAAAAAGAGAAAGAAGACACATTCATTCTATACATCCATCAGAGTGTGCCATGATGGGAATATCAACAAGAGGAGGCAGGTGTTTTGTCCTAAACACACCTAACAGTCTGTCAGGGTCACTGTGACTGAAAACAAAACCACACGGAAGGTTCCGTCCCTCCCTTTCCTATCTCCCCCTTAAAAATAATTCTTGGACTTTGTTGAAGGAAATAAAGCCACTTTTTCCATTTCTATACAAGGCACAGAGAATTTCTCCTGGTCTGGCTTTGAATACTTAATTTCTGGACACATCTGTTTCTCTTCAGGAGTTAACTTTTAAAAGTAACCTTTCAGAAGATGAAAGAGAGGCATGAAACATTTTTATTTTCTTGAAGAATCTCATTTCTCTTCTCTCAGGAGACAACTGCACCTGGGAGCTGTCTGGTTCACTTTAAATGTGAGCTACTTGCTTCATTTAAAAAATAAGAGAGAGGGAAAACACGGTGTTTTGTAAGCAGACACACAACTTAAGCAGATTTTCTTTTAATTTGTGCCAATTAGTTGACCAGATGAGTCTAAGGTTCTTGTTTGTTTTCATAAAAAATTCTCTACCTACTTACCTACTCCCCAAACATTGTAAATCCCAAACTAATTTTCCAAGCCTAACTTTCATGTTTATCACCTTGTTTTCCAACATTTGTACCTTCTCACTTAAAGAGCAGGAGGAATAATTGCAAACATAATTATGTAATGAAGGGACCCTTTTATGTGGAGGGTAGTTAATTAGAGCTGTCCAGTTATACCTCTAAAGGCAATCTTTCATATTCTCTCTTCCCTCTGTCTTTTAAAGATGTTGTTGAAAATGATTGCAGCAAATAGATTTTCTTATAATTAGTAGATTCAAATCAGATGATATACAAGATCATAACGAATTTGATTTGCAACTTACCCTCCCCCTCCATTTGTGATTTAAGAATTTGGGAAATTCTTGGGGCAATAATATGCATTATTTTCACATTAGCCATCTCACATAAATTTTACAGGGCCTACAAGGCAAACGGGGGATGACTGACTGCTAATCTTTAGTAGGAAATGTCTGTGGTGACTCAGAGTAGCAGTCACAACAGTTTTGCCTCTTAGGATTTTTTGCCTGTCTTCATCACTGAAAATAATAGTATTAATTTATTTTAACAAGCATATTGTTTCAAGCTTCCCTTCTCCCTTTTTTTTTTTCTTGGAAAACAGTCAGTCTAGGCTCAAGTGAGGTGACTGTGGTTGGGGCAGCGACCATCTGGTTTGAGAGCTGTGTGAAGAGGATGTCCTGGCCGTGTGGTAGCCTAGTAGGGTGAGAAGATGGACTGTACACGGGGGATTGAGCACATGCACACATATTTTGAAAGATAATAGGAGGGAAGGGAGATATAACATTGTAAATGAAAAAAAAAAAAACACAAAAACTAGAGAAAACCTTTTGTTGGATTGGAATGAGAAACAGTGAGATGAATTTCTCTTTTCAAGACATATAGTTTGATATAAACACACACACACATATATATGTATGCATGTATGTATATATATTTATAAATGTATGTATATATAAATGTTTGTATCCATTTGGAGAACCTGGGAAGAACAATATTCCAGTGGCAATGAGCCAATTTAGCAACCATACCTTGGTTTTTAGAACCCATTATCTGCTAAAAGAGCCAAGGATCCTTGGAGAAATGGCTGATTCCAGGACTGCAGCAGGGAGAGAACACAGTGCCCTGCGGCATTTAGTTGTGTCAGAAAGTAAGGATATTAAAAAAAAAAAGAAACTAAGGATATGTCCAAAAATGATGGAGATGTGCCAAAGGACACAGAAGTCAGATTAAAAGTACTTCCACTAGCCAAATCTGGGACAACTTGAGCAACAACCACAACAATAAAATAATGATAGCAATGCATTATAATCTATTAAGTAAGTGGTTATACTTTAGAGAAATAGATTTAAAAAACAAATGAATAAAGGGGATGAACAGAAAGTTCTTCCTTTGACTAGAATGAAAACTGAAAAAAGTAAGTGAATGTGTTAGATGCTCAGTCATGTCCAACTCTTTGAGATCCCATGGACTGTATAGCCTGTCAGGCTCCTCTGTCCATGGAATTCTCCCGGCAAGAATACTGGAGTGGGTAGCCATTCTATCCTCCAGGGGATCTTCCTGACCCAGGGATAGAACTCAGGTATTCTGCACTGCAGGCAGATTTCTTTACTGTCTGAACCATTATGGTAATCTCTTGAGTAAAATGTCAACTAATAAATGTAAAAGAAATGACAGAATTGGAAAATCACAGGGTGACAACTACCATGATAAAATTAATTCAGGCAAGAATTGCCAATAAATGCTAAAACTAGGGGTAATAGTGGTATGAGTCATGGGATTTTACATAATTTTAAAGTTTCTGTGAAGGCAGAAACCTTGTATAGTTTGTATACTTCTAGCTGGGCTCAATAAATGGCTGTTAAACGGAGCTGTGAATGGTGATATAAATAGCACTTCCTCATGAAATGCTCCAGGAATGAACAACTTGATAGCAGGTAGAATCTGTACTTGGTCCATGGGTGCACTCACAAAGGAACACAATATTTCCTGCATGGCACCGAACCTGAAGAGAGACTGACTGGGTTAGAATCCTGGATGTGAACTTTAATGATGTGTAAGTCTAGAGAAGAAAAGTCATTTCCAAGCCTTGGGTCTTTATATGTGAAATGGGATGATGAAAGTACTGACACCTAGAACTCTGGGTGGCTGTAAATGACATAAATATAACTGCAGTGAAAGAGTAAGAAGAACACAGAAGAATTCACCTCTGCTGGTTGTAAGATATATGTAATAGGTGTGCCCTTTCCACCCACATACACAGGGGTTAGTTGAATGCTTGTGGTCTAGGAAATTGCAAGCAGCAATTACAAACAGAAAGGAATAAGAAATACCAGATTTGTTTATCATTTATCCATTATTTGTTGAGTCCTTACTACATGCCAAACACTGTTCATCTGAATTAAATGTACTCATTCCGGTCCATTTCAGTTCACTGATTCCTAAAATGTCGATGTTCACTCTTGCTGTCACCTGTTTGACCACTTCCAGTTTACCTTGATTCATGGAACTAACATTCCAAGTTCTTATGCAATATTATTCTTTACACCATTGGACTTTACTTCCATCATCAGTCACATCTATACCTGGGCGTTGTTTTCACTTTGGCTTCATCTCTTCATTCTTTCTGGAGTTATTTCTCTACTCTTCTCCAGCAGCATATGGGGCATCTGTCGACCTGGGGAGTTCACCTTTCAGTGTCCTATCTTTTGCCTTTTCATACTGTTCATGCAATTCTCAAGGCAAGAATACTGAAGTAGTTTGCCATTCCCTTCTCCAGTGGACCACATTTTGTCATTATATCAATTACCGTGGGTAAGAATCCCTTAGAAGAAATGGAATAGCCTACAAGAGTCCAAAATGCAGTACTTCGGTGCAATCTCAAAAATGACAGAATGATCACAGTAATCAAGTCTACGTTCCAACTACTAATGCTGAAGAAGCTGAAGTTTAACAATTCTATGATGACCTACAAGATCTTCTAGAACTAACACCAAAAAAAGATGTCCTTTTTATCACAGGGGACTGGAATACAAAAGTAGGAAGTCAACAGATACCTGGAGTACAGGCCTTGGAGTACAAAATGAAACAGGGCAAAGGCTGACAGAGTTTTGCCAAGAGAATGCATGGTCATAACAAATACCCTGTTCCCATAACACAAGAGATAACTCTACACATGGACATCACCAGATGGTCAACACCGAAATCAGATTGATTATATTCTTTGCAGCCAAAGATGAAAAAGCTCTATACAGTCAGCAAAAACAAGATCAGGAGCTGACTGTGGCTCAGATCATGAACTCTTTATTGCAAAATACAGACTTAAATTGAAGAAAGTAGGGAAAACCACTAGACCATTCAGGTATCAACTAAATCAAATCCCTTACAATTTTACAGTGGAAGTGACAAATAGATTCAAGGGATTAGATCTGATAGACAGAGTGCCTGAAGAACTACAGGGGAGGTTCATGACATTGTATAGAAGGTAGTGATCAAGCCATCCCCAAGAAAAAGAAATGCAAAAAGGAAAAATTGTTGTCTGAGGAGGCCTTACAAATAGCTGTGAAAAGAAGAGAAGCGAAAGGCAAAGGAGAAAAGGAAAGATATACCCATCTGAATGCACAGTTGCAAAGAACAGCAAGAAGAGATAAGAAAGCCTTCATCAGTGATCAGTGCAAAGAAACAGAAGAAAACAATAGAATGGGAAAGACTAGAGATCTCTTCAAGAAAATCAGAGATGCCAAGGGAGTATTTCATGCAAAGATGGGCACAATAAAGGACAGAAACAGTATGGACCTAACAGAAGCAGAAGGTATTAAGAAAAGGTGGCAAAAATACATGGAAGAACGATACAAAAAAATATTTTAATGACCCAGATAACCACAATGGTGTGATCACTCACCTAGAGCCAGACTGCCTGGAGTCTGAAGTCAAGTGGGCCTTAGGAAGCATCATTAGGAAGAAAGCTAGTGGAAGTGATGGAATTCCAGCTTAACTATTTCAAGTCCTAAAGGATGATGCTGTTCAAGTGCTTCATTCAATATGCCAGAAAATTTTGAAAACTCAGCAGTAGCCACAGGACTGGAAAATGCCAGTTTTCATTACAATACCAAAGAATGTTCAAACTACCACACAATTGCACTCATCTCACATGCTAGCAAAGTAATGCTCAAAATTCTCCAAGTGAGGCTACCAAAGTACGTGAACCAAGAACTTCCAGATGTTCAAGCTGGATTTAGAAAAGGCAGAGGAATAAGAGATCAAATTGCCAACATTGTTGGATCACAGAAAAGGCAAGAGTCCTGGAAAAACATCTACTTCTGCTTTATTGACTCCACCAAAGCTTTTGATGTCAAGGCTGTATATTATCACCCGGATTATTTAACTTATATGCAGAGTACATCAGGTGAAATGCCAGGCTGGATGAAGCGTAAGTTGGAATCAAGATTGCCGGGAGAAATATCAGTAACCTCATATATGCAGATGACACCATCCTTATGGCAGAAAGCAAAGAGGAACTGAGCAGCCTCTTAACGAAAGTAAAAGAGGAGAGTGAAAAATCTGGCTTAAACCTCAACATTCAAAAAACTAAGATCATGGCATCCAATCCCATCACTTCACGGCAAATAGGGAAACAGTGGAAACAGGGAGAGGCTTTATTTTCTTGGGCTCTAAAATCACTGCAGATGGTGACTTCAGCCATGAAATTAAAAGATGCTTGTTCCTTGGAAGAAAAGCTATGACAATCCTAGACAGCATGTTAAAAAGCAAGGACATTACTTTGCTGACAAAGGTCCATCTAATCAAGGCTATGGTTTTTCCAGTAGTCATGTATGGATGTGAGAGTTGGACTGTGAAAAAGCCGAGTGCCGAAGAATTGATGCTTTTGAACTGTGGTGTTGGAGAAGACTCTTGAGAGTCCCTTGGACTGCAAGGAGATCCAACCAGTCCATCCTGAAGGAGATCAGTCCTGGGTGTTCACTGGAAGGACTGATGCTGAAGCTGAAGGTCCAATACTTTGGCCACCTGATGTGAAGAATGGACTCATTTGAAAAGTCCCTGATGTTGGGAAAGATTGAAGGCAGGAGGAGAAGGGGACAACAGAGGATGAGATGGTTGTTTGGCATTACTGACTCAATGGACATGAATTTGAGCAAGCTCTGGGAGCTGGTGATGGCGTGCTGCAGACAATGGAGTTACAAAGAGTTGGACCTGACTGAGCGACTGAACTGAACTGAAGTGAAGCACTCTTCTAAGCTGAGGCAGTATACCAGTGGAACAACATATTTAAACAGAGTTGGTCTAAAATTGTAGTGTGCATAAAACGGATGACTTCCTAGTCTGAAGTGCATAGAAATTGTGACCTCCACTACAGTATATGCATAGGAATCACTTACAGAGGTCCTTATCCCTTTGTCTGGACAAGACTTGAAAATATGTATTTTTAATAAACACTTCTAAATGCTTAGATCTATTAGGACTTCTAATAGGCACTAACAGACATTACTACTAATATTAAAAAGGTATTTATCATTATCTCATGTATTCCTTGCCACAACCCTATGAATTCTGTACTACTATTATGGTATATCAAGGAACCCCAGGTGCCACTAGTGGTAAAGAACCCAGCTGCCAACGCAGGAGATGTAAGAACCCTGGGTTTAATCCCTGGGTTGGGAAGAGCCCCTGAAGGAGGACATGGTAACCCGCTCCAGAGTTCTTGCCTGGAGAATCTCAAGGACAGAGGAGCCTGGCGGGACACAGTCCATAGTGTCACAGAAAAACCAGACATGACTGAAGCAACTTCTCATGTGTATACATTACACATAGATGAGTAACGTAACCTAAAACTTAAAGCAATTCATTTCCTGCTCGTGGTCTTCTAGCCAGCAGGAGGCAGGTTTAGGATGCTAACCCAGTTCTGTTCAACAGTGAAACCAGCTCTAACTCTGCCTGTTGCCTTAATTTTAGGAAGCAGAGCTCCAGACTTGGGGACACCTCATAGCAGGTACAGCAGTGCGTTGGCAGCAGTGAACAACCTCAAAATGACTGAGGCTCAGCGCCTATCTTTATTCCATGGGTGTAGTCCCATGCTGACTGCGGGGTAGTAAGTGTGCTCAGCGGAGGTTCATGAACACATAAATCACTGATGGAATTCAGAACATAAATGTACCAGAAAAAGATTATTAAGTGACAGATGAATGTTAGCTGTGACAAGGAAAAAAAAAAAAAAGAACTATCAGAACACCAGGTGCCACTAACAGATTTTAATCCTATGCAAATGCACAACATTCATCTTTAAACCACGATTTTGTGGGAAAGAGAAAAATTGCAAGAAATCAAGGGTCCACTACCCCTTGTTATGGTCTATGCAAGGTAAAACTGAGACCTTGACTACTTTAAGTTATGGTAAAAACCTTACTGTGTTCATGCCAAATAGATTACTGTATGCAGTTCTTCCCTGTCACAGGCATCCTTGTTACCAAGAAAACACAGCACAATTCTAAGCTGCATAGGTGAAGAACACATGAGGCTGAAACTCATTATTTTTGGTCTCTTTCTCTTTTTCTTTAAACAAAACTCCACACAAATATATTTCCCTCTTGATCTCTCTCCCAGTTCACTTTAGTTAAACAGCTATCACTTTTTACCTTCTAATGAATAGCAGGCCTTGTCTTCAGAAAAATTCAAGGAGCTGTTAATGGTAGGTTTTGTACTTCAGTCATGACAGCCACAAGCTAAAGATGTGTATAGACTGCAGAAACAAACTCTAGATGAACATTCTGAAGTTAATAGTGAGGATGAGTTAATAGTGAGGTTTCAATCTCAAATCTTGTTGCCAAGCCCTTTTTCTAAAATACATTCTGATGTTAAGAAGTCTGTTTTGAAAGCCTTAGGAAGGATGTAGGAAGTGAATTTTGGCATTAATTCCAAGATATTATTTCTTAAACAGCAGAATCACCTGTAGTACGTGTTAAAAGTTAAAATTTGTTGGTTTCTCCAGACAAATGATTCATGATTACTGGAAAGTTTTGCATACTCAAATTTGAGCTCCATTTCACTGAAAGTTGACACATATTATTATTATTTTTTTTTTATTTTGACACATATTATTAACACAGCTTTTTGTGAACAGTGGATACCATATTTGGCTTCTCTCTTTTAAGGCTGTCAATTAAAACAACAAAAGCAGCAACAGAAGCTGTCAGACTTTTCCCATTGCATATTATAGGCCAGATACATATATGCTAGGTGCTATATGTTCCACTGAACTCTTATAACACTATCACCATTTCTCCCCTCCCCCTCACTTACAGGCAAGAAAACCGACCCTGAGAAGAACTGTAGGAACCATCCAATGCCTCAGAGAGAACACACAAGAGAGCTAACACTGAAACCAGGGACTGCAAGACTCCTGAGACCATACTGTCAAAAGCTATATTCTACATAAATAACTCACATTTTAAAACACTTGGAAATTTATTACTGAAGAGCTTTGAGAAATTATATCTACATAACTGTATCTATGGAGAAGGAAATGGCAACCCACTCCAGTGTTCTTGCCTGGAGAATCCCAGGGACAGAGGAGCCTGGTGGGCTGTCATCTATGGGGTCGCACAGAGTCGGACACGACTGAAGCGACTTAGCAGCAGCAGCAGCAGCAGCTGTATCTATATATCTATCCATATAGATGGATCTGTCCCAAATTCCTGCTAATATTTGGTCTTTGGCCCTTATTCCTGACACAAGGTCCTAAAACTCCTGTAATTTTCTGCTTGAGAGGAGTGTCTTTTGTTCTAATGAGATGACTCCTTGTGGGCTTCTAGATGGGACTGGTCACCAGAGAGAGGAAGTCATGATTAGGAGCTGGAACTTTCAGTGGCACCTCCTGCCAGGGGACAGGCTCTGGAAGATGAATTAATAATCAAGCATGTCTACATGATGAAGCTTCCGTAAAAATCGCTAAATATGAGCTTTGGAACATTTCCAGCTTGATGAAAACATCGTTTTTCATGCTTGAAAGGATGCATCCCACCTTCACGGGAACAGAAGCTCCTGCCTTTGGGACACCTGCAGACCTTGCCTTACATATCTCCTCATCTGACTATTCATCTGTATCCTCTACCATACTTTTGGGGCCCAGGGGAGGCCGCCCCAAAATGTGCCTTAAGGCACATCCATTATTTGGCTTAAAGTTACTTAAAAGTGGCCAATCCAATACAAACATTCTTATGCTCCTTTCTGTCTCTTTGAAAGCAGGAAATAAATTTCTTATGTGAAAGTTACCACTCCCTGCATCTGGAGATAAAAGGACATCCTTATTGCCAGATGGAGAATCCAGGGCCAAGAAGCCTCAGTACTTTCACTGACCAGCCCAAGCCCGCCTTCTGTTTAGATTCTTCACCAATCAAAACCCAAAGCCTAAGTTTCTTTATCATCTCCATTCTTCAAAAATTTATTGTTTCTTTGTATACAAAATATAAAAGCTGCCTGCTCCAGCCACTTTTTAGGTCCTATCTCTATGAGACCTCTGTGTATGCAATTTAAAATTTCTTTTGCTCCTGTTAAGCTGTGTAGTGTAAATTTCATTATTAGTTTAGCCACAAGGACAGGACAGAAGAGGAGGAAATTTCCCTCTCCCTGATAATACCCTTTATTATGCAATAAACTGTTTACTATAGGTAAAGTTTTTCTGAGTTCTGTGAGCTATTCTAGCAAATGATTGAACCTGAAGAGGTGTCATGGGGATTTCTGAGTCATGTCAAGTCAGTCAAGTTGGTCAGAAGTATGGGTAAGCTGGGGACCCACTTTTTATGATCAGCCTCTGAATGGGGAGCAGCTTTGTGGGAATGAACGTTTAAGCTGTGGGATCTGCACTAACTCCAGGCAGTTAGTGTCAGAACTGCCTGAGGTGGGAAATCTCATGCAGCTGGTGTCAGAAGTGTTTGGCGTTTGAGAGTAAAGAGCAGTGAATTTTTCCTTAGACAGTTTTATAAACAAGACCTATCGATTTGCATCAGAACTGAATGGGGCTCTGCAGTGACCTGAATGAGAAGGGAATGCATAAAAGAGGGGATGCATGTATACACACAGCTGATTCACTTTGCTATACGGTAGACACTAACACAGCATTGTAAACAACTATATGCCAATAAAACTTCTAAAAAATAATGCAAATAAACTCTGCTTCATACATATGCATAGATACATACATACATGTATATGTATGCATATACACACATATTTACACATATATATATGCACACATATACACACAGGTAAGAACTGAATGAAGTATATATTAACTGTTTCATCTTACAGAGAACTTTAGAGTGCTCTCACAGCCAAGAATAGGTTTTACTGAGACCAAGTCTCCGTATTTCTATTGCTTCAGTGTCTGGTACCTTATCTGTATCCTTCCCATATCTAGAAGGTGAAGAGTTTTTTTGTTACAGTCTGTAAACCAGGTACTGTTATGCTTTACAATTAGTAGTTAGCTGGCTGCTGAGGTGTTATAATGTTAGCAGAGGTGAAGCCGTTTGTTGATGCCACCAGAGCCATGCTATTTGGCAGGTGAGAAGAACTGTTAAAAGTAGTAAGAGCAGCCAGAGAAACCTGAAAGGCATTGCTCAGATTTGGGATGGCAACATCTTCTCTCTCATCCTTGGAGAAATGATTCCCTTTTCATTTTCAAAAGTGGAGGTACTAACATTGACTTTGAAAAAATAAACTTCATGGTGAGTCTGAGCCCCTGGACCTCTTTCAAAGCTAATGTTTGCTTCTCATCTGGATCACACCAGGTGTTCCACTGGAATCTGCAACACCGGCTCTTCCATGTGTAACCATTTAGCATCACATGGAGATGTTTGAAACCTGGGGAAGGAAATGGCAGCCCACTCCAGCGCAATACTCCAGTATTCTTCCTGGTTTAACCCCTGGACAGAGGAGCCTGGCGGGCTACAGTCCATGGGTCTGCAAAGTCAGCCATGACCGAGTGACTGAGCACGTACACATGGGATATTTGAAAAGAGTTTTATGATCATTTTAGCCATTATTTCCCACTAGCCTTGCAGCAATTCAGCACTGGAGTCATCAGGCAGGTATTATTAGAGCTATTAATACCAATAATAGCAATAAGTTTAATGTTATTGTCATCTTGGCAAATGGCCTGAGCCCTGAGGAACTGAAAATGACAACTGTCGATCTATAGGTTTGAAAAAATGGTTTAAATCACATTCATGCTAGAGTGTCTTAGGATGCTGGGAAATTTTGCTGCAGGACATTCAGCTTTACATGCAAAACACTGTTGTCAGATTCCCCAGATGGCTCACTTAAAACACATGCCACAGTCTAGAAGGAAAAACAACACTACACAGGAATCTCATTATAACAAGGTCACTGTCATATGTAGACATACAACAGATCTATGTTGGATAGCACCTAATGCAAGCTTTTTCATTACAAGGAAAAATATTACAGATATTCACATGCAAATACATAAGTGATTATAGTTAGAATATATTTAAAATTTTAACTGTGGCTTCTATGTGTCAGCAAGACTCATTCTTCACTTATTAGTTTATACATTGATTATGTTATTCAACCTTTCTCAGTGTTTAACTCTGAGACTTGTGCATGTTTTCAGGTTTCTGAATATGCTTTTCCCTTTCCCCAGATTGCTTCTCCATCAAATTGTTTTGTGAATGGCTCCTTCTTATCATGCAAAATTCAACTCAAGGGTCATCTTCTCAAAGAAGCCTTCACTGATCATGATATCTAAAGTCAGCCTTCACTACAACCATAGAATTATTTCCTTTTCCACAGTACTTATTACCATCTGAAATTATCTTATTTTTTCACGCTTATTTTTGATGTATCCTTCTACCCTGGCTGCTAGACTACTAGACTGTAAGAGCAGAGAATTTATCTGTTTTGCTCAACATATGAGAGAGCTCCTATCAAAAATTAGGTGCCTGATAATTATAATAGCTAATTCTGTTTAGATCCAAAAGCCAGGTACACAATGTCCTCACTGTTTCATGTGTACTATTATTATATTTATTCCTCACAACAACCCTGTGAGTTAGGTACTGCTACAGGCTGAATATTTGTGTCCCCAACAAATTGATATGTTGAATTCCTAACCCTCAAGGGGATGGCTTTAGGAGGTGGAAACTTTGTATGGTGATTAGCTCTGAGGGTAGGACCCTCTTGTTTGCGGTTAGTGCTTTATGAGGAGACCTCAGAGAGCTATCTTGTCCCTTCTGCCACTCGTGCTTACAGTGAGGATAGATGTCTATGATTAAGCAGGTCCTCACCATACATGGAAATTGCTGGTGCCTTGATCTTGAACTTCTCGGACTCTGAAACTGTTAGCAACACACTTTTTGTTTTCCATAAGCCATCTAGTCTATGCTATTATGTTATAGTGACTCAAATGGGCCAAAAAGGTACTATTATTGTCACTAACTTGAAGATGAGAAAACTGAGGAATGGAGAGGCTAGGCATTTACCTAAGGTAATATAACCGGTAACAGGACTAAGACTTGAACTCATAAAGTCTGGGTTTTACAAAGCACAATGACTGCAGACTGAAGAAATCAGTGAAATAATCAACACAGACAAATGCTATATATAATATGTTATCGGAACACTTACAAAGCCATGTATTCACAGAAGTGCATTGCATTTTTCAGAAATTAAAACAGACTTGTGCTGATGCATCTACAAGGTACATACCTTATCAGGTCACCTGGTTGTGGTTGGAATTATTCATATTAACTGGGAGCGTGGGAGGATCCAAAGAAAGAAATATCTCTGAAGATGTCAATATTAACCACATGGTCATAAAGTTCTAATATAATTGGCAAGATCCCTAGATGCTTTAAAGATGGCATAAGGTGGAGACATTTATAAGGCAAACACTAATATGCAAATTAATTTAAAGTTACAGAAAACAGTTAATCTATTTAAAAGTAAATTTCTAAGAATAGCATGCTTAGTAACAATAATATACATTTTATAGAATAGAGGAAACTAAATTTTAAAGGATGTTAAGAAGAATCTCATTCAATATCCCAAAGAGTTTCACAAGTTGTTTTTATATTATTAAGAGCATTTTCATATGTATGCACACACACACACAGACGACTGTATATGTTCCTGTGTTTTCTTATTTGACCCCCTATATCAGATAGAATGAAATAGGGCAAAGGCTAACAATTTTGCCAAGAGAACACATCTGTCATAGCAAACACCCTTTTCCAACAATACGAGACAACTCTACACCTGGAAATCACCAAATGTTCAATATCAAAAGCAGATTGATTATATTCTTTGCAGCTGAAGATGGAGAAGTTCTATACAATCAACAAACACAAGACCTGCAGCTGACTATGGCTCCAATCATCAGCTTCTTATTGCAAAATTCAGACTTAAATTGAAGAAAGTATAGAAAACCACTAGGCCATTGAGATATGACCTAATTCAAATCCCTTATGATTATACAGTAGAGGTGGCAAACAGATTCTAGAGATTAGATCTGATAGAGTGCCTGAAAAACTACAGACAGGAGTTCATAATATTGGACACGAGGCATTGACCAAAACCATTCCCAAAAAAAGAAATGCAAGAAGGCAAAGTGGTTGCCTGAGGAGGCTTTATAAATAACTGAGGAAAGAAGAGAAGCAAAAAGCAAGGGAGAAAGGGAACGATAAACCCAACTGAATGCAGAGCTCCAGAGAATAACAAGTAGCGATAAGGTCTTATTCAATGAACAATGCAAAGAAATAGAGGCAAACATAGAATGGGAAAGACTAGAGATCTCTTCAAGAAGATTATAGATACCAAGGGAAAATTTCATACACAGATGAGCACAATAGAAGACAGAAATGGCAAGGACCTAACCGAGGAAGAAGTGATTAAGAGGTGGAAAGAATATATAGAAGAATTATACAAAAAAGATCTTAATGACCCATATAACCACGATGGTGTGGTCACTCACCCAGAACCAGACATCCTGGAGTGTGAAGTCAAGAGGACCTTAGGAGGTATTACTACAAAGCTAGTGGAGGTGATGGAATTCCAGCTAAGCTATCAAATCCTGAAAGATGACACTATTAAAGTGCTGTACTCAATATGCCAGAAAATCTGGAAAACTCAGCAGTGGCCACAGGATGGGAAAATGTCAGTTTTCATTCCAATCTCAAAAAAGAGCAATGCCAAAGAATGTTCAAACTATTGGACAATTGCACTCATTTCTCATGCAAGTAAGATTATGCTCAAAACCCCTTGAGCTACACTTCAACGTGAAGTGAGCCACACTTCACTCAGTTCAGTCTGTGAACTGAGAACTTCCAGAGTACAAGCTGGGTTTAGAAAAGGCAGAGGAACCAGATATCAAATTGTCAACATTTGTTGGATCATAGAGACAGCAAGGGAATTCCAGAAAAACATCTACTTCTGCTACATTGACACTGCAAAATCTTTGTGTGGCTCACAACAAACTGTGGAAAATTCTTAAAGAGATAGGAATAACAGGTCACATTACCTATCTACTGAGAAACCTGTATGTGGGTCAGAAATAGCAGTTAGAACAGTTAGAAGCAACAGTCAGAACCTTATATGGAACAAATGACTGGTTAAAATTTGGGAAAGTTGTACGATAAATTTTTTTTGTCACCTTGTTTATTTAACTTCCATGAAGAGTACATCCTGTGAAATGCTGGGTTGGATTAGTTACAAGCTGGAATCAAGATGGCTAGGAAAAATATCAACAACCTCAGATATGCAGATGATACCACTCTAACGACAGAAAGTGAAGAGGAACTAAAGAGCCTCTTGATGAAGGTGAAAGAGGAGAATGAAAAAGCTGGCTTAAAACTCAACGTTCAAAAAACGAAGATCATGGCATTCAGTCTCATCACTTTGTGGCAAATAGAAGTGAAAAAGTGGAAGCAGTGATAGATTTTATTTTCTTGGGCTCCAAAATTACTGTGGACAGGGACTGTGGCCATGAAATTAAAAGATGCTTGCTCCTTGGAAGAAAAGTTATGACAAACCTAGACAGTGTATTAAAAAGCAGAGACATTACTTTACCAACAAAGGTGCATATAGTCAAAGCTATGGCTATTCCAGTAGTCATGTATGGAAGTGAGAGTTGGACCATAAACAAGGCTGAGTGCCAAAGAATTGATGCTTTCAAACTGTGGTTCTGGAGAAGACTCTTGAGAGTCCCTTGGACAGCAAGGAGATCTAACCAATCAATCCTAAAGGAAATAAACCCTGAATATTCACTGGAACGACTGATGCTGATGTTAAAGTTCCAATGTTTTGGTCATTTAATGTGAAGAACTGACTCACTGGAAAAGACCCTGATGCTGGGAAAGGTTGAAGGCAAAAGAAGTGGGTGGCAGAAGATGAAATGGTTTGATAGCATCACTGACTCAAATGGACATAAATATGAGCAAACTTGGGGAGATAGTGTGCGCTGCAATCCATGGGGTCACAGAGAGGCAGACATGATTTAGAGACTGAACAACAACATCAAATTACATTGGAAGGCATAAAAAGTGATCCTCATTTTACCAATAAAAAAGTTGAGACTCATACAATTTTGATAATTTGGTCAAGATATATGCCATTCACAAGTTTGATTGGAGAAGACGTGAAAGAGAAAAGGATTAAAAATTTTACATGACTGCTATGTGCAAGCACTATGCTAGATGGTTTACATATGCTATTTTATTTAATTCTCACAGCAACAGTTAAAGTGGATCCTATTGGCTGTCCCCACTCACAAGTTACAAATTCAGTTTTAGATAAAGAGAACAAATTGTCAACGGTAACACAGATAATTAATAGGAACTGAGGGAGAATGCAAACCCATTTCTGATTGCAATGAATAATTGAAATAATGATTCAATATTCTTATGTGCATCTTATCATTACTCACAAAAAATCTACATTCACAGGGGCAACTCTTAGTGATAGAGGTGGAAAATATTATTTTCGGGAAGAGGACTGTGTTAAAAGTGATTTTGGTCAGTGAAAACAATATAAAGTCATTATTTTTAAAAATTACAAGCAAATCTTAATTCCAACCATTTAGCAGGAAATATTCCCTTGCCATCTAATCAATTTCTATTTTTGAAACCTATCAGCAAAAGAAAAGATTTTAAAAAATTATAAGCACTAATCGGTAGGAATAGATTATTAGAATTGCTTCTTCATATGTAAATAATTTGCAAGATAGTGAGATATTTTTGGCTATTTTATCTGAATGTTTGATGAGAAAAAATTTTGCTAATTTAAAAGTTGGACTCATGCAGTTCTCACTTTTTAATACAAATTCAAAAAACATTATGGATAATTTACATTTGAATCTCTGCTGTAGAGTTTCCATTATTTACTTAGAATGCTAGGCATCGCACAGTGTGAAATCTTTTATTTTAGAATTTAGCCATATCAACTATTTACATATAATCATATAATTTCCCTATATCTTCTTTGCATCATTAATTCACTGCCTACTCCAATTACTGAGCTTAACATATTTTTCTCCATTTGATTAAAATACTGAAGATAGCACAACACTATTGTTATTAGTTAAAATTTATTTTCTTCTTAGAAATCTAATATAGAGTTTATATATTTGTATGTATATATATGTGTGTGTGTATACATATGAAGATACAGATTTTTATAGCAGCTCTTTTGCCTTTGTTTGTTTGTTTGTTTGACTGTTTCTGTTTCCCTCTAGCCTTAAAAGAACAAAATTATAGGAATGAGATCACTAGTCAGTTTAACCTGACTCAGCTTATGTTTTCCTGAATGCACAACGGGACTTGCCTAAACTGTTGATTCTTTTCCTAGATGAAAAAAAGTAAAAATGAAAAGTTGAGTAGTTAAGGAATGACTAGCTCTCTACTTCTGATAGCCCTCTTAGCAATAATGCAGACAGATCATTTAGACAAGATAACATCGGAAGAAAGTGTCAGTCAGTCTGCACACAATGGAAAATGATGCAGAACCCAACCTCCTGCCTCCATGATGTACTGCAATTTTTTCCCCTTATTCCCTTTAGAAACTGTCAGTGATGAATAAAATTCTTGGAGCTGGTCCCATGAAATGAGTCCACCTCCCTCCCAGATTGTTGACTTTTCTGACTTTGCTTCTACTAACACTTGCTTCTTGATTATTGGCTTTTGAGTGGGGAGGAGTCAAACTTGAATTTGGTAACATGAATATTTATATATGCATATGGATGTATACATATAGATATATGTCCTGATCTTGGCCACCAGGACATTTCTTTTCCCAAGATAGTAAAATCAAGTGGAGATAGATCTATCTCTCAATATGTTAGGTAGTTACAATAGGTAAAAGGAGTCCAGAATGGCAGTGGCTAAAAGACAAAAAAGAGAAAAGCCTGGGAAAATAGAACAAAGGAAGGTCCAGGACTGGAGTGAGAACCTCAGATAAAACAAACAGCCCTCTTGGCTAGCCCAATTTACATAGGGCAGGCTCAGGGGGAGGAGAAAAAACATATAAAAAGAGGAGTCAAAATTGAGCAGGGGGCTTCTCTTCTCTTCACGTCTTTTGGGTCGACCTACCCTCATGCCACAAGGATGTATTTTCCTCTGCTTGCCAAATAAAATTGAGCTGTAACAGAGAGCTGTAACACTGGTCCATCCATCACTTCAAATTTTTGCTGCAGCAAGACAGAAATGAGGAAATTACAAACTCCCCCGACATTATCTATCTATTTATCTATTTGACTGCATCTTTCCTATTACAGCAGTTTAGCATTCCATAAGGAATATACCAATTAAAATTAAATTATTCTACTAAAGAAGGAAAAAAAGTGCAATTTCTTTAAGCAATATTTTGTTTTGATTTGAATATATGAACAATTCAACTCAAAGCTGTCATTACTTTAGAAAAATGAGTGGTGAAAACAAGGTAATTGTATAATTAACAAGTATCTTTATTCGGCCTGAAATAAAATAGTACTATGAATAATCACCATTATCTTCCTTGAAGGTAGAGGCAAAGATATAGGTATTATCTGTTAAATTTTATAAACACACACACACACACACCTGTTTTGTTAAATAACTTGTATGAAAACCTTGCCTACTGAAATGTGGACAAGTTCTTAGACTTTTGAGAAATACAACAACCTCTTGCTTATTAGTCCACAGAACTAAAAAGAAATCATTTCACCTGACATATGTGTGATATTTTGGACACAAATGGGCTGTTTCATGGTTTTAATGCTTACATCTCATATTCTGTCAATCTTTTTTTTTTTTTTTTCTTTGAGTGAATGACTGGAGCCTTTTCTTGGAATGAAACTGCCTTTATTACCAAAGATCAAAATGACAGGCTATATGGGATATAAGACAGAGAAAATGTACATGAGCTAAAAGCAAAATTTTTATAACACGAAATGTTGAATGCTGGAATATGTTACTTTGGTGGTGAAGTTGGAATTATTTTCTTTGAAAATGATTAGAAATAGGACAAGAGTGAGTCTCTCTGTGGGTTGCCTATGTCACTCTATTTCAAGGCAGGGCTGTGATCTTTATCCTTTAATGAAAGTACTTAAAATTTTTTTTGCTTGTAGAAATAAAGTGTACTTATAAAACTATAATAGAAAAGAAGTTTAATTGAAAAGAAAGTAAAACAAATTTGGAATCCTATATTAAAGTACTATTTTGAATATTTTAGTGCATTTCATCCATACCCCAAAATATAGGCATATCCATTAATTCATTCATTTAGTTGTTGTTGTTCAGTCATTAAATCTTGCCCAACTCTTTGTGACCCAATGGACTTCAGCATGCCAGGCCTTCCTGTTCTTCACTATGAGTTTGCCCAAGTTCATTCATCTTCATTCTTATGTAAACCAAAAATGAAGTGCTGCTCATTGTCCCCTTATTCAAAGAGTTAAGTCCTAATTCAGTGTAACTGCCCAACACTACACCCTGAGGGACATTCAAAATGGAGAAAAATAAATGGAGAACTAGGTGTTTTGCACAAGACCCCTTGGTAGTTATGATGCATATCTAAGGAAGAATTACAGTGACTTCAGATTATTGAATCTTCCCATATATAGAAAAACACTGAAATAATTAATTTGAGATATGTTTTTTTGTGTGTCTGTGATTATCAGTAATCTTTTACCGAGATGTATGATTGACTACATGTATTTCAAAGCACCCATGCCAAAAAAAAATCATATATACACACACACACACACACACACAGAGGCTCTTCCAAAACCTCTTCATAGCTACTGACAAGTTGTTTCCGGGGCTATCGTCCTCAGAAAGATCCCTGAATGAAATATAATCCACAACTTTTACACAGTGCATTTTTATTTAAGTCAAGATATATGTATATTTGCTCTTTCAGCAACTACTTATAATGCAATTCTGGGTATCAGTCAATAAACTAATCAATGAGAATAGTGAAAAAAGCCAGAAAAGTTCTTGGACCTGTAGGGTTTATATCCTAGAGATAGGACATAGAAAAGTAAAACATATCAGCAGGCAAATTCATAGTTTGAATCATGATAAAAGTGTTGGAGAGAAAAAAAAAAGTGTTGGAGAAAAAACAGGGCTAAACAAGAAAGGAGTTTTGCTAATTTACACAAGACAGTCAGGAAAGTCCTCTTTATTCAGATCACTGAGGAAGAAGTTTGAAGAGACTGATCAATCCACTACAAATGACTTAATTATTTAGAGAAGGTAAAACAGCAACAAAAATCTATGTGACAGCCTCACTGTCAGGAATCCAAACGAGGCAGAATCATGTCGGGGTAGATGGAAAAGATCTCAGCAAATCTTGACCTGAGTTTCTACCATTCTCTTCCACTAGACTCTAAACTTCTTCAATCCTATTTCTCTGATACCAACACAATATCCTTCCTATCATAATACTCTGCACATAGCATATTTGTAATCTCTCACCTGAGATTTTAGCTACTCATATTGAATACTGCTGTGAAGAATAAATTTTCCACACAATAATGGCCTAATACAACTGATATTTAAGCACACTTTCCAAATCTTCCAGAGTTTACATATATATTTAGTTTTTGGTTTATACAAAGAATGAAAGTTGAGTTTTCTAGTTCATTTTAGAGAATATACACATGACAGTCTTCAGTTTTTTCAGGAGACTTTTATCTATTAGCTGAGAATGAAGCAACTGTAACTTTTGGGTTGTTGCCAGAAACACTTGCTTTCCCAAGACACGAGATTTGCTGTATCACATTTCTCCTTCACCATGATTATATAAAAAGGTTGAGGGACAACATGATGTGATATGCACAGTTTGAATGGCTTTGATAATCCAGTGAGTAGTCTACCCATTAAATACATGAGGTTGTCCATATCTATTATTGAACTTTCTATAATGTTAATAGATTTCATTGAATTGTTACACATGTATAATTGAAAAGGAAAAAAAAACTTAGTTTCTAATGCTTCATAATAACAATGGAAGGGTATCTACAAAGAAAGAATGCTGCCCACCATCTAGTTCTATAAACCACTGTGGCACTGACCTATAATATTACCTTAAAAAAAGATTTAGGGCAAAGATCTGAATGAAGCACTCTGTGCTCCAGAAATACTGGCAAAACAGGAAAGATAAATGCTTCCCTAACATCCAAGATATGAAACCCAAGTGTCCATCAAAAGCTGGATAAAGAAGATGTGGTGTATATATACATAGGTACAGATATAGATATGATATATAGATAGATAATTACAAATATTTAAGGGAAAATTATTTGTGAACCTGGATCCTTGTATTCCACACTTAGAAAAACACTAAAACCATTAACTGAGGTTATCTGTTCCTCGTGACTAGCAGCAACCTTCTAAGATGTGTACTTGGCTGCATACATCCCTTTGCTAAAATTATCTATAATACTGATCTTACCCTCTACCTCTTCAGAACAGTTTCTCAGAGCTATCTAAGAGGCTATCTCTCTGACTATAGTTCTCAGTAAGACACCGAATAAACTTAACTTACAGCACTTTTTTTTTTTTTTGGCTTTGACAGACACTAGCCCCCAATAATTCTAAATGCAGAATTCAGAGCAGATAATCATCTCCCTTTCTAGAAAGAAAAGCAGCAATGAGATACCAAGATCTTGTTTGTATCCAAGAAGTTTATCTAGTTTCTAGCTTTTTAGGATAGAGAGTTATATTCATGTAATATTTTGGGATGATGATAGTATGATTTACCCTAAAAGCATTAACTTCAGTTGTATAGTTATAGATGTTTCTTAAAAATAAAGCCCTTCCCAGTGTTGATGGGAATGTAAATTGGTGTAGCCACTACGGAAAGCAGTATGGAGATTCCTCAAAAATTTAAAAGCTGAACTACAGTATGATGCAACGATTCCATTTCTGGGTATTATCTGAAGAAAACAGCAATGCTAATTCAAAACAATAAATGCTTCCCTATTTTCATTGTGTCATTATTTATAACAGGTAAGATGTAATGTATATATGTGTGTGTATATATATATGTGTGTGTATATATATATGTGTGTGTGTATATATATATATATACACATAAAGGAATATTGTTTAGTCACTAAGTCATGTGTGACTCTTTTGGGACCCCATGGACTGCAGCCTGCCAGGCTCCTCTGTCCATGGGGTTTCCCAGGCAAGAATACTGCAATAGGTTGCCATTTCCTTCTCCAGGGGATTTTCCTGACTCAGGGATTGAACCCATGTCTTCTGCATTGGCAGGAAGATTTTGTATCAGTGAGCCACCAGGAAAGTCCCAAATGGAATATTATTCAGTCATAAGTAAGAATGAAATCTTGCCATTTGCAGCAACATGAATGGACCTAGAGGGTAACATGATAAAGTGAAATAAGTCATACAGAGAGACATAGACACTGTATGTATGATTGCATTCATATGTAGAATGTAAAAAAATGAATAAATATAACAAAACAGAAACATGTTTATAGATATAGAGAAGAAGCAGGTGGTTGCCAGAGGGGAAGAGATTGGCAAGAAGAAAGAAATAGGTGAGGGAGATTAAGTACAAACTTCCAGTTGTTCTATAAATGAGTCACTAGTATGAAATGCATAATGTGGGCAATATTCAATAACTATATAATATCCTTGTATGGTGACATATCATGAGTAGACTTAATCAAAGTGATCATTTTGAAATGTATGAAAATGTCAAATTGCTATAATGTAGTAACAACTAATTGAGTTTTGTGGGTCAGTTATACATAAAAAACCAACAGACAGGTAAACTCACATAAAAAGAGATCAGATTTTTTGTTCCCAGAGGCAGGGAGTGTGGAGAGGGGGAATTGGATGAAAGTAGTTAAAAGTTGGACTTCCCTGGTGGCTCAGACGGTAAAGAACCTGCCTGCAATGCAGGAGACCTGGGTTTGATCCCTGGGTTGGGAAGATTCCCTGGAGAAGGGCAAGGCAACCACCTCTAGTATTCTTGCCTGGAGAATTCCAAAGACAGAGGAGCCTGGGGTCTATAATTCATAGGATTGCAAAGAGTCAGACACAACTGAGTAAACAATACACACATAGTCAAAAGTTACAAATGTCCAGTTGTTGGATAGGTGAATGCTAGGGATATAGCATGTGGCATGGTGAGTACGGTTAGCACTGCTGTGTGCTACATGTGAAGGATATTAAGACAGTGAATCTCGAGATTTCTTAACACCAGGATAAAATTGCTCTATTTTCTTAATTTTATATTTATATAAGATGACGGATATTTACTAAATTTAATGTGACAATCACTTCAGTATATGTGTGTGTGTGTATATATATATACACACACATAATCATTATGCTATACATCTTATATATATATACATATATATATATACACACACATAATCATTATGCTATACATCTTATATATATATACATATATATATATACACACACATAATCATTATGCTATACATCTTAAACTTAGTATTGTATGTTGATTGCAATTGCAATAGAACTGGAAGACAAAAGATAAAGCCCTTTCTTTGGTCTGATCTAAAACTCTTCTTATATTTCAAGTCCAAAATATCATGCTGTAATGTAATGAGAGTTTCCTTTTATATGAGATGACAGAGTGTTTTCTGCTCCAGTTTAAATGACTGAAGGGAATTACAGATGACATTTTCTCCCACCCACCATTCATTAAGAAAATGAAGTAACTGAGACCAGGAAAGGCTAGGTAACTTGATGTGGAGTTGCACAGGTTTTCCATGACAGTCAGAAACAGTATGTGGGTATGTGTTCCTTATTTCAAAGTGCATATCGAAGCTGTGTTGAAACTTAGTCAATCTGAAAATCATGGGCAGAAAAGCTACTATGGATAACATTTCAAAAGGAGATTCCTTGTAAAAGGGAAAAACAGACGTAGCATGTAAATCCTGCAGCAGTCAGTTCAAATTTGTCCTTTAAATTCAGGCAATGGCATTGCTCCATTTCTTATTATCTGGGGGTCTGGATATGACTGAAAAATCGATATGGAACCTCATCTTCTTCCAAAGTTATTGAGCATCCAATGCACATGTGGTGTTGAAGTAAATGCTCTCCACAGCAGCCTCTTTCACAGTCTGGCCCCAGGGTCAGAGCTGCAATTTCTGCAGGAGATGTTTGCCTCAGACTGGCTTGGGGGCTGTGTCCCAGCCAAATGACATCTTGTTTCCTAACTAAACTTCTCCTCAAAATTCCTTTTAAATCTAGTGACTCCTTATCACCAGACACTATGTTTCCAAATCTTCTAAAGCACATACTTTTCCAATACTGCTGGCTGTTTATTTTGGATTTGTCCTTGCTCAAAATCTTCTTTTAGTCAAGAGATTTTCTGTGATTTCAGAGGGGATATACTCTGACATATTTGTGCCTGGATAAAATTTCTGCTACTTATGAAAACATTTCTAATCATGATTCACTAAAAAGGTTTAATTGCATGTCACCCAACGAGGATGTACTCTGGGAGTTGAACTCAATTATAACATAAGCAGAAGAAAACATAAGAGCAATAAATGCTGCAGAAATTACATAATGTCTCCAGTAATCACATGTAAATTAATTTTACATTAGCTCATGCTTTGGATTATTCATGCCCCATTGGCTCCTGCTGTTACCTTTTACTATCCGTAGATGTGAGATTAATGCTGATTGTTTTTGTTAACATTTGACAAATGTCAAAACATAGCTTCTCACTTTCTAGCAGTGACCTCTCTCTGATTTTCAGCCTATACACTCTCATCTCTGTGTGAGTTTTTCAGATATGCTCTCTGTGGGAGTCAGACATA
Source organism: Cervus canadensis (assembly GCF_019320065.1). NCBI lineage: Eukaryota > Metazoa > Chordata > Mammalia > Artiodactyla > Cervidae > Cervus > Cervus canadensis. Next base: position 35,187,170 of record NC_057407.1, on the reverse strand, counting down.
TTCACCAGGGTTTTGCAAAATAATGAAATAGAACACGGTAATGAAAGGGCACCTCCCTCGTGTCAGGCTTCTTTATGAATTCCAGAATCATTTAGGTTCAGTGATTGAGACTTAGAAGTGCCTTGGATGTGATCAAATGGGGATCAGTACACTCACAGACACATACTCCCTTTTAAACGCTCACTTTTAAAAATGTCCCTCTCTTTAAAAATGTGAATTAACATTGTAAAGGCTCACCAAATGTGTGTGCCTTGGAAATGTCATTTAATAATCTTGTATGCTACTTACATCTGTTTTTCTCTTTTTTCTTTTCTTTCTTTCTATGACTCTTTATCTCAGAGCTGTTGACCAACTGAAGGAAGCTAAAGGAGTTACATGGTTAGTTAAAAAACATTATTTGTTCAGCTTCTACCAAGAATATACCTTGATCAAAAAGTTGTGCTGCTTGAGAAATTGTAAACCAGGTTTGGAATAATCTAACTAAATTAGCTATAGGTTCTCACCTATAGCATCACTGACTCAATGGACATGAGTTTGAGTAAACTCCAGGAGTTGGTGAAGGACAGGAAAGCCTGGTGTGCTGCAATCCATGAGTCGCAAACAGTTGGACATGACTGAGCGACTGAACTGAACTGATAGGTCCTCAGTCATGTAAGTAAATGTTCTAAGCATCTTCTTCTTAGGAATGTGTCTTTGAATCAGACCCTATAGGATGGTGGATGATGCAAATGTCACATTTTGGCTGACTAATATTTGAAAAAATTTTATATATCAGAGAAATTCACCATCATGAGAGTTTTTACAAAGCCAGAGATCACTTGATCCCTTTGCCAAAAGAACCTGAGCATATATTAGGTAGTTCAGCCAGGCAGATGCACTTTCTCCACAATTGGAATCTCAGCCTGTGAACTGAAGAAGCAGAAACAGTAGAGAACCAATTTTGTTAGCTAGTGGCAGTCTTGATTGCAGTCATGTCCCATTTCTATGGGGTTCTAGCTGGACACCCAGAGCTGGCTGTCCTCATGTAAATGATTCCATGGTGTGATGTTGGTGTTGATCTTAACCATCATCAGCCTTCCTTGTTCCTGCCCAGCTTCTGAAGTTGATTTGCTGGACAAGTTGTGAATTAGCCACTATCTTTTAAAGATATTCACTGTCTGCTTAAATCATCCAGATTGGGTTTCTAAGGTCTGCAATTTACAGTCCCAAGTACTACTGCTACACTGCGCAATGCATATTAGTGGATAATTTTGCATTCTACACCTTGTTGATAATTTAGCTCCCTATATAGGAGTTTTTTAATCCCTATGTTCAAAAGAATCTTTAGTGAATAAAAATATTATAACAGATTTCTTTTTTATGACATCTTATTGTTATATTTTCATTTTGATTCCATTGAAGAAATCCCAGCCTTTATAGATTTAGTGGTGTACTGTGGGTTGAACTTGCACCACAGAGGATATAGTTTTAAAGATTTATAGTTTGGCCCCATCTTATTCATGGCTGTGCTTACTGAGCTAAACAGACAAATGAGATAACAAATGTGGTACCATAGTATTGCCACTACCAATACTGGTAAACCAACTCAAATCTTGGTTTATAATTTAAAAAAAAAAAAAAAATCCACCCACTGGAGAAACTGTGTATAATCCAAAGAGAAATAGCAGACCTGAGGCAAAGATTCAGCCTTCAGGATTATATAACTTTATTCTATGTTTAACGTGGGGTTTAAAACTCATGCTGTCGGACAAGCAGTTTTAGACTTCTGAGTAGAAATGTGCTGTACTTTTCAAATGAAGAGCAATGAGAATACCATTCCCTCTCCTGTCACATTAGCAGCAAGACTTGCTCTTCAAATGTTTCCTGCTGGTTTCCATTGAGCACAGGAAGCAATGTTCTGATGATTAAGCAGCAATATCATTATAAAAACCAAATGAATAATCATTGTGTTAATGAACTTTATCTCAAAAAAGATTAGTTTTTTAATGTTAATCCTCTTCCAATATGAAAGGGAAAATGTATTTCAATTCCATTTCATCAACCAGAGATGTTCATAATCTATACAATTTTATATCCTGTCTGCACATGTCTCTGTAGGTCTACACACTCATTGACGTCAATGCATACTGTCTGATTCTATGAGATCTCTCTCTATCTAACTCATACACAGACACACACACACACACACATACCCAACACCTCCAGAAACAGAGCCATCGAGCCTTTCATGAATAAAATAAACTGTGTCTGTTAGTAGCAAGCAACGTGTGTTTTACAAACTAGTAATAAGCGCTAAATCCCTGAGAATCAAATTGTACCACTTAAAAGAAATCTGGAGTGCCTCTTTAGAATAATATGAGATACTTACTAATTTTCTTTAAAAAAGTGATTCTTGAGCTTTGGGTCAGAAGTTGCATTCTGAGGACCAAAATGCTTTCAAACACAAAACACTTCCTCCAAATAAATGAAAACAAAAACCACACATTTGCTAGACAACAACAGAATAAAATTTTTGTCCCTTGACAATGAACCCCAAATAGCAGCATTCTCTGCTTTCTGTATCTTATATATCCTGAAGGAAATTCTATGGACATAAAACGAGTTTCAATGATTGCGATTACCACCTCATTTGTATCCCTCTTTAGGTGCCATGGAACTATATAGTAATATGAAAGAATGCTAGATGTGGTTCCTGCTGGACAGGCGCTTCTAACTCAAAATGGTCATTTTCAATCTGGGAAAAATCATCCAACAAGAAATATGGAATTCTCTAACACCCCAAGGGAAGTGTCTTGTCAAAAATTCTGCTGATTTTACCTTAACAATTCTCAACGGTGGTGTCATAGCCTGCTGACAGAAATACCATGAGTATTCTTTATCTACACTGCAGCCCAGTGTTTTGGGAAGGTTGGTATATAGCATCATTTTAGATGATACACGAGCAAGCATCAATAAAATATGTAATTTTAAATATCTGTTAGGAAAAATGTATTGTTATCAAATTACAGTGTGATTTCATGCCTGATTTTACCCTAGTAGTAAAGACTAAATAAGTCAATCAATTTTCAACTGACTTAGAAAGGTTATTGAGTAAATTGTCATACAGATGTTAATATGGACAAGACAAAATTATGATCTTTTTAAGTGAATGAATGAAACCACAGAAGCACTATTTTAATGGTAGTGAATTATCATTTCTGATGGCACTCAATCACAGCAGTGGAGAGCTTTATCCAAGTTTGAGTACTCCTCCAATCAAACTCAAGACAAGGGCCTGGATCCTGGCAATATAATTGAAGGTAATACCAGAGCATGCAGCGAGGGAGTGGGGAAGAGAGACATGGAGGTAGTGAAAACCATTCAAAGTGCATCAATATCATGGGCAATTTCAGTCCTGTCCCATTGGGGCCACTCTGATCAGTGGTGCAGAACACTCCATAGAATTGTCTCACTGAAAGGTACCGATGTTGGTGTGTTTGTTTGCAACTTTCCACCTATTACTATTTGATGGTCACTTCTGGGAACATTAGGCCTCTGACTTTTTTTGTCCTGCCCTGAGGGGCCAGGTGATTTCCCAGAGATATGGGAAACATACTGTGGTGTAGGTATCTTGGCCTTAACCTCTAGTATAGGAAAAAGAGATGGGAGATGTTGTGACAGCATCTGCTACAGTCATTGCTCCAAATGCTACAGAATTGATTTTAAATGTTTTTTTAAGTGACCAGTAATACTGACAGTTTCTAGAGTAATTTTTTGATAGCTTTCTAATTCTGGAAAAATTATTCATCCCAATATTGCATAAATGAGGTACATGTATTAACCAAGCTGTCTCCTCTTTCAACTAGGTGGATTCAACGATAATCTAATTCTATTACTTTGCATTTTGTATTATAAATGGTATTTGAGGAATTAGAAGGTGATGAGTTCGTACTTGTATATTTGATGCAACTATGAATATTTCCACATCAGAGGCTAAAATTTAAATGTGAAAATCAGGGACAGGAGGCAAAACAGATATCTGGAAGGAAAAATAGAAGAAAGATCAACAAATGATTCATAACTCTATTAGCATCCAAAGGAGTTTTAGGTCATACCTTTTTCAGTTACCCTTTTACCACTAAATAATTCCCCCCCCCCCCAATCCTTCTTGCTCAAGTCCATTAGTATTTACTTTCCTAGAATGAATCCTTTCCCAGAATTCATTTTATACCAAACATCTCTGAGGAGCTTGAGCACCTAATTTTTAACTCTGTACTTGCTACAGTCTAGGACTTTGCTGGTAGCTTAGATGGTAAAGAATCTGCAGGAGACCCAGGTTTGATCCCTGGGTTAGGAAGATCCCCTGGAGAAGGGAATGACTACTCACTCCAGTATTTTTGCCTGGAACAATTTCATGGACAGAGCAGCCCAGGCTAGAGTCCAAGGGGTAGCACAGAGCTGGACACAACTGAGCGACCAACACTTTGACTGTTTTGCCACAGTCTGCATCATTACCCCCTTGTTATCGTCTGAAGGTTCATCTATTTCCACTCTTTCAGCCAGCTGATAATAAAAGTTGTGCTTTGAATCCTTAGGTTTACAGCAATGAAAATATTAATTGGGATTAAGTGCCTGTATCAGAGGCTTAGGTGAGAAATTAAAGTACTATTTGGAGTTTCTAAAATGATCTGACTTTAGCTGGGATGAGAGCTTGCTGCTAGCACAAGGGAGGTCCATGGAAGATTGCCCTGTCCCTTTAAAATATGCCCTGTTTTGCACCACTGTGTCTCTGGCAGCAGCCTCTCACTAAGAGCAATGACTGGAGAGTAGGGATATGTTTAAAAACAGTAACTTCAGTCCTCATCCATTCTTTGGCAGAGTTCTTCACTATTGCTCAGAAGTGGAATCATAGTCTTTCTTCTCAGATTGTAAATTTATTTTTCCTCCTGCACAGTTCTGTAGCAAACTCTAATTTAAGAGTTGCAGTTGTACTCTGCTCTCTCCTCTGAGACACTGGTGCTGACACTGTCTCTGGGAACATGTTTTGTCCCACATTCCATAGCGCTACCCTTTCTCCAAGATGTAAAAGTGGAGTTAATTAATTAAAAACACAAGGCTGCCTTGCATACACATAGGTACAAAAAAAAAAATCACAGCTATTCTTAAACTGAAAGCGCACAGTGTTTCAAACAGGTAACACTTATTTGGTGTTGCTTATTTGGTGAAAACTAGAAACTACATGTGAGGAAAAATGCTAATCTTGGTCAATTATAGGTATGGTTTTTCTTCTTTAATCTTTAGATTTTTCATAAGTACTGATATTAGTTATGATTTCAATCAATAATAATAGATGTTCAGTGAGTGTGTACTGTGTGATGGAAAGGGTTTTAGCAACTGGAGACAGGAAGATCAATTAAGAAGGGTTACTACCTTTAAGTTGCTCATAGTGTCCTCATTTGGGGAGGAAAGGGCACAGTGGTTTGGTCAGTGAATCATAAGACGTTGAGAGACTTGAAAGGAGCAAAGAGAAGGGACATGATTTGTCAGGTTGGTGAGCACATATGATACGGCCTCTTTTGCCTTCTCACCAGATGGAACTGAATAAAAGAGCTGAATGAGCTCTCTGTTCTTCTCCACTGATCTCCATGTCTGTTCTGTACCAGTACCACACTGCCTTAATTAATGTAGCTTTGTAATAGAGTCTGAAGTCAGGGAGCATGATACCTCCAACTCTGTTCTTCTTTCTCAAGTTTAATTCGGCTATTTGGGGCCTTTTATGGTTCCATATAAATTTTAAAATTATTTGTTCTAGTTCTGTGAAAGATGTGATAGGTATTTTGACAGGAGTTGCATTAAATCTGTAGATGCTTTAGATAGTATAGACATTTTAACAACATTAATTCTTCCAAGTCATGGACATGGGATATATTTCCATTTCTTTGAATTATCTTCAATTTTCATAATATAAAAATAATAAATAATAATTTAAAAGAAGAACTGAATGAGAAACTGCAGGAAAGTGAAAGGCAAAAACAAAACAAAAAAAATCACTCATGCTAGAAAGAATTACAAGCCAGGACAGTGAAATATCTAGTGAAGCATGTTTTTGCTGAGTCCTTTATCCTTTATTCTATAAGCATTTATTAATTATTACTATGTTCAGGTAGTGTGCTTTGGTTCAGGAACAACAATAAACATTTTTTACAAGAAAGCAAAGGGTGGGAGAAGTAATATATAGGTTAAAAGATGTGGTAAAGATATATTAACCGATCACAACAGACATGAGATTATTTATATCCTGATTCAAACATATTTTTAGAAAATTACTAGACAATGGGGAAAATCTGAATACTATTGAAGAAATATTGTCATTTCATCTACGCTTGATAATGTCTTAGTTTTAAAAGTGTCCTTATCTGAACCTACTCTACAGCACAGGGAAGTCTACTCAGTACTCTGTAATGACCCATATGGGAATAGAATCTAAGAAAGAGTGGAAGCATGCGTATGTATAATTGATTCACTTTGCTGTACAACAGAAACTAACACAATACTATAAATCAACTATATCCCAATAAAAATTAAAAAAAAGAAATATCTTGAAATATGTATAAATAGAATAACAACAAAAAGCAAGCAAAATTTAAAAGAAAGATCATGTTCATGACTAGGCATCTCTCAAATAATAGTGACTATAATAAAGGAAGTTTCTTGTCTGAGAAACAAGCTGTTAACCACTGTTTATCTTGGCTTGTCATAAACATTTTGAACTTAGTATGTAACTGGAGTAAACATGTAAAGTAATCCTTCCCAATATCCCTTCCACAGCCTGCTCCCAAGCTCTATGTTCTTATCTCCATATCTTAGACTTGGGGCAAAGCATGCCACCTCTCATTTCCAGGTTTCCACTCCAATTCTTTGGGTTTCAATGCAGTGGCTATTTAGGACAAGTGTCCTTTGACTGGGTACCTGCACCAGTGGAATGAAACTAATGTGACCCAGAAACAAACATAATTAAGGTATTTACTATGTTTCGAAAGAAATTCTTAGGGTCCATCTTAAATTTTAAAAGTTATAACTTAAAATAATTTCTCTGTTCCCACAACATGCAAAAGAAACTGCTGTCTTAGGTGCCTAAGAGAGGTGAGCGTTTTCTACCAACAAAAGCGATGGGTTTTAAAAGATGGAATCATCTTTGAAAGTTATTATAAACAGAATATGAAAATTCTATTTCTCCACATTTCTCCTTTATGAATGTAGAAAAATGGATTCAGAAAAGAAACCTAAGCAAGCATTTGTCACTGATAAACCTTCCGCTTGCTTGGAAAAAAGAAAAAAGCAGTCATTGTCTTGTAACCTGAACATTTTTCCCCTGGATGAACTAGACTTCATTTACTTTATCTGTGAGCATAATCACCTCTGCCCTTTCTGGCTGGAATTATACTTTAGTTCTGCCTGATTATACTGTCATTCAGATCTGCAATGAGAACAGCAGAAAGAATAAGCAAAATATTAGACAGAGCTAGTTCTAAAGAACTATTTCCTAGCCTCTCTACCACGAGATGAACAGAAGTATTGCCCATACAATTATAAGCAAACACTATTTATACCACTAGTTCTTCCTCAAAGCATCTTTTTTTTTTTTTTCTATTGAAATCACACCAAATAATTTAGTGTTCTTTGAGTAAATATTATGTTCTCACCAGGTTGGCTTGAAAATAGTTTGGGAATTAGCTCTTGATCTATCAATGGGCAACGAGGTTAACTGCTGCTACTGAAAGGCCTGCTAACATTCTCTACTGTAAGCAGTTCCTGAAGTCAGGGTCATTTTCTACTATAAAAGTTGATTAATGGGAAAAGAATTTTCATACTAAAATAAATTTTCAATAATCCAGACATTGAACAGTGTAGCTGGACCTGTTTTAGGCTTGCTCTGTGTACATTAAAAAATGACTCATTCATTCATTCATGCATTCATTTGTCCACTTATTTATTGTTTTATTCAAACTATTCCCTATGGGATCCAAAATAAGGATGGGGGTACAAAATGATTATGATATACTCTGTAGCCTAAGAAATTGGTGATATTTACTGAGATACAATACTATCAAAGATGCATTGAACATTTAATAATTTGCTGAAGCATTTTAGGTGTCTTTTTAATTGAGGTGTTTTTTTAATTGGAGAAGGAAATGGCAACCCACTCCAGTACTCTTGCTTGGAAAATCCCCTGGATGGAGGAGCCTGGTAGGCCACAGTCCACAGGGTCGCAACGAGCTGGACATGACTGAGCAACTTCACTTTCACTTTAATTGAGGTGAAATTGGTATAAAGGTTATGTTAGTTTCACGTATACTATATAATACTCTAATTTTTGCATGCGCTACAGAATGATCATCACAATAAGTCTAGTTAACATTGTCACTATACAACTGACCTCCTTACTCGTTTCACCCAACGCTCAACCCCCCTCTACGGTAATCACCAATCTGTTTTCTGTATCTATGGCTCTGTTTTTTGCTGTTGTTGCTGTGTTTTTTAATTTTCTTTATTTTAATTTAAATAAAAAAATTTAATTGGAAGATAATTGCTTTACCATATTGTGTTGGTTTCTGCCATACAACACCGTGAATCAGTCATAACTATACATATATATAAATCCTCCCTCTTGGGCCTCCCTTCCACCCGCACCTCCGTCTTGTCTCTCTAAGTCATCACGGAGCACCAGGCTGGGCTGCCTGTGCTGTATAGAAGCTTTCCACTAGTTAGCTGTCTTACACACAGTCGTATATAAATGTCAGTGCTATGTTCTCAATTGGTTCCCCCCTCTCCTTCCCCTGCTGTGTCCACAAGTCTGTTCTCTACATCTGTGTCTCCATTCCTTCCCTGCAAATAGGTTCATCAGTACCATTTTTCTAGATTCCATAAATATGCTTTAATATGTACATTTGTTTTTCTTTCTGACTCACTTCACTCTGCATAACAGGCTCAAGATTCATCCACGTCACCACAACTGACTTAATTTTGTTCCTTTTTATGGCTGAGTGATATTTCACAACTTCTTTAAGTTTTTTAAACAATTTTTTGTGTGTTTTTCAAACACACAATTTTTGTGTTTTTTAGGTTCTACCTACAAATGAAATCATATGGTATTTGACTTTTTTTTGTCTGATTTATTTCACTTAATACTCTCAAGGTCCATCCATGTTGTCATAAATGGCAAGACAACTTTCTCTTTTAAGACTGCATAGTATTCCATTGTGTGTATATGTGTGTGTGCATATAACATGTATATATATGTATATATATCACATTTTCTTTATTCATCCTTTGATAAACATTTAGATTGTTTTCATGTCTTGGCTATTTTTAAAGATGCTGCAATGGGCATAGAGATGGATGCATCTTTTTAAATTAGTGTTTTTCATGTTCTTTGGATAAATATCTAGAAGTGGAATACCTGGATCATATTGTAGTTCTGTTTTTAAGTTTTTGAGGAACTTCCTTACTATGTTTCATAGTAGATTTACCAATTGACATTCCCATCAACAAGTGTATAAGGACTCTCTTTTCTTCATATCATCTCCAACATTTGATGGATTGTTTTATTTCATCCTCACAGCACCTCTATCAGGTATATACTATTCTAATCTTCATTCTCAAATAAAGAAATTGATGCTTAGGGGTAGTATTTACTCTTGAAAATGATAGCATAGTAGGCATAGATAGCATAGTGCTTTAAGAACACAGAAACAGGAGTGATTGATTCTGATTGAGGTTTAGACTATGCACTTCAAAGGATGTGGTAGTATTTAGATTTCACTTTAAAGGCAAATTGCAACCTCATCCATGTTCCCATAGAGATTCTAACATAATTCTGTTATAGTACTTAGTATATTTTATTTAATTATATACATGTACATATTCCCCACACAGTTACATGTTTACTGGCACAATTTGGACTATCTAATGCCTTGAACTGTGTTTAGGACACAGACGGTTTTCAATAAATATATTTTAAAATTGATTTTTATTGGGGTATAGTTGACTCATTGGAAAAGACCCTGATCTGGGAAAGACTGAAGTTTGGAGGAGAAGGGGACAAGATGGTTGAATGGCTTTACCGACTCAATCAGCATGAGTTTGAGCAAGCTCTGGGAAACGGTAAGGACAGGGAAGCCTGGCGTGCTGCAGTCCGTGGGGTCACAAGCAGCTGGACACAACTGAGTGACTGGACAACAATAGTGAACTTACAATGTTGTGTCAGTTTCTGTTGTACAGCACAGTGAATCAGTTACACATCTACACATATCCACTCTGTGTTAGACTCTTTCTCCATACAGGTTGGTTGGAGTATAAATTGATACAACCACTATCAATAAAGGCATCGATATATGAAACGAGTATTTGAGCAAGATTTCATAACGTGTAGTAAGGTGAGATTTCCAGAAAAACAGAATAGCATTAGACTTGGCATGGAGATATGAATATAACTGTGTTATTTAAGTAAAAAATGAGTATCAGTTCAGTTCAGTCTCTCAGTCGTGTTTGATTCTTTGCGACCCCATCGACTACAGCACACCATGCCTCCCTGTCCATCACCAACTCAGGGAGTCTACCCAAACTCATGTTCATTGAGTCAGCGATGCCATCCAACCATCTCATCCTCTGTCGTCCCCTTCTCCTCCTGCCCTAAATCTTTCCCAGCATCAGGGTCTTTTCAAATGAGTCAGCTCTTCACATCAGGTGGCCAAAGTTTTGGAGTTTCAGCTTCAGCAGCAGTCCTTCCAATGAATACTCAGTATTGATTTCCTTTAGGATTGACTGATTGGATCTCCTTGCAGTCCAAGGGACTCTCAAAAGTCTTCTCCAACACCACAGCTCAAAAGCATCAATTCTTCAGCGCTCAGCTTTCTTTTTAGTTCAACTCTGACATCCATACATGACCACTGGAAAAACCATAGCTTTGACTAGATGGACCTTTGTTGGCAAAGTAATGTCTCTGCTTTTTAATATGCTATCTAGGTTGGTCATAACTTTCCTTCCAAGGAGTATATGTCTTTTAATTTCATGGCTGCAGTCACCATCTGCAGTGATTTTAGAGCCCCCCAAAATAAAGTCTGCCTCTGTTTCCACTGTTTCCCCATCTATTTGCAATGAATTGGTGGGACCGGATGCTATGATCTTAGTTTTCTGAATGTTGAGCTTTAAGCCAACTTTTTCACTCTCCTCTTTCACTTTCATCAAGAGGCTCTTTAGTTCCTCTTCGCTTTCTGCCATAAGAGTGGTGTCATCTGCATATCTGAGGTTATTGATATTTCTCCCGGCAATCTTGATTCCAGCTTGTGCTTCATCCAGCCCAGTGTTTCTCATAATATATTCTGCATATAAGTTAAATAAGCAGGGTGACAATATATAGCCTTGAGTCTCTCAGGTAAATGTAGGGTGTAAGGATTATAAATGGAGGAGAGGTCATAAAAAAAGATAATACTGGAAAGGCAAGTTGCTTTTTGATTATAAATTTGTTTTTACTTGAAGTTGATTCAAAGTCACTGGGAAATGGGATGACCATATGATCTGAGCTAAGTTGGTAGAAGATTATTAAGCCCAACATGAATTAGGAAAATGGTTAGCTGGACAATGAGATGAAGTTTGTTAGCACAAAGTTGATGGCTGGAATGGAGATGACAGTGGAAGTTGACTTGGAAAGTGAAATTAAGAGCATTAATGATTGATCAATCAAGGAGATTCTTCAGAGAGAGGAATATACTAGAATAGTAACTTTGGACTTTGAAAGGTGCCTGGGAGGAAAGTCTAACCTTTAATGTGATGTCAGAGTAATAAGCAGAAAAACTTGGGTTTTAAATTCTCAAAATCCACTAAGAGCAGCAACAAAAAGAGCATGTGTTCCAAATTTCTTAGAGGCTTTGATTATTAAGTGTCTAAAACTTTTCCCGAGCCACTTAATCTGAAATTCTAGATCAGTTTTTTTAACTGAAAGAAAGATTATCTGGTATCAGCTATCCTTAACATTTAAATATAGTCTATTACGTTTTCTCCAGGTCTGTTCTATATGAATAATTTTTTAGAATTCAAGTGAACTTCAAAGAAGCCTCAAATGTCACTATAATCTCTATATTCCCTGAGATGGAGCACACAGACAATGCTTGTGACTTTACCTTAAGACTTGGAGAGCACTTCAATATGTCAACCTATTGAGCCATCTGGATCCACAAATTTTGCAAACATCCTAGTAGATCATGCCTGTATTAGCTAGCAGAAAATAACAGAAACCACATCTCATAATGACTTGAAAGATAAGGGCATTTATGGTTTCCCATAACTGGGAGTCTAGAAGTAGAGTGCATATCAGGATGACCTTGCTCAGGTGTTCTTTCTTTGGAGTTCTCTGGAAACTGCTTTCCTCTGTGTGTGGACTTAATTGTCAGGAGGGCAGTGAAAGGACTATAGAATTTGGGCACATGACTGTGTTTAGAGAAAGCATGAAAAAGAAAAGCTACTGGAAAGAAACCATTCCGGAAAACAGAAGAAAAGTGATCCCGGACGTCACCAGCAAGCATCTCCTGCACTCTCACTGGCCCAGACTGCACATTATAAGTCTATGCTTCAGCCTGTTGGCTTCCCAGGCAGTGCTAATGGCAAAGAATATGCCTGTCAATGCAAGAGACAAAAGAGACTCCTGTCCAACCTGGATCGAATCTGACCCGGCTTTGATCTCTGGGTTGGGAAGATCTCCTGGAGGAGGAAATAGCAACCCACTCCAATATTCTTGCCTGGGAAACCCCGTGGACAGAGGAGCCTGGTGGGCTACAAGCCATAGGGTCGCAAAGAGTTAGACATGACTGAGCACAAGCTACATTTAAGCCTATCACTGACAGGAGGGTGGAATTACTCTTAGAATCAATCAGTGCCCAAGAGAAAAAAGAAACACACGCTGCTGGTAATGAAACTATTACAAGGGCAGAGTGAGCAATGGGGCCAGGGAAGTGACTTAGAGATAGATAACTGCAGAAAGCCACTACTGCCTCTTTTCCTGGAGAACCAAAAGGAGGAGAGCAGTGTAACCCAGTGCTGCTCCTAACAGAATTGGCTGTCACTGGGTAAGAGCAATCCAAGAGACCTCTGTTCCACTTCCTCCGCTATGAATAGAGCCATTGTCACCTACAGGTTCTCTTTGCCAGAAGCAGAAAGACAATAGCTTTTCTCTTCCTACTCTTATTTCCCATCAGCGGCTTACACTGGTAATTATCCATCTAACTTTTCTTATCGAAGTCATTTGTAGACTTCCATTCTCCTGTTGGAAGAATGATTCAGGGCTAAGGACCTACAGACTAATCATTAGCATGCTTTCAGACTAAATAAGCCTGCGCATGAAACTGGGGAGGGTGCCGAGTGAGGGTAAAGGGCTATAGCAGGTAGTAGCAGTTGCTCTGAAGCACATGACCTGTGGGGAAGAGATGGATACCTGTTAGCACTGAGGCAGGGAGAATGGATATTGTGCAGATTAGCAATATTGTACACAATAGCACTGACAATTAAGCCTCCAGTTCATCTTCAGTGACTAATTCAGACTTGTGAAAAGATCTTGGAAAATATCACTTGAATTGAAATCACTTAAAAGTGTGTATCTCTTGATGGTCTGTGAAGATTGCTTTTGATTTTATTGGCAAAACACCCTACATGGACCAAGAAGAAGCATTTCTATGGGAGGGTTTGTTAACATTACAAAACCTAAAAGGAGCAATGGATGCATTAACTAAGATCGCCTCATTAAGATGGAACGTGTTAGACATGCTCACATATTATCAGTAAGTCTGGCTGCTTTATTGCTTATTTGATGCTAACTGATTTCCTTCTCTGAGTTTTCCCTTCATACTGGCTCAGTGGGAGTCCAAGTACCATCACCACAGGGCTGGGAATAAAGATTTTGTCAACTCTTCTCCTTGATGAACATATCATTTAGGAGAAATTGCAGAGGGCAAGACAATCTGGGCTTCCAGTACAGCTGGAGTCCCCTGCTGCAGTCCCACTGGACCTATTTTGGGTTGCTTGGAGAAATATATAAGATTGCTCCATTAACTTACTTCTATCCTTCACATCCTCTAGAAATTTCTAATCTGTATTTCTTGTCAAACAGACACAGACATTGTGCTTTAAGACTCTTCTTTCTTTTCGGTCATGAATACAACTCAAATGGCAAACCAACCTTTCATGACATATGCGCCTATCCATATTTCACATCCACTTTTGATACCATGTCATCGTCAATCTGCTTTTTTGTTCCAGTCTTGCAATTCCATACTTTCTTTTGGAAAAATAAACTCTGACCATGCCCTTCTTTTTGATTTGCTCACAAAATATGCTTCCTGTCCCTATTTTAAGGCTCAAATACTCAATAACACTTATCATAATTATAATTATATTAATCTTTGACTTTTTCAAAATACAAAGAAATGTAAGTTAGTTGCAAGAGTTAAAGAATAGAGAAATAGAAAATAAATATAATCTTTTCTTCCTACCCTCAAATGTCTTCCATTTTTGGAAATCATGTTGTCCTTCTAGACTTTAACAATTAATAAAAATGTTTGGATATAGAATTCTTCAAACATACACAAAAAATTAATGATGAATTGAGTTAAGATAAGTTGACTATTCCAATCAGTGCTTGGCATATAATAAGGGCTATTAAATTTTTATTTAAATACAAACATAAGAAGTTGTCCAGTGTCCGGATCTGATGTGTTAACATTCTTCTATATTTGCATCAGATTTCTCTGTGCTTAAAGAGAAATAAAGCATTCGGTTTAGATTCACTAAAACTTGAGGCCCATGGCTTGTTACCCATCTGTGTCTATCCTCTTCCGCACCTCACTTCTGTCAAGCCTGTACCTCCAGGCAGTTTCAAACAGATCTGTTCATAAGGAACGAGAAATGGCAGAAACTTTAGAATCTGATGCTTGGAGTGCAGCATTCTCATATATGTTTTGGTAACTTTCACACATATATCCATGTCCATAATGTCCCTAATCAGTATATGCCATTGTTGGGACTTCCCTGGTGGTCCAATGGCTAAGACTCTGCACTCCCATCGCACTGGGCCTGGCTTCTATCCCTGGTAAGGAGACTCGATTCCATATGCCACAATTAAGAGTTTGCATGCCATAGCTAAAGATCCCACATGCTGCAACAAAGATTAAGGGTCCCATGTGTTACAACTGGGATCTGGGGAAGCCAAAAAAACACAAAAAGGATTTCACTTAAAAAAACAGTAGCGATCTTCCTGACCAGGGATTGAACCCAGGTCTCCTATATTTCAGGCAGATTTTTTACGGTCTGAATCACTGGGGAAGACCATACATACACACACACACACACACACATGCACACTATTGTTTTGTGTATTTTTTAAGTTTATAAAACCAGCATCACACTGAATGCATTATTTTATAACTTTATTTTCCCCTTCTCATTATGTTTTTGTGATCTCCCCATTTTAAGTCATGTAATCCTTGCTCATTGATTTTAATTGAAGTATATTTTTCAGTAGCATGTTTAAATGGTATTTTATGCAGTCATCTTTTGTTGACAGACTTCCAGATTGTGTAAATTATTCTGTTATGACAAAGGAGGCCAAAATGAAAATCTTTGTTCCTATTGCCTCAGGCTGTCATAAAGGGTTTCTCTAGAGTAAGGACTTAAACACATTTTTTTCTGGGTTGTAGTATCAGTGCATCTTAAAATTCACTGGCATCATTAAATTATTCTTTAAATTTGCTGTATCAGTTGCCACTTTCACTGTAAAAGTTTTTCAGTTTTTCTCATTCCTGCCTACTTACTAACTACTTGCCAGGTCAGATTTTCCATGGAAAATTTTGAGCCTTAGCTTTTTGACATTTAGACCATTAATCTGTCCACAATCTATATTTGTGTATTGAGTAACAGAGCTGAAGTTATTTTTCTTTTTTCCCACATGAATGGCTAATTGTCCTATCATCACTTATTCTTTCACAAGTAAAAAAAAAAAAATAATGTCAGATTTGTGTTATCCCAAATCCCCATAAGTTCAGCACATTTTTATTGGCTCTCTATTCAATTCATCTGGTCTATTTTTCTGTCCTTCTTTTCTATTTTACTTCTCTCCACTATTGACATACCCTTTTAATTACTAGATGTTATTTTAAGAATTATTAGCTAGATTTCTTGAAACTAAGCCATCTTTATTAAAAAATGTTTTTGTTTTTGTTTTTTTCCTACCATGTGTGCTTGTTATAGTGGAAAAACTCTTGGCAGAATTGGACTTTTTTCTATGTTTATCAAATACCATGTGTTGGAAAAAAGTTTTTCACTATGTTATCGCAAAGAATTTTTAGCCTATTTGTTCTTCACTATCAAGGTAGCTAATAGGTTTCACATTTATTGCCTAACAGGAGGGATCCAGAGAAGGGATGACCAAACAGCTACAACAGACAACAAGATCAAAGATTTACCCTAGACCCAGAGGGAGGAGAACACAGAAGGAAAAAAAAAAAGAAATTGAAATTATAAATTAGCAACAATGACCTCCTATTTGCTCCATGCCTCCCACCACCTGCTATAGATTATGTATATTCTAGCGGCTGGAATGAGAGCAGAATTAAATATGAAGTGGAAACAGCTTAGTTATGGGTCCCCAGGGAAGAACCACTGCAACCCAGTTTCTCTTAGCCCTCTTCTTCTTGGGCGTTGGCAGAAGCAGTGGTGATAAGAGATGAAAGAAACATCACATGGAGTTGGAGTTTGCAAAGGAATCCAAAGCAGATCCTGTGGTAGCATTAAGTATTCCACATTTCCTTCATTTCCTGTGTGTCACTAGAGTAGGAGACAAAAAATGATTCTATCTATGTCTCTAGGACAATTGGTCCTACACCCTTCACAAAGTGTCCCAGGTCCCCAGAATTGAATGGGAGCAGTAGAATGAGTACCAATGGGCTCAAGAACAGCATGGGAATGCTGAAGGACTTAGAAAGCTTAACTAATTTCCCCACAATCTCTTCACAGCAATGGAACTGCAAGCTTTTTGCCACTGGTAGCCATAGGCACCTTCTGAATATGTAGAAGTCACTGAATCTGCAGAGATTCAGTGGGCTTTTTGAGATTATATGGGCTTTTGCCACAAAGCAAAGATAAAAACAAAAACAAATTTCAGTTCAGTTCAGTCGCTCAGTCGTGTCCGACTATTCGCGACCCCATGGACTGTAGCATGCCAGGCTTCCCTGTCCATCACCAGCTCTTGAAGCTTGCTCAAACTCATGTCCATCGAGTCAATGGTGCCGTCCAACCATTTCATCCTCTGTCATCCCCTTATTTAGGGAGCAGTTTAAACTACCCTGGACTTGCTGTGGTACTATAAACAATAGAATTCTAAATATCATCTGCACTGGAGTTACCTAGAGGTCACAACTGGAGGTCATGATCACATTTTTAGTGTCTAATAGTAGTAAGAGGAAGATGGATTCAGAAATTAACTTCAGAGTGCCATTGACCTTGAATTTCCTGCTACTTTCCTTTCGTGATTTTAATTAAATTATCTTATGTAATTATATTTTCTGACTCACTCCCCAAAAGATTGAAAGCACCTTGAGAGGAAAAATTATTGTTGCCTGTTTACCACTCTATCCCTAAGCCCAGCAGAGTGCCTGGTGCATAGTGAATGTTCTATAAATAACTGTTTAATGAATGAATGAATGCTCAGATCACACACACACACACACACACACACACACACACACACACACACACACACGGCTCATATCTAGTTATAATGAGAAGAGCCCTACTGTAGTATTTAGGTGTTCTAGGTATAATCCTGATCTATTCACTAGTTATGTTTGACGTTGGTAAATCTAAATCTTTTCAGAGTTTCAGTTCTTCTTCAAAATGGAATGATTAGATTTAAATCAGTGATTTATGAAATGTTCTTGCTCTGCAGATATTTTTGAGAACAGGATACCATTAGAGAATGTGTGCACTGAGCAGGTTTAGTTCCTCTCATTTCTGACTCATTAATAGCAACATTAATTTATTTTAAATATTAGGCTTAACATTTAAAGAGTATATCTGTGGCTTACACACACACACACACACACACACACACAATCAGGGAGAATATCTCCAAGGTTTTCATCTTCTTGAGACAGACACGCTTCAAGTCTGTAACCAGAAAAAAATGACAGAGTGTTTCTCTCCATTTTAACTTTGTAGTAAGTAGTTAAAAAAAACTTGTAAACGCTGTCAAGAATCTGGACTGTTTAGTCAAGAACTGGTAGAAAAAGAGTTAACTCTCAAGAACTGCAAAAGTAACCTGGTCTTATATTATTCTGTATCTAGAAATCACATGTACGTATTCTACTAATCAGAAAAAATATACAAGTATTTCCTAAGTGTTTGATGTGTGTGTCCTGTTGACATTTCTGCAAGTACCTAACTTACAGAAGTACTAGATATTTTACTAAGAACTTAAAAATTAATAAAATACAGCAATACTATAAGGTAGACACAATTTTCATTTCTTTTTATATTCCTTTCGTCAGAATGTCTGTTGGGCTTCTATATACCCTTGCTAACATTCAATGGAATGGGCAATGAATATCAAAGTAAAGACGTTCAAACTCCGTGCTTTCATGGCACTAATATGAGAATTGAGTGGTGGGGTCAGAAAAGAAAACAACAGATAAATTTATAATATACTTTGAGATAGTGATGTGTTTCATCATTCTTACTAAAGGTATTCAGATATCACTAAAGAAAATAAAGAGGATAATGAAAAAGAACATGATGAGGGTGGAGAGGGATGAGAAGAAATCTACATTTGAGGGAGTTCTTGAGAAAAATATGAGAACTCTTTAGCTAAGATCTGTGTAGTAAGAAGGGAATGCTCCTGGAGAAAACTATTGAAATTTTCTGGGCGTGAAAGAAATAGGCATTTCTTGAAAACAGGAATAATTAGGAACCTGAGGCACAGGTAGTTTCAGTTTTCTTGCAGCAAGTTTATGGAAGCGTCAAAAGTAACTCAGGTTTGCTTGATTCCAAAGCTGCTTCTCTTACACACAAAGCAATATGGCTTACCTTTGAAATGGGCTTCGCAGCTGTACAGTTAAAGTCCATAAAATAGACTAGAAAGCTTCTCAGCATAAAAAGCTGTATGGTTTTGGTGATACTATGAAAACATTTAATGACTTAAACTGTTGAACATTTGGGACAATTGCAATAGTATTGTCTTGTAGCAGTTTTACCTTTTATATTAAGATATATCTTATAAAATCCCTCCTTCCTGCAAACTTCATAGCAGCCTGTGAGATGAGGTATCTTAAGACAAAGATATGACCAGGTAATTGGAACTGTAAATTGATAACAATTAGATCATTTGTACTTGAGTGACAGCAAGCAATAATTATAATTGACAATGGAGTGGTCTGTAATTGACATCCGTGATTTTGAAGGAGAAGAGAGTAAAAGACAGAGGAAAAAGCTGTCTGTGAACATAACAAAAATAAGCACCAATAGGTTAATTTAGAAAATAAGATTAGAAAATTGGGTATAAACTATAAACATTTTAAGTATAATCCTTAATATATACCTAAGATTATAAACTTCCAGGGATAAGGAACACGCTCTTGAATGCTGCCTCTCAGTTCAGCTCAGTCATGTTTGACTCTTTGTGACCCTACGGACTGCAGCACGCTAGGCTTCCCTGTCCATCACCAAATCCTGGAGCTTACTCAAACTCATGTCCATCTAGTTGGTGATGCCATCCAGCCATCTCTTCCTCTGTCGTGCCCTCCTCCTCCCGCCTTCAATCTTTCCCAGCATCAGGGTCTTTTCCAATGAGTCCGTTCTTTGCATCAGGTGGCCAAAGCTTTGGGAGTTTCAGCTTCAGCATCAGTCCTTCCAATGAATATTCAGTATTGATTTCCTTTAGGATTGACTGATTGGATCTTCTTGCAGTCCAAGGGACTCTCAAGAGTCTTCTCCAACACCACCGTTCAAAAGCATCAATTCTTCAGTGCTCAGCTTTCTTTATAGTCCAACTCTCACATCCATACATGACTACTGGAAAAACCATAGCTTTGACTAGACGGACTTTGTTGGCAAAGTAATATCTTTCTGGGACAGCACAAATTTATCCTTGTTTTGGAGAGAATTTAGAAACAATTTTAAACAAGAAAATTTCTACAACACTGGGACTTCTGTCACAGTTTTGCCACTAGTTCACACAGCTCTTTTTCATTTTTGAGCTCCAACAGTATCATGGGTCCCTAGCTAATTAATTTTTATAATGTGCCTGTGCTGTACATTTCAAACTTTATTATTACCTAAACATTAGAAATGCCACACAGAGTGTTTGTGGAATTTACTTTTATCACAAAGCAATTACAAAATGCATAGAATGCTTCTGGTTACTAGCTCTCACTGATTACTTTGTGTAGAACTGAGTCACTTATGTACTGTCCTTGGGCTAGAAAGGGAGAAAATAGCATCTAAGGCAGAATGATACCATCTGCATGAAGTAAGTGGCTTAATAAAATATCTTCACACTATCTATCTTTGGTAAATCTCTAATGATATCACCTCAATTATGCAAAATATATTCTCTTATTTCAAAATGCATGAATATTTGGAAAGTACAAAATATATGAATAAATGAGGGGGAAATATCACTACCCATTTCAACAAATTTTTCACCCAATATCTTGTCTGTGATTATTATTTGTTTCTGGGGTTGATATGTTATTGCCTACACTCTTCTGTTTCCTGCTTTCAGTTCAGTGTGACAAAACCAATGTTCTACCATACATCATAATTTTCATAAGTAAAATTTTGATGACTGTACATCACTTCTCCTAATGCTGGAATTATTTTTCTCAATTTGTATGATAAACATTCTATCAAGGAGTATCTTGGTGCATAATTTTTTCATTTCAGTTTATTTTGAGTTCACTTCAAAATTGGGCAAATAAATGGTTAATATGGTTAAAATGATACTCACAGTTGAAATTCTGATTCACTAGTAATCAGATGGGGTCTGAGATTCTACATTCTAACAATGTTGCAGTGTCTGCTGATCCTTGCCCCACACTTTAATAGGAAGATACTGGTGATTTTTTCCCGAGTATTTCAAAATCTACATGTATCCAAGAGCACTTAATGCTTCTGCCATCCAGAAAAGACACCATGACTGGATACACATTTATAGGTGTATGTGTTATTCCCTGAAAATTCTTTATAAAGTCTATTCCTTTCTGATATTTCTGTTTTATAGAAGAGAAGCCTGAGGACAATGGACTTTGTTTTCATTTGTAGCTAGATAACCTCTTACATTCCCCCACTATGTCTTTATAGGGTCATAATTCAAAAATGAATTCAAGCAGCAGGGCCAAGTAGCTCATGTAAGACTAATGACCTTGCAGACATTAACTGTGAACTCCAGACAAAATACAAACAACTAGGCGAAGAAGACATAGGGGAGTGAGCAAAAACGATGATATTCTAGAGGGGAAATGACACTTGAAAAGAGAAAAGAGCACAAGGAAATTTCTGGTGGATATGGTTTTTAGTCCAAGGGTAAGTCACAGTCACTGTCACACAGGGATGAAAATTCCAAAAGAAAACCCAGTGTTTCTGACAAGATGCCCTGGGGGTTAGACTTTGAGGAGACACTCCCCCTTGAAAGTCAGAAGGTAACCTACAAAGGAGATATTCAGAAAGGGAGCTGCAATTCTATTTTCTTAACTCTAGCGATACCCTAGGCTGGCCTCTGAAGTATGTCTGTGTGGACCACACTGCCAGAAACTGAGCTAAGGGTGACGGAATGAATTAATATTTTAGATTTGGGGAGAGAATTTAAGAAAAAAAAAATGGTGCTTAGTTTAGTCATCTTCTGAAAGGAATTAACAAGACTGAAAGAAATGGAATCATAACCATGATGTTATTTTAGAAGACAAAATATCCTTGCCATCAATTTTAGCACACATTGATCTACAGATTATATGTACTCCCTATCATAATTCCAGCAAACCTGGTTTTAAAATTCATATAGATTTATAAGGACCTGAGAAGAGGGAAAAAGTTGGCTTAAAACTCAACATTCAGAAAACTAAGATCATGGCATCTGGTCCCATCACTTCATGGCAAATAGACGGGAAAACAGTGGAAACAGTGTCAGACTTTATTTTGGGGGGCTCCAAAATCACTGCAGATGGTGATTGCAGCCATGAAATTAAAAGATGCTTACTCCTTGGAAGGAAAGTTATGACCAACCTAGATAGCATATTATAAAGCAGAAACATTACTTTGCCAACAAAGGTCCATCTGGTCAAGGGTATGGTTTTTCCAGTGGTCATGAATGGATGTGAGAGTGGGACTGTGAAGAAAGCTGAACGCCGAAGAATTGATGCTTTTGAATAGTGGTGTTGGAGAAGACTCTTGAGAGCCCCTTGGACTGCAAGGATATCCAACCAGTCCATCCTGAAGGAGATCAGTCCTGGGTGTTCATTGGAAGGACTGATGCTGAAGCTGAAACTACAGTACTTTGGCCACCTCATGCGAAGAGTTGACTCGTTGGAAAAGACCCTGATGCTGGAAGGGATTGGGGGCAGAAGGAGAAGGGGACGACAGAGGATGAGATGGCTGGATGGCATCACCGACTCAATGGACATGAGTTTGGGCAAATTCCGGGAGTTGGTGATGAACAGGGAGGCCTGGCGTGCTGCAATTCATGGGGCCACAAAGAGTCGGACATGACTGAGCGACTGAACTGACTGAGAATACCCAAAGCAAACTTGGGAAATAGAAATTTGGAAGACTTATGCTACATAATTTCAAGTTAACTATAACATATGGTGATCGAATAATTATTTTACTGGCACAGAGATCAATAAGTTGATTCAATTAATAGGAGAGAGCTAAGAAGTTGATATATACTTGTATGTCTGTTTTTTTTTTTTTTTTGAACAAAGACACGAAAACAATTGAATGGGAGAAAAAGTCAACAAATGGTGTTGGAAAAACTAGGCTAACCCTAGAGAAAACAATATGCCCTTACCCTACACTAAACACAAGTACTAATTTGAGATATATTGTAGACTTAAATATAAACAGTAAAACTATACAGCTTTTAGAGAAAATTACAGGAGAAAATCTTTGTGAATTGGTTATAAGCAAAAGATTTTTAGGACACAAGAATCAAAACCATAAAAGACAAAAATATGATAAAATAACATTTCTTCAAAACTAAATATTTTTCCTCATTAAAATAATCTCACAACTTTGAAACAAAAACATGCATAAAATTTATAAAGGGTAAGTAGATAAATAGTCAAACAGACAGAGTGAGCTTTAATGGGCTCCCAATGGCCAAATTGAGGACAACGTGAACCGTACAATTAGTAAGTAATGGATTATAATCATTTAAACTAAAAATGATCTGTGAAACTGCTGATAAATAAGTAAATCAAGTACATGGGAGTAGTAACATGTTTCTAATAGCAGAATGAAAACCAATAAAATTTGAACTGATAATAAAATTTCAAACCATTATCTTGCAACAATCTTAGGGATAATTACTCTAGGCAAGCTATCCATAGTTGCTAATGTCTATGGATGAAATTTAAATAAAAAGAGGATATTCATACTATCTCAACTATCCATACCCAGGTTACTTGTGGATTATGAAAGGACAATGGCAAGTTTATAGTGAAGTAATCTGGCAGACTCTACGTTTAACCAGGATATTAAAATAAACATTACTAGTAATGGGACAAACTGATAACATTCACTTCTCCAGGTGATTCATTGAGAAAGACATAGCATCACTTACATGGTCTTACATGAGACAAACCCGATTGAGGACGATTCTATAAAACAACTGACCTGAACTCTTCAAACGATAAAGTCACGAAATTAAAAAAAAAAAAATTATTCCAGATTAAACGCTAAAGATCCATGACACCTGAATGCCATGTACCATCCTAGATTAGTTCACAAATGCTTGAGAATCCTATTAAGGACAATTAGTGAAAGTGAATAGTGTTAGTCATTCAGTCCAACTCTATGCAACCCCATGCAAGCCCTCCAGTCTCCTCTGTCCATGGGATTTCTCAGGCAAGAGTAACTGGAGTGCATTGCCATTTCCTCCTCCAGGGGATCTTCCCGACCCAGGGATCAAACCTGGTTCTCCTGCATTGCAGGTGGATTCTTTACTGTCTGAGCCACCAAGGAAGCACAAATTTTCTCAATGTGGTCGTTTTTTTCTCTTTGGTTACATAAGAATGACCTTGCTTTGAGAGAGAGACAGAGAAACATATGGTAAATGCAGTGGAAGGTAACAATTGCTGAAGGATATATGGGTATTAATTGAATTATTCTTGGGACTTTCAAGGTTTAAATTTTTTTTTGAAAATGAAAAATTCAGAAACAAAACCAAAAATAATCTAAACAAAAATTTTCTGCTGTTTACTTAGGAGAGATTCTCTTTATTAATGGATTGATCTTAATCTGTGATTAGAGCCTTTCTTGCAGCACATGGAAGTTTTTTAACAAAAATTTTAATATTTCTTTTCCAATATCCTTGGTTTTTTGTTTTGTTTTGTTTTTTTTTTTCACCATTTTGGGAGCAGGTACATTTCTTAGATTTATAGTGTCATTTTCTATCCCACATACTTTGTATCTTTCTCTTTTATTTTTAATCAATATATTTTAAAATATTTTGTCTTAACTTTCTGCATACTACTGGCTCTTCTCAAGATGGGTTTCTATTTTGTTTCCACACTGTTAAATTCAGGATTCTACTATTGCATAGATCTTTTCCCTAAATCTCTCCCTTACTGTTTTACATTTCAACTCAACCTATTGTCTGAAAAATCTTTCTATTTTTTTCTTGGAGTCTTTTCCCACCTGCATCCAAAGGAAATGCCAGTTTCATCTAATACTTAGTCATTATAAGAGTTTTCCTTTATATGAGTTTTCATATAATGTTTCTTTTCTTGTATACTGTAGTATTTTGTGTTCATAGTTCCCTATGAAACAGCTGACTCTTTTTAACGGCTGAGTAATATTACATGGTGTATATGTACCACAGCTTCCTTATCCATTCATCTGCTGATGGGCATCTAGGTTGCTTCCATGTCCTGGCTATTATAAACAGTGCTGCGATGATCATTGGGGTGCATGTGTCTCTTTCAGATCTGGTTTCCTCAGTGTGTATGCCCAGGAGTGGGATTGCTGGGTCATATGGCAGTTCTATTTCCAGTTTTTAAAGAAATCTCCACACAGTTTTCCATAGTGGCTGTACTAGTTTGCATTCCCACCAACAGTGTAAGAGGGTTCCCTTTTCTCCACACCCTCTCCAGCATTTATTGCTTGTAGACTTTTGGATAGCAGCCATCCTGACTGGCGTGTAATGGTACCTCACTGTGGTTTTGATTTGCATTTCTCTGATAATGAGTGATGTTGAGCATCTTTTCATGTGTTTGTTAGCCATCTGTATGTCTTCTTCATGGAATATTACTCAGCCGTTAAAAAGAATTCATTTGAATCAGTTCTAATGAGATGGATGAAACTGGAGCCCATTATACAGAGTGAAGTAAGCCAGAAAGATAAAGATCATTACAGCATACTAACACATATATATGGAATTTAGAAAGATGGTAATGATAATCCTATATGCAAAACAGAAAAAGAGACACAGATGTACAGAACAGTCTTTTGGACTCTGTGGGAGAAGGCGAGGGTGGGATGTTTCGAGAGAACAGCATATATATTATCTATAGGGAAACAGATCACCAGCCCAGGTTGGATGCATGAGACAAGTGCTCGGGCCTGGTGCACTGGGAAGATCCAGAGGAATCGGGTGGAGAGGGAGGTGGGAGGGGGGATCGGGATGGGGAACACATGTATATCCATGGCTGATTCATGTCAATGTATGACAAAACCCACTGCAATGTTGTGAAGTAATTAGCCTCCAACTAATAAAAATAAATGGGGGAAAAAAAAAAAGAAACAGTTGACTCATCCAAGAATGATGAGAGGTCAAGCTAGTCTGTCATTTGCCAATAGAAGACTTGTCTTAGCTCAGTGTTCATAATCATTCTAATGCTTCTGTATCAGACTGAGTTAAGGTCTGTAACTTTACCCCATTCTGGCTATGTTTTACATTGGGAGAACTTTCTAGCTTTTCCTGTAGGACATACTCTCAAGATTCCACTTCCCAGTATTCAAAATACTTTTAGTTTCCCTCCCCTTGCACAGTTATTTATTTTTGGTGCTTAGTCACTGAATGTTTGGAGATGTTCCAAATCATTGTCTATGTATTAGAGAGATAGCTAAGTCCTTTATGCCTGTTGGTACAGATTTCTTTTTAAACTAAGGAGGCAGGTAGTAAAGAAAGGTATAGAAGTCTTTTTATTATTCCCAGAACATCATAGAATTGGTGAGTCATAAATGGTTATAATTTTATCCCCTGTCCTAGACCTATCGAACTTTTGGAATTAGAATTTGGATCTAAGCTAAAGTTTTAGGGCCTGGTAATAAACTGACTTCCTGCCTTAGAATTTTAAAAATTGAGCATTAATATTTTATGGAAAAACCCAAATGAACATTTTGGCCAGCACAATATTTTAGGTAAAAGTGAGTGGAAGATTCATCAAAGTCAGATAATCTAATCATTTTACCCAAGTTTACCCTTTATTTTTAACTGTAAAAAAAAGTTTGCAATAATGGTAGAATAAACTTTTGGGCAGAGTCAACTAAGAGAAAATAAGAGATGTAATTTTAATCACAATGGTGAATGCCTGTTTTCCTTTCTTGAATTGAGTCCTTTTGTTTCTCAGAACTCAATTTTCAAAATTCATATTTGTGTTCTGCAATAACCACAATATATGGGAGTGAGAGCATGTTCTTTATTTGGAAAATTGCTTTGAAGGTATATATCTTAAAATAAATCAAGTTAAGATATAAGTTTTGTTATTAGTTTGTAGTTGTAGAGTAGTAAATTGCAGTGAATGTGGCTGGATTTATACCTACTTTTAGGGATTTATTGGTGTTTTCTTTATGGCTTGATATATGAGCAATCATTTTAAATGTTCCATTGCCTCTTGAAAAGAAGGAGCAGTAGTACTTACACAGGATTTAGGACTTGAAATACAGTTATACATAAAACATACCCTGTTAATGTATTACTCAGAGCTTTTGTGTTAACTTGCTCTATCAAAGACTAAGTTAAAATTTTTCAAGTAAATTTGTACTTATTTTTATATTTCTTAGCACGTGTTTTAAGTATTTAAGTTCTAGATTAAATGCTTAAACTTTCACTACTATTTCTACTTTTTGTACACTGGGACATGTGCTTTAGCATACAAGCATGTGAACTATAAAATTGCATATATACATATATTGATTCTTTTCTTGTTTGGACTGTTTCATCTATCAAAGGCTGACAGGTTATATTAAATTTTGTGTGACTTCGTTTCTGTTTCTCCTATGTCTAAGGAGTTACTTTTATTTTATATATTTACATAAAGATTATCATTTTTTAAAGTCTCATCACAGTTGGATGATTACTGTTAACTGTATGCTTTCTAACAAAGAGCAACTTTACCTACTTAATAGCTTACCTTGAACTCCACTTTCATATTGTTATTAGAATCTTTACCTTATTTTTAATTGCATTTGTATTACGTATATATTCCAGTCTTTTTCCTTTTAGTCATTATAGTCTACTTTGTTTTACCCCTGTATCTTGTTGAAAGTATACAGTTTATTTATGCCAATGAATATGTGTCTGAATTTACTTATTTTACATTATATTCAAGAATCATTTTTAAATTAAGTGCTTTCATTGAAGCATAATTTACACACAGTGAAATATTTCTTAAATATATAACTTGGTTATTTTGATGAGCAATGAGCATATTGTTCAAGAATGAATATTTTCGTTACCACATAACAGCCCCTCTCATGTCCTTCTTTAGTAAACTCACTGCCCAGAAGAATCACTCTTCTGATTTTTATAATCATAGATTAATTTTTTCTGTTATCACCTTTTCTATAAATGTGATCACACTTAACATACTGATACATAGTTTGACTGACTTTACTTGAAATAGTATTTCCAAGATTCATCTATTTTGTTGCTTGACCTTGTAATTTCCTTAACTCATTTGTGAGAAGCATTTCATCATATAAATATACCATAGTTTTATGCTATCCTGTTCTCCTCTTGATGGAGAATATTTAGGCTATTTCCACTGTCATTTAGGTTATTGCTACTGTAAACTTATTATGAATATGAGGCTACTATGAAAATTCTTACATAGTGCTTTAAAATGAATACACATTTTTAAACTTCATGCATGAAACTGCCATGTAAGTTTCCAAAGCAGTTATATCATTTTAGTCCCACCTGCAATGGATCCATTCGCTTCTATCAGCAGCTATGGAAACAGAGGGTGTGTACACTTGGGTTCCTGAGACCCTTTTAGGAGTCTATAAAATTCGAAGTATTTTCCTAGTAATACTAAGATGGTATTTGTCTCTTATTGATATTCTTCTTGAAGAAAATCAATGGGGCAATTGGGCGGGAGGTAAAATAAATCTGTCATTTATTTTAGCATAATCAGAGCAGTAGCACCAAACAGTGATTGCTTCTTCACTACTGTACACTTATAGGAAAGACAGAAAGACAGAGAGAAGGAAGGAAGGAAGAAAATGTCAGTGTTAGATAAGAACGTCCTTGGTGAAGCAGTAAAAATTGATAATTTTACTAATTTGTGACCCTTAATATTCTTAATTTTAACACTCTTTGTGACAACTAGAAGGTACACATAAATGTCTACTATGTATTCTGAAGTATAATGCCTTCTTGACAAACAGCACTTTATTTATTTTTTTTTTATATATGGAATTTATTTATTTATTTATTTATTTTATTTTTTTTATTAGTTGGAGGCTAATTACTTCACAACATTTCAGTGGGTTTTGTCATACATTGATATGAATCAGCCATAGAGTTACACGTATTTCCCATCCCGATCCCCCCTCCCACCTCCCCCTCCACACGATCCCTCTGGGTCTTCCCAGTGCACCAGGCCCGAGCACTTGTCTCATGCATCCCACCTGGGCTGGTGACCTGTTTCCCTATAGATAATATACATGCTGTTCTTTCGAAACATCCCACCCTCACCTTCTCCCACAGAGTTCAAAAGTCTGTTCTGTACTTCTGTGTCTCTTTTTCTGTTTTGCATATAGGATTATCATTACCATATTTCTAAATTCCATATATATGTGTTAGTATGACAAACAGCACTTTAATTGTGAGGGAAACTGGCTGCCTCTTTCATGAAACATCACTTTCACTTAAAAAAAAATAACTGACGGTTTATGATTATTCAGATTGGATATATGTTAAACATTTTTCAAAAGTTAACTAAGTGTGTCTGTCATTCCAAAGAAAATAACTGACTGTATGTGTTACCAGTGATGAAAGTTGAGCTTTTAAGGAAAAATTAGAATATAAAAAAACCATATCTATCAGCTTCCCAATATTTAAAGATGTATCTGAAAAATTTGGTGGTGATAAAATGAGTGTGGCTTTTGATGCTGCCTAATGAAGTATGTCTTTCTCAGGGATTGGAATGAAAACTGACCTTTTCCAGTCCTGTGGCCACTGCTGAGTTTTCCAAATTTGCTGGCATATTGAGTGCAGCACTTTCACAGCATCATCTTTCAGGAGCTAAAATAGCTCAACTGGAATTCCATCACATCCACTAGCTTTGTTTGTAGTGATGCTTTCCAAGGCCCACTTGACTTCACATTCCAGGATGTCTGGCTCTAGGTCAGTGATCACACCATTGTGATTATCTGGGTCGTGAAGATCTTTTTGGTACAGTTCTTCTGTGTATTCTTGCCACCTCTTCTTAACATCTTCTGCTTCTGTTAGATCCATACCATTTCTGTCCTTTATCAAAACCATCTTTGCGTGAAATGTTCCCTTGGTATCTCTAATTTTCTTGAAGCGATTTCTAGTCTTTCCCATTCTGTTGTTTTCCTCTATTTCTTTGCATTGATCACTGAGGAAGGCTTTCTTATCTCTCCTGGCTATTCTTTGGAACTCTGCATTCAAATGGGAATATCTTTCCTCTTCTCCTTTGCTTTTCACTTCTCCTCTTTTCACAGCTATTTGTAAGGCCTCCTCAGACAACCATTTTGCCTTTTCGCATTTCTTTTCTGTGGGGATGGTCTTGATCCCTGTCTCCTGTACAGTGTCACGAACCTCCAGCCATAGTTCATCTGGCTCTCTGTCTATCAGATCTAGTCCCTTAAATCTATTTCTCACTTCCACTGCACAGTCATAAGGGATTTGATTTAGGTCATACCTGTATGGTGTAGTGGTTTTCTCTACTTTCTTGAATTTAAGTCTGAATTTGGCAATAAGGAGTTCATGATCTGAGCCACAGTCAGCTCCTGGTCTTGTTTTTGCTGACTGTATAGAGCTTCTCCATCTTTGGCTGCAAAGAATATAATCAATCTGATTTCGGTGTTCACCATCTGGTGATGTCCACGTGCAGAGTCTTCTCTTGTGTTGTTGGAAGAGGGTGTTTGCTATGACCAGTGCGTTCTCTTGGCAAAACTCTATTAGCCTTTGCCCTGCTTCATTCTGTACTCCAAGGCCAAATTTGCCTGTTACTCCAGGTGTTTCTTGACCTCCTGCTTTTGCATTCCAGTCCCCTATAATGAGAAGGACATCTTTTTGGGGTGTTAGTTCTAAAAGGTCTTGTAGGTCTTCATAGAACCGTTCAACTTCAGCTTCTTCAGCATTACTGTTTGGGGCATAGGCTTGGATTACCATGATATTGAATGGTTTGCCTTGGAAATGAACAGAGATCATTCTGTCATTTTTGAGATTGCATCCAAGTACTGCATTTTGGACTCTTTTGTTGACCATGATGGCTAGTCCATTTCTTCTAAGGGATTCCTGCCCATAGTAGTAGATATAATGGTCATCTGAGTTAAATTCACCCATTCCAGTCCATTTTAGTTCGCTGATTCCTAGAATGTCGACATTCACTCTTGCCATCTCCTGTTTGACCACTTCCAATTTGCCTTGATCCATGGACCTAACATTCCAGGTTCCTGTGCAATATTGCTCTTTACAGCATCGGACCTTGCTTCTATCACCAGTCACATCCACAACTGGGTATTGTTTTTGCTTTGGCTCCATCTCTTCATTCTTTCTGGAGTTATTTCTCCAGGGATTATCGCATGGGAGTTAGTGTCAGAGAGGCCATTGTTCAATTCACTACAGATGGTTTCATATACCATATGATAACTAACTTTTAAAGCACATTTTGAGATTTGGTATATTGCAAAAGAACATTAGCTGAAAAGTCTTTCAAAAATAACCTCTTCCTTTTTAGTTACATTTCCACTTGAAGCTGGATTTTCTTCTGCTCTCTCAGCAAGTACAACTTGTCACAGTAGAATGAATCAACAAATATAAGACTGCAGCATCTATTAAGCCGAACATTACAGATTTACAAAAATGGAAATCTATGTTATACTTGTCATCTTATAAGTTTTTATTTTGGAAAATACAGTAATTTTTCAAAAAATTGTTGCTGCTTATTATTTACTGGTTTAATTATAATTTTAAATTCATTATAAATTATGCATTTTAAAAATATCTGTTTTAGTTTCTAATGTGGTAAGTATTGGGCTTCCCTTGTGGCTCAGCTGATAAAGAATGAGCCTGCAATGTGGGACACCTGGGTTTGATCCTTGGGTTGGGAAGATCCCCTGTAGAAGGGAAAGACTACCCACTTCAGTATTCTGGCCTGGAGAATTCCATGGACCACAGTTCATGGGGTTGCAGAGTTAGAAACCGCTTACTTTCATTTTCACTTTCGTGGTAAGTATGATATGAAAATCCACATTGTGGAAAGTTCTTTAGGATTTTTAATAATTTTTAAGACTATATAGTAATTCTGAGATGACAAAGTTTGGAAACCACTGCCCTATGCCCATATCAGGGGTCCTCAATCCACGGGTCACAGACCAGTACTGTTTCATGTCCTGTTTAGGAAACAGGCCACAGAGCAGGAGGTGAGTGTGAGCCCCATCATGCCACATTACTCGTTTGAATTACCACCTGAAACAAGCCCTATCCTCTGGCCTGTTCATCGAAAAACTGTCTTCCACGAAGCTGGTCCCTGGTGCCAAGATGGCTGGGAAATTCTCGGCAACATTTGCTGTGGTTAATCTTTCAAAATTTTGCGGCTGTAGTGGCTAGGAAATGCCATCTCATTGTGGTTTTAGTTTGCCTTACCTTGATGATGAGTAATTTGAGTACCTTAGTGGTTAATTTACGTGCTTTTAAAAAAAAATGTATCTTTTCTAATTCCTTGCAGTATTTTCTTTGACCTAATCAACACTTACAAAGTGTTGTTGTTGTCCACTTGCTAAGTCATGTTGAACTGTTTGCGACTCCATTGTCTGCAGTTCACTATCTCCCAGAGTTTGCTCAAATTCATGTCCATTGGGTTGGTAATGCCATCCAACCATCTCATCATTTGTCACTCCCTTCTCCTCCTGCCCTCAATCTTCCAGCATCAGGGTCTTTTCCAAATGAGTCAGCTCTTCACATCAGGTGGCCAAAGTATTGGAGCTTCAGCTTTAGCATCAAGCCTTCCAATAAATATTCAGGACTGATTTTCTTTAGGTTTGACTGGTTTGATCTCCTTGCTGTCCAAGGGACTCTCAAGAGTCTTCTCCAGCACCATAGTTTGAAAGCATGAATCCTTCAGTGCTCAGCCTTGTTTATGGTCCAACTGTCACATCCATACATGACTACTGGAAAAACCATAGCTTTGATTATATGGACTTTCATCAGCAAAGTGATGTCTCTGCTTTTAATATGCTGTCTAGGTTTTTGAGTCCCCCCGCTGCCTCCCTGCCCAAGGAATAAACATCTTTTAAGTTCAATTTCATGGCTGCAGTCAAGGTCTGCAGTGATTTTGGAACCCAAGAAAATAAAATATGTCACTGCTTCCACTTTTCCCTTTCTGTTTGCTATGAAGTGATGGGACCAGATGCCATCTCTCTTTCCTTCATTAATTACCCTGCTTGCTAAGTCACTTCAGTCGTGTCTGACTCTGTGCGACTCCATAACGGCAGCCCACCAGGCTCCGCCGTCCATGGGATTTTCCAGGCAAGAGTACTGGAGTGGGTTGCCATTTCCTTCTCCAATGCATGAAAGTGAAAAGTGAAAGTGAAGTCGCTCAGTTGTGTCTGACTCTTTGCAACCGCATGGACTGCAGCCTACCAGGCTCCTCCGCCCATGGAATTTTCCAGGCAAGAGTACTGGAGTGGGGTGCCATTGCCTTCTCCGCATTAATTACCCTACACTTGCCTAAATGAGGTCTGATAATGATCTACCCTTCCTGACACCAAATACTATGGAGATCTTTACCTAGTTTTCCAGATTCATGTCCAATTCTGCTAGTTGTGCATTTGAGGCTAGCACATACCTTCTCAGTCATTCTTCTGTACTTTTCCAATTCTAATCTCTGTACTTCTGAGAAACTTTCTTCCTCCCATCCCTTGTAAAATCTCACAAATGACATGTTCCATCTATGACATATAAATATTATGTAGATTATTTTGTTAGGAATATTGCTCAACTCATCTCTAGACTTTCTCATTTTATTATTTGTCTACTTCTTTTATTAAAAAATGAAGAGAGAAAAGTAAAAATTTCCACATGTAATTTGAATTTATGTCTCCTCTTGCCTGGAGAATCCCAGGGACGGGAGCCTGGTGGGCTGCCGTCTATAGGGTCTCACAGAGTCGGACATGACTGACATGACTTAGCAGCAGCAGCGAGTTCTGTCAGTTTGCTTAATACATTTATTTCTGTTCTGAATTGCACACACATTTAGGGTTGCTATACCTTCCTGTTGAACTGACACTTTTTTTTACTATGAAAAAGTTATCTTTATCTCCTGGTATTCCTTGCTCTGAAGTTTACTGTGTGCTAGAAATAAAACCACACCAACTCTCTTTTAATGTTTTTCTTGTATATACTTTCTTCATTTGTTCACTTCCAACATTTTTGTGTCTGTATATTTAAATTGCATACCCTGTAATTAGCTTAGAGATGTTTCCTGATATTTTGATTGAGTCTGATCATCAATGCCTTTGATAAAAATGATTTGCCTATTTATAATAAATACAGTTATAAAGAATAGCAAATTTTCCTTGTTGGCTCCTTTGCCTAGCTTTCCAGATCATGTCTAGTTTTGTTTCTTGCTTTCTTTGGTTGAACTGAGTGTTTTTTATGATTATGTTTTACTTCTTCAAATGACTTGTTAACTGTTCTTTATTTTTGGGGGGATATGGCTTAATTTATCACAGATATGGCTTAATTTATCCATGAATTAAGAGTATACAACTTTACATATAATTGCATTATTATCCATTTATTCTCTCTTCTTTGTCTGTGCTATTATTGCTATATATGTATATACATATAAAACTTTTATATGTTACAAAATCCCACAACATTATTATATTTTTCAATATAAGAAAATAAATAGCATTTTAAATTGTGTAGTATTTATTTCTGATACTATGCTATTCATTTCTTCCTTAAATTTCCATCTGGTATGATTAGTTTTTCAGGTTGAAAAATTTTATTTGGCATTTCTTCTTGTACATTTCTTTTATGCTAGTGAAAATTCTCTCAGCTTTCATTTATTATAATATATTCATTTCACCTTTTCTTGAAGGTTGTTTTTGCTGTATATAGAATTCTTGGTTGACAGATTTTTTTCTTTTCTGTCAGCACTTTAAAGAAGTTATTGTATTATTTCATGGACTCTTTGGTTTCTGATGAAGTCAACCATTATTCTTATCCCTGTTCTAAAATGAAAAAAGAAATACATTTCTTTTATACTGGCTGTATTTAACATTTTCTCTTTATCTTCTTTTTTTTTTTTTTTTACATTTTCACTTTTGAAGTTCTTTCATTTGTAATTCAACTACTTGGGGTTTGCTGAAGTTATTGAATCTGTAAACATATGTTTTTCAGTAAATTTGGAAAATGTTCAGCCATTGTACTTCAAATATTTTTTTGCCCTTTTTAAAAATACTTCTATGATTCCAATTACATATAAATTGTATTGGTATTTTCCTACATGCCACTGAAATTTTGTTTTCTTTCAGCCTTTATTTTCTGTTTAATTTATAATGACTTCTTCAGATTCGCTGATCTTTTCATTTGATGTGATCAGTTTTCTAAATCTATCCAAATTTTTTCAAATTCTGGAATATTTATTTGACCTTTTTGATACCATCATTACTGTTATTTCTCATCATTTTATTAAATTGTTCATTTTCTTGCATAAAATTTAAATTTATTTAAATTTAATTTACTACTATATTATGCATCTGGGGCATCTGCTGATCTGATTTTATTGACTCCTTTTTTATCCAGATGTCACATTTTTCTCATGCTTTGTATGTGTAGTAATTTATCACTACATATTCTTATCAATGTGAATGATACATCAGAGCCTCTGAACCTTATCTGCCTCTAAAGAATATAAAGTTTTATACTTGTAGGCAGTTAAATTACATGTAAATCACCTTGATCCTAGAAAGACTTGGTTTTAGGCTTAGTTAAAATGGATATATTTTCTCTTTAATTTTACTCATAAAGTAGGTAGCTCTGAGTCCTGGGCTAACTTGTAAGATACGGTTCTACTGAGGTGTAGAGCAATATAAAAAAAGTCCAGAGCATTCAACAAGCTATATCAACTTCATGGAACTTGACTTGGAAACTGTCTACCTAGATGGAGGTAACTGCTGAAATATCTGTCTCCCACATACTGCTTTTTTCTAGGCTTCTTGAATTCTCCCTCTGCATACATATTTTTAAATACTGTCAAAGAATCTGAAGCATAATATGCAGTTTAGAATGCCCCCTTAGTGACTTCTTCCTTTTCAGGAGCTTTTTCCAATAACCAGCTACTCTGGTAGCACCAAGCTCTGACTTTTGTTTCTTCAGCCCATTTCTTTTTGAATTATAATCTTACTCTGTGGTAGAACACTAGAAAATGCTTTTAAGGAAAAAGCTGTTTATGCATGGCATTCTTTCCCTTAAGAACTGTGTATAGTTTCTTCCTGTTTTTGTTTGTTTATAGGTAGCTTTAGGTAGCTTACTTCCCTGGTGGCTCAGATGGAAAAGCGTCCAGCTATAATGCAGGAGACCCGGGTTTGATCCCTGGGTCGGGAAGATCCTCTGGAGAAGGTAACGGCAACCCACTACAGTACTCTTTCCTGGAAAAATCCCATGAACAGAGGAGCCTGGCGACCTACTGTCCATGGGGTCACAAAGAGTTGGACACGATTGAGTGACTTCACTTTCACTTTAGGTAGTTTATTTTGATATTTTGTGCAGAATTTATACACAGTTGTCATAGGATTAACACAGCACAGCCTTTTCTGCCATTTCCAGAGTGGCACTTTGCTGTTAATCAGAATTTTCTTTCAATAAGAATATTAATTTCATTGCTAATGAAAGATGAAAGTAACATAAATATTGATCTGATATTTTATGTTGTCTGTTCTATACACTTTCTTGATATGTATAAATTTTTCAATCTAATCTTTCCTTCTGATAACTTGGCAGACAGAATAAAAAAGAAAAAAACTTAGGAAAAGATGGCTTTTTGGTAGTCATGGTCCAAGTGGCATCACAATCATTTTTAAAGCTGTTCAATCGATCAATGATATATTAAAAGTCAATGTAACAGTGACAGACCTTTCCTACCAAAAGTCAGTCAGTTAGAAACAAACGCACTCCAATATACATGCCCTGAGTACCAAGCTTCCCAGGTGGTGCAGTGGTAAAGAATACCCTTGCCAATGTAGGAGATGCAAGGGATGCGGGTTTGATCCTTGGGTCAGGAAAATCCCCTGCAGTAGGAAATGGCAACCGACTCCAATAGTCTTGCCTGGAAAATCCCATGGACAGAGGAGCCTGGTGGGCTTCAGTCCATGGGGCTGCAAAGAGTCGGACATGACTGAGCACAGCATAGCCATGTGCCAAGCAATCAGAATCAGTTTCACCCAAGTAACCATGTTTTTAGTGATGATGTCACTCCACATGCATCTCTGAGATTCCACCAATCTCTGAACTCTATGATTTTTTAAAATTCTCATGTATGGTTAGTAGTCTACTTTGCCTGGAGAGACTATGCCTGACTATCAACATTTGTCTATATTTTAAGAAGCAATAAAATCACCTTTAAATATTTTTCTCAGCTCCTCAGTGATGGTTGTGTCATCTTTTGACAGTATAAAGTCTATTTTAAATTTCAGTAATTATTTCTCTAATGTTGTTGAACTACCAGTTTTTTTGTATGGTATATAGTTAGTTTACACATTGTGTTGGCCAAAAATTTCCTTTGGTTTTGAAGTAAACATAAAAGACACAGTTTTTCATTTTCATCAAGAACTTTATTGAAGAACATATTGTTTTGTTCCACTACCTTCTGCCATTTTATCAGGTAATGTCATAATTTCATTTTTCCAAAACTTTTTATCTTTTTGAGCAAAGAACTGTTGCAGGTGCCTTTTACTGTCTTTCAGGGAATTGAAATTTTTCCATTAAGAAAATTTTATAAAGATTGAAATAAATAGAAATCCCAAAAGGCAATGCCTGGTAAATACGGCAGGTCAATCAGAACTACCCAGACAAGCTATAACAGTTTTTCCTTGATCATCAAAGAAACATGGAGTCTTGCATTATCCTTATGGAAGATTATGCATTTTCTGTTGACTAATTCTAGACACTTTTCGCTGAGTGCTGTTTTCAGTTGGTCTAACTGGGAGCAGTACCTGGAATTAATCGTTTGGTTTTCCATAAGAAGCTTATAATAGAGTGCTCACTTCCAATTCCACCATATACATGTCACCCTCTTTGGATGAAGACTAGCCTTTGGTGGTTGTTGATGGTTCATTTCACTTGCCCCATCATCTCTTCCATTCCACATTACTTCACAGTATCTACTTTTCATTGCCTGTCACAACTTGTTTAAAAAAACAAAAGCATTTTCATTATGTTTAAATAAAATTGCATGTGGAAATGTGGTCAAGAGGTTTTTTCTTCTTCTGTGGAATCCAAACATCAAAGCAATTAACATAACCAAGCTGGTGCAAATGTTTTTCAATGCTTAATTTGGATATTTTAAGTATGTCAGCTATCTTCCACATGATATAACATTGATTGTTCTCAATTAAAGTCTCAATTTGATTGCTATCAACTTCAACTGGTCTCCTCGACCATGGAGCATTGTCCAGCAAGAAATCTCCAGCACAAAACTTCACAAACCACTTTGACGCTTTCGATTAGTCACAGCACCTTCTCCATACATTGCAGATTTTTCTTTTTTGCTTTTTAGTTGTGGTTTTACATTTCTTGACATAATAAAGCATAATATGCCTAAAACTCTGTTTTTTCCATCTTCAATAGTAAAATGTCCACAGAAAAATTCACCAATTTTGATAATATTTTTCAAATGCATGCTGATATAACAGCTGGTAGATGTACTCTTTTGTTCTGCAGTCTTAACTAGCATTTTATGCTGTGTATCATTGTTTTAGACAGCTAGAATTCCATTTAAATATAAATCATATTTTTCAATAAAGGCCATTATTACTTGCTCATAATAGGTGCTCATTGTATATTGTTGAATGAATCCATAAACTCTCATGATTTCCCTGACCAAGGTGTTTTTATAGCATGCACACTATAGCAGCAATGACTCTGTAAATATAACAGAGCATGTCTAACTGGATTTCTCTCACTCTTCCATATTTACATGCAGTGAATGATAAAACAAAATGCAACTGAGATCTTTATAAAATGCCAAAAGCAGCAATAAAAGAAGAAAAATGTAAAAACTAAAATATTTTTCAAGTTCTTACATTTCAGCTCAACATTGCTACAAATAAGAGCATCATTTACAAAAAACTATAGTAATAATGCCTCCTGCAGATTAGCACAGAGAATGTATATTAGCAATAAAATTATAAATGTATTAGGCAGGTATATTACCCTAATGGTATTCAACGCTCTCAGGATATGAGGACATTCACATCTAGACAGAAATTCAGATTAAGGATAGTCTCTATATTATAGCTTTAGTAATTTTAAAAATAGAATTGAAAAACCCTGTAATGGGGAGTACAATGCTATTAAAATTTTAATATGCATAGTTTAAGATGAAAAGTATCATACATGTACTATGTAAAATATATAAAACACTCATAATCAAAAGGACAGAATCTTACAATCCTACCATTCAAAAATAACAAAGGACTTCCTTGGTGTTCCAGTGGCTAAGATTCCATGCTCTCAACACAGGGGCCCTGGGTTCAGTTCCTGGTCAGGGAACTTGATTGCACATGCCACAACTCTTCAGATTTCACAAGCTGCAACTAAAAACTGGTGTAGCCAAATAAATAAGTAAATAATTAAAAAATACCCATTGGCAATATTTGCGTATATCTCCTTCCTGTCTTAAGTAGGTAGGGGTGTGTGTGAGAGAGTGACCTATAGACAGAGACAGAGAGAGACACAGAGAATCTGAGCACATTCCAACATGTGCATGAGGATATGTTGGCAATGACAGTGATTATTCAAATGCAACTGATTCTGCTCCCTCATAATCTTCAAGGATATTACATCAAGTCCAGAGTCCCCACCATTTTTGGAACTACTAGCATTTGCTTTGATCCTTCTATTTTTTTTTCAGCTTTCCTGTCTCAAATACTTTCTGTTCAGAACCACGGTTGGCTGCTGCCACTATTGATACAGCCCAATTGAGAATATCTTTGTCTGTGTCAAGAGCTCCCACCTGACGTTGATTCCATGTAGATTTAGAAAGACCACCCTTCTCCCCTCTTCCGCAGTCCATGTTGTCGCCAGGAGCTGACTGTCTGAGTTCTCCTAGCTGATTGTCTGAGCTCTTCTGGCCTCTGTGAATCACACAGTCATTCATTGAGATGCCTTCTTCAGTTCTACCCCTACCTTATTTATAGGGATCCCATACAAATAGAAAAAAAAAAAATGAGGCCAGATGAGAGGCCAGGTGCCAATAAGTCATTCTGTTTTCTTAACTCTTTTCTGTCTGCTATAATATACTAGAATCTGCCTATGCATTCATCATTATTGCGATACCTTTTCATATAAAAATCAGCCACTTTCACATTCTTTAACCTAATGACATTCCCTTTCTCATCTTTGAGTCTGAACTCCAGAGGCCTTGTGGCTAATTCCTAACAGTCCTCTATTATTCATTCTCTTTTTATCCTTCCTTGTAGTAACTGAACCCCCTTCACCTTTAGTTAAATACAGCTGCACAGAGACTGGCCTTTACCCTGTCTAGCATGGTATCTAGCACACCTACACACAGCATTAATGTCCTTTGAACTCTGATCTGGATCCAGAGTCAGAAGATTGAGGCTTGCTCTCTGGGTCAGTGCAATCTAAGGCAAATGGCAAAGTGAATCTCACCCAGTTCTCCAGGCCTTAAAATCCTCCTCTTAAAGTGTAGTGACTAAACCACAGGCCTTTATGCAATGACTGGTTTCTAGTATCCCTTCCAGGTTTAAAATTGTATGGTTCTAATCAGTATACACAGTCTCTGTTCAAAGTTACTCACCCATATATGTAATTTTACTTTCTCCCTTTGGGTATTTCTGACAAATCTTCGTTTGGTGCCCACTGTGATATAAAACTATTTTAGCTTGTATGTCATATGTAGACACATGCTTCTTTTAAGGTGTTCCTCAAGGACAGAAATCCTGTTCTATATTTTATATTTCTTATAGAATCTAACAATAAGACTCATTAAATGCTTGTCAAACTTTAATTCATGGCAAGAAAATGGAGTTTAGTCTTTTCAATGCATCGTAAAAATTAGTGCATGAAACGTGAACTATAAATTTAAAGACACATTGCTTGGAAATTGTAAGCAACTAAGATACTATTTAGTAATACAGTGCTTGAACGTTTTAGTTAACACTTTCATGGCCTAAAAGTATTAATGTGGTTTCCAGATGATGGCTATGATGATAATACCATGTGTTATGTCATTTTTATAGAATTAAGAAAAGAAAAAAAAAACCTTCCAATTAAACTATGACTGTTAGATGTATCCTGATTTCAGAGATGCAAAATAAGGCAAAAAAAGCATATTTCTTAGAATTAATGAATTACTGAAGTAATAGATAATAATAACCACAGAAACAGTGCTAATACTACTGTAACTCTTACAGTGTTAGGTATTATGATAAATACCTTAAAACATGACCTCATTTATACCATGAAGTGGATGGCTCTATTAATGAACATAAAATGAAGGATTAGAGAAAAATAGCAATTTTCCCAAGGTCTGGTAAATCAATCTCTATCAGAATTTATAGAATTTTTTTTTAGTAAATATACTATAATCTAGGTATTTATAGTTCTTTAAAAAGCAGGCACTTCTAACTGGATAAGTTACTGGCTTTGAAGTACTTGATTTGCATCCTAAACATTGGTGAATTGAAATGAAATCTCAGGAGTGTCCTACTGTACATGTTTTTTTATACTCATGGCTTATCATTTTTCTCTGTTAGTAAATTGGCTTGTTTCCTTTCGTTCTTTTTAATAAGACACCAGGGGGATATAGTATTAACTGTGGGGTGAAGTTCAAGTGTAGGGATTCCCTAAACAAAATGTATTTCTGTAGTTGTTAATCAAGCAGTGTGTGAAAGATTTGCATCAGGATTTCTGCACAGATGAAGAATGAAAGCTCCCTAATTTTACTTCCTTGGAGACACAAAATATAATTGTCGTACTGTATTAAAAAGCGAACAGGTAGATCTCCTGGTTGTTGATAAAGGACATGGATTTTGTCTATGAATCAAAGGCTGCAGGAGTTTTGCTTCAGAGGGGGAAGGACAAATTTATACTCTCCATTCTCAGTTACCTGGGTGCTGATTATATACTTCTCTCTCTCCTTCTTCGCTGGCGTGAGGCCCCTACAACACATTTGAGATCTTTAGTACTTGGACAGTGAACAACTTGAGAACAAATGGATATAACTTAAGTCACTTATTTTTTCAGGTTGTTAGCAGCTCTTGAAGAGCCTAGATGGATGAAAATAAACAAGAACAATGTGATTGTGAGCAGACTATACAGCTACATAAATTCCTAAGGTTAGTCATCAACAAAACCAAGATGGCATATATTAATGTATATATATATGGAATCTCTAAAGATAGTACTGATGAACCTATTTGAAGAGCAACAGGGGAGACACAGACAAAGAGAACAGACTTGCAGACACAGTGGGGGAAGGAAAGGGTAAGATGGATAGAGTAGCTTTGAAACATACACATTACCATATGGAAAGCAGATAGCCAGTGGGAATTTGGTGCATAACGCAGGGAACTCTAACCTGGTGCTCTGTGACTACCAAAAGGAGTGAGATGGGGTGTAAGGTGGGAAGGCGGTTCAAGAAAGAGGGGATAAATGTATGCCTATGGCTGATTCATGTTGATGTATGGCAGAAACCAACACAAGATTGTAAAGCAATCATCCTTCAATTAAAAAAATCTACAAACAATAAATGTTGGAGAGGGTATGGAGAAAAGGGAACCTTCTACACTGTTGGTGGAGATGTAAGTTTCTATAGTCACTCTGGAGAACAGTATAGAGGTTCCTTAATAAACTAAAAACAGAACTACCATATGACTTAGCAATCCTACTTCTAGGCATATATTGGGAGAAAACCATAATTCAGAAAAATACATGCACACCAGTGTTCATTGCCACCCTATTCACAGTAGCCAGGACATAGAAGCAATGTAAATGTACATCAACAGTTGAATGGATGAAGAAAGAGTAGTACATGTATGTACAATGGAATATTATTCAGTCATAAAAAATAAAATAGTGTCATTTGCACTATTGGAAGAACATGAAGACAACATGCAACAAGCAACATGGATGAACCTGAAGACTGTCACACTGAGTGAAGCAAGTCAGACACAAAAAACGAACGTCACATGATATCACTTACATGTGGAATCTAAAAACATAAGGGTTCAAATGAACCTATTTACAGAACAGATTCAGAGTCGTGGATATAGAAAACGAACCTATCGTACCTGGGGATGCCGGGGGGAGGGTAAACTGGGATTTGTGACTTACGTACACACTGCTATATATAAAACACATAGCTAATAAGAACCTACTGTGGAGCACAGGGAACTCAATACTCTGTAATGATGGTATGGAAAAAGAATTTTAAAAAAGAGAGTGAATATATGTATAAATGATTCACTTTGCTGTACACCTAAAACTAACATAATAGTGTAAATCAATTATAACTCAATAAAAATCTTTAAAAAAGTAAACCTTCCTCTTCATTACTGTATTTATTTCATCGTGAACTGGTTATTTGCTTTTCAGAGTACTGACAAGTACTGTTCTGCAGATGGCACTTTGAGTAGCACTGGACTTGGGATCCATGTAATATGGTACCTAACAGGGTTATGAGACTGCAAAGCCTGGCCCCTGATTACCCTCAGTTGGTCTTCTACAGTTCTTTGAAGGTATCACCTTCACTCTCAACATCAAGACCACAAAGACTTGAGCATGCTGCTTTCTCTGTTTGGCATGACCCTACCTTGATACTACTATCTTTTCCTTTGAATTCACTTCTTCAGGAAACCGTTTCTTGAACACTCACACTCAATTACATTACTTTGCTATAGGTCCTCATCACATATCGGGCTTCTCCTCTAGGACATTTCCTTTATCTATACTTGTTGTTTGTAGTAATTTGTTGCCTGTTAACAACCACATATTGACAATTTCTCAAGGACAAGGACTTTGTGAATGTCTTTCAATTTCTGAATCCCAGCGCTAACAACTACTTGCTGCACAGTATGTGCACACGCATGGAGCTAAGTCGCTTCAGTCGTGTCTGACTCTCTGTGACCCTATGGACTGTATCCCACCAGGTTTCTCTGTCCTTGGGATTCTCCAAGCAGGAATACTGGAGTGGGTTGCCATGCCCTCCTCCAGGGGATCTTCCTGACCCAGCTATGTCTCATGTCTCCTGTATTGGCAGATGGGTTCTCTACCACTAGTTCCACCTGGGAAGCCCTGTTATATAGTAAGAATGTGACAAATGCTGCTGACTGATGAACTATTTTTCTGGGCTAAGTAAGTTTAAGAGTTGGTTATGCAAAAGAATTTCCCTTAATAAATGCGGAT
Organism: Cervus canadensis; assembly: GCF_019320065.1. Lineage (NCBI taxonomy): Eukaryota > Metazoa > Chordata > Mammalia > Artiodactyla > Cervidae > Cervus > Cervus canadensis. The sequence goes on along the minus strand of NC_057407.1, from coordinate 35,142,802 downwards.
ACCCATCCCCTTTTCCATTTTAAGTTAATGAGCATATAGGCTAAGTGTGTCATTTTAAGCATGTCAACAACAAAGCAAATTCTGCCAAACTTCATGTGAGGAGTGAATAAAATATAAATGGCATGGCTATTTTTTAATACAGTCATGACAACTATTCATTAAAGTACAACTTCAAGAAATCATTTTGTTAAGGATTTTGTGTCATTTTCATGCAAGGAGTCAAAATTTTCTTGACAGAGCAATATATTGCAGCAATGACTTTTACTACGACTTGGTGTCTATCTCACGACAATGCATCCCTAATGGTAAGAATTAAGAAGGCTCTGGTTTGTGACTGTAGAGCCATTTATAGCATCTCAAGGGCACCACAGAAACCACATTTTGTTCTTTTTAAACATTTATTCCAAACATATGCCATAGTTTTATGTTTGCTTATTGAATGAGCAAATATTCCTATTTGTGCCTTGAAGTTTTCATACAGCACATACACTTTCTTTAGCATTGCCAATTTAAGATATTATTTCATTGGTTGGTTTGTATCCATCATAAAAATTTGTCATTTAAACCTATTTGTTCATTTTCTAAACCTGCTGCTGCTGCTGCTAAGTCGCTTCATTCGTGTTCGACTCTGTGCGACCCCTAAATGGCAGCCCACCAGGCTCCCCCGTCCCTGGGATTCTCCAGGCAAGAACACTGGAGTGGGTTGCCATTTCCTTCTCCAATGCAAGAAAGGAAAAGTGAAAGTGAAGTCTCTCAGTCATGTCCATCTCTTAGCAATGCCATGGACTGCAGCCTACCAGGCTCCTACATTCATGGGATTTTTCTAGGTGAGAGTACTTGCAATTCCTGTTAATTTTTCTATCTATAAAATATGCTATTATTCATCCATCTACCAGTCTAATTTATAAAAGGATAAAAAAAATTTGAGGAATATACTGAGGATTGTGTGCAATTCTCCACTTTCTATAATTTAGTTTAGAGGTAGGATATTTGGTAGATTGTGTATGAGGGAGTCTTTGCCTTCAACTTCTTATTTATATGTTTTACAAAGAAGCAGTGAGAATAAAAATATACTGAGTGAAATGTATTGAGTAGCAGAGGCAGATTTTACTGCTGAAATCAATAGAAAAAAAACAGATTAAATTGAAAAGTATATATACATATATTCTTAAAGGTAGTAAGGATCTGAATAAATAAGGAGGATTAAATATATTAAATTTTCTTATTAGTTTACTTGCTATGCAACAAATTACTATCTTAAATTTAGTGATTTAAACCAGCACCATTTTTAGTCATAATTCTTTAGTTTGAAAGTCTGTGCCCAGCATGACAAGATTCTTGGGATTTATTTATAAGACTGGAGTCAAGGTTTTACTTGGGGATGCAGTTCTTATCTGAGACACAGAATACTTTTCCAACCTCATTGGTTGTTAGAAGTTTTTGTTTGTTTGTTTTTTACAGTGGTTATAGAAATGAGGTCTCAGTTTTACTGAAGTTCTTGGCTGGGGACCACCTTAAGCCCTACTGGGAACCTTTCTCTATTGGCACTTTGCAACATGGGTGTTTGCCATCTTCAGGTCAAGTAGAGTGCCTATTTATGATTTCCTCTTCTGCAACAGAGATCCAACCAGTCCATCCTAAAGGAGATCAGTCCTGGGTATTCACTGGAAGGACTGCTGTTGAAGCTGAAACTCCAATATTTTGGCCACCTGATGCGAAGAGCTGACTCATTGGAAAAGACCCTGACGTTGGGAAAGATTGAAAGCAGGAAGAGAAGGGGACAACAGAGGATGAGATGGTTGGATGGCATCACCATCGCAATGGACATGTGTTTGGGTGGACTCCAGGAGTTGGTGATGGGCAGGGAGGCCTGGAGTGCTGTGGTTCATGGGTTCGCAGAGTTGGACACGACTGAGCGATTGAACTGAACTGAACTGAACCTCAACTAATAACAATAAAAACATTAACTAGAAAATCCCCAGTGTTTCTAAATTAAACTGCATAATTCTGAATCACCTGTAGATTACAGAATATATCACAATAGAAACTAGAAAATATTTTCAGCTAAATTATATATAACATATAACATACATAACATGTAGCTTTAAAATTGAGTGATGCAGTAAAATCATTGTTTAAAGGGAAATTTATAGCTCTAAATAATATTATACCATTGATATATGATACTGTACACATGAATAATATTCTATATGGAAATATTTTATATTATTTCATACTTTTCAGTTCAGTTCAGATGCTCAATCGTGTCTAACCCTTTGTGACCCTTTGGACTGCAGCATGCCAGGCTTCCCTATACATCACCAACACCTGGAGCTTACTCAAACTCATGTCCATTGAGTTGCTGATGCCATCCAACCATCTCATCCTCTGTTGTCCCTTTCTCCTCCCACCTTCAATCTTTCCCAGCATCAGAGTCTCTTCAAATGAGTCAGTTCTTTGCATCAGGTGACTAAAGTATTGGACTTTCAGCTTCAGCATCAGTCCTTCCAATGAATATTCAGGACTGATTCCCTTTAGGATTTACTGGTTGGAACTCCTTGCAGCCCAAGAAACTCTCTAGAGTCTACTCCAACACCACAGTTCAAAAGCATCAATTCTTCCCCAATCAGTTTTCTTTATAGTCCAACTCTCACATCCATACATGACTACTGGAAAAACCATAGCCTTGACTAGACAGACTTTTGTTGGCAAAATAATGTCCCTGTCTTTTAATATGCTGTCTAGGTTGGTCATAACTTTTCTTTCAAGGAGCAAGCATCTTTCAATTTCACGGCTGCAGTCACCATCTGCAGTGATTTTAGAGCCCCCCAAAATAAAGTCTCTCACTGTTTCCATTGTTTCCCCATCTATTTGCCATGAAGTGATGGGATCGGATGCCATGATCTTAGTTTTCTGAATGTTGAGTTTTAAGCCAACTTTTTCACTCTCCTCTTTCACTTTCATCAAGAGGCTCTTTAGTGCTTCTTCACTTTCTGCCTAAGTGTGGTGTTGAGAGGGACGGTAACAGGCAGGAAGGCCAGGGGTCTCCAAATGGAGGAAATAGGCTGCAAGTGCCAGACATTTTTATCTCTCTTAAGCGGCAGGAGGAAACAAATTAGAGACATTTTTTTTTTCCTTCTCTACAAATTTAAAAGGAGGTTTCTCTTAAAATGCTCTGTTGCCATGACACCTGGTTTCACCAAGCTAACTATTCTCAAACCTTGAGTTAACCACTACATTTTTTCTTATGGAAATGTTTGTCTTAAGCTATGTTAATGTACCCCAGACTCTGTCTTCAAGTTGGTTCCGCCAAATGGCTCAACCTACTTGACAAACTGGTATGCTATACTCAGATGTTCCCCTAATCTATGTAAACGAAACTGTGTGGTAATCTGCCCTTCTACAAGATTCAAGTCAATCATTTTATGGCCTGGGATGAATAATCTGGTGCCAAGATTATCACAAAATGCAACTTATGGATGAGGGGCCTGGTGCCATTCTGACTTTTAAGACATTCCTTTCTTTTCATTAACAGACTGCTAGTGACTATATAACATCCAGCTGAAGACTAGCAGGGGGTACTCTTTCTGTCCCCTTCTGATGCCTATGTCAGAAGCTTTCTCTATCTCCTTTATACTTTAATAAAACTTTATTACACAAAAGCTCTGAGCGATCCAGCCTCGTCTCTGGCCCTGGATTGAATTTGTCTCCTCCAGAGGCCAAGAATCCCTGCATCTTATCATTCAGCAACAACCTTTTAGTGTCATCTGCTTATCTGGGGTTATTGATGTTTCAATCTTGATTCCAACTTGTTCTTCATCCAGTCCAGCATTTCTCATTATGTACTCTGATATAAGTTAAATAAGCAGGGTGACAATATACAGCCTTGACTTACTCCTTTCTCTATGAGGAACCAGGCTGTTCCATGTCCAGTTCTAACTGTTGCTTCTTGACCTGCATACAAATTTCTCAAGAGGCAGGCCAGGTGTTCTGGTATTACCATGTCTTTAAGAATGTTCCACAGTTTTTTGTGATCCACACAGTCAAAGGCTTTGATGTAATCAATAAAGCAAAAGTAGATGTTTTTCTGGAACTCTCTCGCTTTTTTGATGATCCAACAGACAGCGATTTGATCTCTGGCTCCTCTGCCTTTTCTAAATCCAGCTTGAACCTCTGGAAGTTCATGCTCATGTACTGTTGAAGCCTGGCTTGGAGAAATTTGAGCATTAATTTACTAGCGTGTGAGGGATGGCATCCCCGACTCAATGGACGTGAGTTTGGGTAAACTCTAGGAGTTGGTGATGGATAGGGAGGACTGGCGTGATGCAGTCCATGAGGTCACAAGAGTTGGACACGACTGAGAGACTGAACTGAACTGAACTGAGATGAGTGCAATTGTGCAGTAGTTTGAGCATTCTTTGGCATTGCCTTTCTTTGGGATTGGAATGAAAACAGACCTTTTCCAGTCCCGTGGCCACTACTGAGCTTTCCAAATATGCTGGCATATTGAGTGCAGCACTTTCACAGCATCATCTTTTAGGATTTGAAATAGCTCAACTGGAATTCCACCACCTCCACTAGCTTTGTTCATATGGATGATTCCTAAGGCCCTCTTGACTTCACATTCAAGGATGTCTGGCTCTAGTGAGTGATCACAGCACAGTGGTTATCTGGGTCATGAAGATCTTTTTTGTATAGTTCCTCCATGTATTCTCACCACCTTTTCTTATTATCTTCTGCTTCTGTTAGGTCCATATCATTTCTGTCCTTTATTGAACCCACCTTTGTATGAAATATTCCCTTGGTATCTCTAATCTTCTTGAAGAAATCGCTTGTGTTTCCCATTCTACTTTTTTTCCTCTATTTTTGCATTGATCACTAGGAAGGCTTTGTTATCTCTCCTTGCTATTTTTTGGAACTCTGCATTCAAATGTGTATGTCTTTCCTTTTCTTCTTTGCCTTTTGTCTGTTCTTTTCACAGCTACTTGTAAGGCCTCCTCAGACAACCATTTTGCCTTTTTGCATTTCTTTTTCTTGGGGATGGTCTTGACCACTGCCTCCTGTACAATGTCACAAACCTCCATCCATAGTTTTTCAGGCACTCTGTTTGTCATATCTAATCCCTTTAATCTATTTGTCACTTCCACTGAATAATCATAAGGGATTTGATTCAGGTGATACATTAACCGTCTAGTGGTTTTCCCTACTTTCTTCAGTTTAAGTCTGAATTTGGCAATAAGAAGTTCACGATCTGAGCCACCATCAGCTCCCGGTCTTGTTTTTGCTGACTGTATACAGTTTCTCCATCTTTGGCTGCAAAGAATATAATCAGTCTGATTTCAGTATTGACCATCTGGTGATGTTCATGTGTAGAGTCTCCTCTTATGTTGTTGGAAGAAGTTTGCTCTGACCAGTGCGTTCTTTTGGCAAAACTCTATTAGCCTTTGCCCTGCTTCATTCTGTACTCCCAGAACAAATTTTACTCCAGGTATTTCTTGATTTTCTACTTTTGTATTCATTTTTTATATTGAAATAATATGAAATTATTATATAAACATATTCATAAGGATATATCTATATACATGTGTATAATACATATAAACATGTATTATATAAACATTTATTTCTCCCTATTTACATATTTTTCATCAACCCAACAGATATTTTTCATTAGCATTGTGAAATGCCACTCTATTATAAAATCATTCTGTATATTTATGTATGATCATTTTTCAACCTAATTAGATTATTTGATAATTTTATCAATTTCATAGTTTAATCAAGAAAAGTTTTCAGCATTCCTGCTGGCTTATTGAATTTTAATGTGAAAGCAATCATTTATATCTTAAGAATAAAAGTTTGGAAGTGATACAAAAGCATTGAATTGGAGTCATTAGATATTAAGCCAATAAGGAATTGATGCATAATCCAAATGGAATTTTGCCATTTGTTTTTAAAAAACACATTTGCAAAATATAAGCATCTAAGTTTTCCTCTGAATAATATTAAAAATAACAAGATCATATAATTGTGTGTGAGGTTGGTGTCTTGGTTATATCAAATAAAATATAGACAACTTTAATCAGCAATGCTTTTCCTTAAGGCTACTGCACTCTAGAATATGTAATTTTATAAAACCCTATTAAAATCTGTAGAATACTAAGAAAGAAAATGAAAATAGGTAGTCTTAACTATAGGTAGAAGACTAAATGTTAACTACAAGATTAAATTAGTATCAAATATTTAAAATAAACTGTGAAATTTTTTAGTCTTAAACAATGGCCATTTTCTAAATGACCTCATTAATATGGTGGTTTATTATCTGGTACAATGAAACCAAATCAAGCAAAGAAAATGTTGTTTTGTACTATTAAACAAGTAAGATTTTGATGATACGACAAAAAGACGAATGATTCAGTGGAAAGAGTCAGAAGTCATTTCTTTGCGGAATCATTTGTGTGAACCTGGGCAAGTCATAAGCTTTTATTTATATGAAAAAAAACTCTTCAATCATACGGATAGAGATGATGCAAATGTTATATTTCTCTTCATTTAGAATTTTCACACTGAATATATTAATATCTTATTTAAACAAACAATAGACTTGCCACAGAACCTTAAAATACTAGGAAAAGTTTTGCTCTATTGAGCCTAATACTGGTAAAGATCTTTATCCTTCACAAAATTTCTGTATATGATTTCTCTCTAGATAATTCTAACTAGCTAGGAAATTAGGCAGGCATGAAATAATGGTCAGTTTATATGTATTTATGAGAAACATGATCTGACCTACATGATAACCAGATCAGATCTGTGATTGAGAACAGCATTTTATAATGGAGTTTTGCTATTTCACATAGAATTTAATTTGGTCAAAATAAAAACAAAATGTACATTCATATCATATAGCTTCATCTGTATTCAAACCAACTTTTCCAGATCACAAATATCAGCAGGGATAAATATGTAAGCATAGTTCCAGAAATAATGGAGTTATGCCTTGCTGTTTGACACTGCTGGAAATGCTATCAGAAGTACAGGCTGCAGGCAAGGAGAAAGCAAGCTTTTTTCACACGGGGAGAATAATGGTAATTGGGCAAGGAGGCTCTCATTATTTCCCAGAGACACTGTTCCGGCGTTTCACTCAAGTGAACAATGAACCTGCTTACACTCTTTATGGCATCTGAATCTCTTGACCACTTATTAGAGAGCTAGAATCAAGAAAGGGTTCTGAAAGCTCAAGAGGGGTAGGGACTGTTCCTCTTATAGCTATACCATTCATACCATAAGTGGCTGCTTTCCTACTCTTAGTTAATCACTTATTGATTGATTAACCTATCATTCAAGACCTTGCACCAGCCTTTGGGTCTGATCTACTCTGGATTTCACCCTCACTGGGCAATTTCTGATTCTGCAACTATTTCCTTCATAAAGCACATGTGTAATATTTATAAACTCGCAAATGGCCATTGTGTTCATTTTCAGAACAGTGTCATTGAGGAAGCAATAGGAAAGACCATGACTTAAACCCGGTGGGAATAGGGTGAGAACCCCAAGGAATGCAGCACAGGTACCAAAGGAAAATAAAGCAGGCTTCTAATTTGTAAGAATGTGTGAGGACGGCAGGAGACACAGGAACTAGGAAACACAGAAAATGTTGAAGCTGAGCCAAGAGAGACCGTCATCAGTCTAATTAAACCACACTCTCTCATTCAGAACCCCCACAAGAGAATCTTTAAATCAATGTGCAGGATCCATCTTCTGGATCCTGCTGCATTTCATTTTCATTTTCAAATATTGAGGCCATTACTGCAATCTGCAAATTTCAGATCCTGCTTCAACTAATCAGGTGTTTGCTATTCTTCCGTGTACTATCATGTGCAGATGGCACAAGCCCCATCTACAGAGAGTTAAATCACAGATAAAAGCACTGCAGCAAGAAAGGGCCAAAGGAAGAAAATCATTAAAACCATCACTTAAAAAAAAAATTCCCTTAAGTCCCCTATTTAGGCATTTTCTTTGCTATAGTCCCCAGCTGTTACGATCTTCTCCTACTCTATTGTCATTTGTTAAAATTATTTCTCATTTTTTTTGTGGCCCAGCAACAATCAACTCTTTCAAAAACCCAATAAGATATCACAAGCACAATCTGATAGTTATATCTACTGATTATGTAAGGCTATTTGTAGCCCTCTTGCAAAGCTTGTCTTCTGCCTTGATTCAGATATAGTTCCCCATTTCCTTACCTAATTTTCCAACTCCATGAGTTCTGAAATTATGTCTTATATATTGGTACCATCCTACCCTGCTTCTACTCAAGAGAGTTTGGGCTTTTTGTATAGGATGTATATGGCAAATATCTCCTAATGAGTGCCTATTATCTAAGCACTCTCGTTGCATGTGTGCGTGCATGCTCAGTCACTTAGTTGTGTCTGACTTTTTGCGACGCTATGTGTATCCTGCCAGGCTTCTCCATCCATGGGATTTTCCAGGCAAGACTACTGGAGAGGGTTGTCATTTTGTTCCATAGGGGATGCTCCTAACCCAAGGATCTAACCCATATCTCCTGCAGGTAGATTCTTTACCACTAAGCCACCTCGGAAATCCTTGCCTATTAAAATCAAGAAGCAGGATTAAAAGATTAAAGTACATTCTTTTGGGACTTTCTTGGTGTTCCAGTGGCTAAGACTTTGTGTTCCCAATACAGGGACCCTGGGTTCAATCCCTGGACAGGGAACTAGATCCTACATGTCACAACTAAGACCTGGCACAACCAAATAAATAAATTAATTCAAATGAATACTTAAAAAAAATAAAGCCTTCTTTCCTTACAATGAATGTTTTCTCCCATATGTTTATGGAACATGGAGAACTTTCTCAGCAAATCTAGCCCTAGCATTAATATTTTTCTCCTCTGTTGAAATCAAAAGGAAAACAAAATTAGTGCTACTGTCAACTCTTTTCCTATTGCTATCCTCATTGGTCTAATTAAATAAATTTTATGAAATTCAAAGGCACATGAGTTGGGTTTTTCTTTTCTTAGTTTAAATAGCTAAGTAATTCAAAATATGAAAAGTCCATATTTATGAGTCCTCTACCTGAAGTAGAAGAGAATTAAAGGTGACTAAAATAAATCCTTGATATACTTTTGGAGCTGAGTTCTTCATGAAAGGCCTTACCAGCTATGCCATAAAGATTACAGTTGCCAAACTATAATCAAGCAAATAGATAGGACAGAATTCCATTCAATAAAAGCAAAGTCTCACATATTTTATTGCACAATGTAGTCATCTATGATTTATAACTTTCCACTTTTCATTCAGAGAAAGTTGCATATATTCCAAGAGGTTATAAACCTTGTTTTGTTTTTTTTTTTGGTACATAGTTCAATCAGCATTATTTACTACAGAAAACAACACTTATGGGACATGTAAATTTTACTTTATCTCCACTGGCATGATAAATGATTTATCAAGTGCAGTGTAAAAGGGAGAAAAAACACTCTAGCTATATGCAATTGTTTGGATATTAATTTTTTTCCATAAGATGACTCTGGTTTATGATAAAACCTGGGTCAGTCAACACACTTTGATACCATGCTAATTCTATGCCTGCCACACTAACTGTGATCTAAGTAAGTGAGCTATCAACCACTGAATTGTATCTTCAATATTCTATGGCTCTGGCTCCACCACTTGCAATTCTTCAACTCAGTAGGTCTTTATAGTCTAGGATCATTACTGTGTAAACATCAGCTGAAAGAATCTGAGACCCACCTAATTTCTCTGTTGTGTCCAAAGAAGGAAGGGATACTTTGGACTTATGATGACAGTTGCCCAAGGACAGTACTGTTTCATATGCAGACATGATACAGATATCATTTATTGCCAGGATTCTCCATTCTGATTTTTTTTTTTTTAATCAAAGATGCCTAGGTAGACGACTCATCCTTGTGATTTTGGCTAATGTTATCTTAACAATGAGAACTATCTATTGAGTGCTTATGACTGTGCCAGTTTTTTAAGATTTACTATCTCATTTTAAAAGAGTTCTAAAAGACTTACGTGTTAAAAATGCTTCATACTGGATCTTGAGAGTTGATTCCACTCCTGTCTTCCCAAGTCTTCATTCACTGATGTTAGAGCAGTCACATGAAACTGGCCATGGTGAAAGTGTGATGGTGTTCCCCGGTGGCTCAGATGGTAAAGAATCTGCCTGTAATACAGTAGATTCGGGTTCAATCCCTGTGTTGGGCAAATCCCTTGGAGAAGGGAATGGCTACCCACTATAGGGTTCTTGCCTGGAGAATTCCATGAACAAAGGAGCCTGGCAGTTTACAGTCCATGGGGTCGCAAAGAGTCAACACAGCTGAGCAACTAACACTTAAGGTTTCCCCAGTAACTCAGCGGTCAAGAACCCACCTGCAATGCAGGAGATGCAGAGTCTATCCCTGGGTGGGGAAGATCCCTTGGAGGAGGGCATGGCAACTCACTCTCATATTCTTGCCTGGAGAATCTCATGGACAGAGGAGCCTGGAGGTCTACAGTCTATGGGGTCTCAGAGTCAAACATGACTGAAGCAACTGAGCATTCATGAGCATGTATGAAAGTGTGATATTGTGGAAGCAGACAAATGTTAAAAATCAGGTCTTTCCAATTTCTGGTTTAATAGCACACCACTGTGTGCTATAGGGAAGTAGCACAAGATACTCAAATAGGTGAAGTAACTAGCTCATAGTCAGTGTGTAAGTTTCAGATAGGAGTTTGACTCCTAGCCAACCACACACCAGGCTCTACCCAGTATGGGCAAATTGTTGAGGCTGCTTACAGACTGAGTCAGTCATTGTGAATAAATTGACTATTCTTCCATAAATTCTATCAAATGTTTAGTTTCCCTAATGTTTTGGTTATACTGAATTTTTTAAGATGCAAATAGCCAGCTATCTTAGTGAGCTTTTGCATAATAGAGCAGTTTTTTTTTTTTTCCAACTTAGTGTGTTTTTTATGGGGGTGATGACTTCTAGGATGACATATTGGCACCTTTTCTCTTAGCAATATTGACAGGCTATTTCACATCCCAACTGAAAAACTTAGCAGGAACCATAAGGAGATGGGATGGCAGGAAGAAGGGATAGGTGGGAAAGGAATTTTAAGATGTATCAAGATATAAGGAACAATGTAACCTTTGGGGAAAAAAAAAGGAAGTATGGTGAGAGTACACTTAGAAGTTGTGATTTTTTTCTGCAACAGATTATCAACAGCAAAAAGAATTATAGTTTTTCTCTCCACAGCAGGATAAAATTCCATGTCACTCTTTACAATAATCCAGAACAGTTTCTAAATTGAAACCATTTTACTTGTTTGACTGCTTGTCTTGTTTGTGTGATCTGTTGTTATGGAAATGACTAAGATGTCAAAACACTGTTTTGTATGATCCCACAGGGGAAGGAGGGTTTCAGGAGGAGAACTCTGAAAGAGGTTTAGAGGCAAACTGAAAACAATTTGGACTCTGCACTTAAAAATCAAAACACATTTTTTGCTTGGCTGTACTTCGATTTTCAAACCACTTCTCCCACGTGGACACTTAATACTCTAGTGTGTGAAAGGTCCGTGAAGTCCATTTTCAGTTGTTTACCATATACTCATGAACCTGGATAAGTCAATGACACCATTTCTTGCTTGCATACTGGGAACAATTCAACAATTTTGATTGAGTTGACCAGCCAAATATAAATAAAATAAACAAACCAGTTATTTGGAATAATGGATAGGCTAAATTATTGCTTAAAATGCCTGCAGTCTGTCAATATATTTCTATTATTTTGTGAATATAGACATGTGTTACAAAAGGCCAACCCTTCAGCAAGTGCAAAATCTACTGTCCTGAAATGTTATATTTTAAAGATAAAAGGAATTGCTGTAATTTAAATACATGATCAAAATGAAAACATATGACATTCAAAACACCATTATAAAAATGTGTTTTTGTAAATAAATTCATTTATTATTTCTTATTTTAGGATGTAGGGGAATGATTGCAGTACCATTTGCAACTTGCCAATTTTGAAAAATTGGCCAAGTTAGTGCTTTGCAAATAATAAACTTAACCATTGACCTCACTACCAGGATGCCATGGTGGAGAGAAGAAAGATGAAGAAAAAAAGATTAAGATTAAGAGGTCTGAGATTTTGCAGTTCCTAAGTATTAATTGGGGCTTCCCAGGTGGTTCAATGGAAAGAATCTGCCTACCAAGGCAAGAAACTTATGACAAACAGGTTCAATCCCTGGGTTGGGAAAATCCCCTGGAGGAGGAAACGGCAACCACTCCAGTATTCTTGCCTGAGAAATCCCATGGAGAGATGAGCCTAATGGGCTACAGTCCATGAGGTCACAAAGACTCTTAATTAGGCAGAAAGAACCAGGAAATATTTATACTATGGAGGAAAATGTGAGGGAATACAAATGTATTAATATAACATGTGAGGTATAAAATATTTTACTTCATATGTTCTAGAGGTTTGGGCTTTCCTTGTGGTTCAGTTGTTAAAGAATCCACCTGCAATGTGGGAGACCTGGGTTCGACCCCTGGGTTGGGAAGATCCCCTGGAGAAGGAAAAGGCTACCCATTCCAGTATTCTAGCCTGGAGAATTCCATGGACTGTATAGTCCATGGGGTCGCAAAGTGCCGGACATGGCTGAGCGACTTTCACTTTCACTTCGCAGAGGTTTACTTTGTAACATTGTATATAGTCCATTTTTACACATGCTACATGGCTGATTAATGTAAAACACAGTTGCTTGGTTAAAAAAAGAAAAGAAACGTGTGACATACCATTTTTTTGGACACAGTTCTCAGCATGCTAGACACCCATTAGAAGGGTAAATTCTGACATGCCCAAGTCTTTATAAGAAGATTTCTCTCCTGGAAACCACATCAGATAGATGTGCAGCTGCCACTAACCTGGCAAGTAGTGATCTGCCAGGGTGATCTGCAAAATTATAACACTAAAGACCCCTAGATTGAGTTGTCCTTCTCAGACCAGCCACTAACCCTCTGCGTAATCTTCATCTTGAACCCCAATGGTCTACAAGCTCCCTGGTGGTCGGAACAAAATCAGGATTATTTGGCAATGCATTTCACATACATGAGGGACTTCCCAGGTGGCGCTAGTAGTAAAGAACCACTCGCCAATGCAGCAGATGTAGGAGACATGGGTTTGATCTCTGGGTTGAGAAGATCCCCTGGAGGAGGAAATGGGAACCCTCTCCAGTATTCTTACCTGGAGAATCCCATAGACAGAGGAGCCTAGTGGGCTATAGTCCATGGGGTCAGACACCACTGAAGCAACTTAGAATGCACATACCTGACTCCTAGTACAGTGTCTGACAAATAGCAGTTTCAAGATAAGTATTTGTGGAAAGAAATTTAGTGAGTCCTAACTTTTTTCAGGGTTCATGTATTTATCTGTAAAATGAGAATAGAGCCAAATACATAAATGAAAATAGGGTTGTTGGGAATAAAATGAGATTATGCATGTGAATGTATTCTTAAAAAGGCTACTCTTATGTTTGTCACTTTACAAATATTTCTCCTTTTTCATTATTTATAGCAGCCATAAATAAAAAACAGTCATTCTTCACTTGGAGAGGATTAGTTATAGTAGGTATTAGAACAAAAAATAACATTAAAACCAGGTGATATTTTTCAATCTTGGATTTTCCTCTTGCAAATTTGGTGGTTATTTTTTTAAATGGAATTATTTCCACATTATTGCGAACTTCTGGCAGTATCACCTTAGGCAGTTTGAAATTATTTCAGGATAATTAAAGTATTCTATTATTTAACTGTATCATGTTACTGCTCCCTTTGCTGAAACAATGTTCTGTGGTTGTGTACCATGGAATTCTCCAGATAATGCTTCAGATTGCATCTTTGAATATTTTATGTTTTTCTCTGATTGAATTTTTCTCTAAGGGTTGAGCCCCTATGTAATTCCTACTTATTTTCTTTTTTAGCTTGAGTCAACTCTAAATAAGTCTCTAAATATTACTGTTCCAGTCTCCAAAGAAAGAGAACTGATAATAGACTTAATATTGATAAAGTAATTTGATAAATTGTAGCAAGAGTTATTCACTGAACAGTCTGTATTATACTACAGAAAAGTTCTCATAAGGTAGACCCCTGAAAATTGATCCCTGCAATTACTGCTGTTATTGTAATGTCCTAAAGATCTCCCAAAGCTGTTTTTAAATTAGTCCACAATATTAAATATTCTTGTTGAGAAAATTGATTTTCTTTAAAATAAGGAAGAAAAGCCACTCCTTTGAAAAGATGAAACAGGGCTTCCCTGGTGGCTCAGTGTTAAAGAATCTGCCTGCCAACACAGGGGACAGGTTTGATCCCTGATTTGGGAAGATCCCACATGCCGCAGAGCAGCTAAGCCTGTGTACCACAACTACTGAGCCAGTGCATTAGAGCCCCAGGAGCTGCAACTACTGAAGCTCGTTTGCCCTAGAACCTGGTCTCTACAACACGAGAAGCCACTGAAATCGGGAAGTCTGTGTGTCTCAAGTAGAGAGCAGCCCCCACTTGCCACAACTAGAGAAAAGCCCGTGCACAGCCATGAAGACTGAGCACAACCAAAAATAAATAAATAAATACACAAAAATTTTTAAAAAGATGAAACAAATGCATTTTGAAAAGGAGAAGGAGGAAAAAAACACTTAATATTAGCACCTACAATGTGCCAAGAACTGTGACAGGAAATTTACACATATAATCCTCAGCAGCAGACCTGAGATTATTATCTCATCTTACAAATAAGAAGATGATTCTCACGGTACTTGCAGTACCATGATTGATACCACACAGTAAGTGGTGGAGAGTATGCATGGTTTCAAAATAAGCAATAAATTTTAAAATAGTACTAGACTTACAGAAAAATTGTGGAAAGGACAGAGAATTCTCATACAACCTACACCCACGTTCCCCAGCTTTTAATATCTTATGTTAATATGGCACTTCATCACAAGTGATGAACCAATATTCATACACTATTATTATTATTAATATCTAAAGTGTATTTTATTCCTATTGTTCCTTTTCTTTCCCAGGATCCCCTCAAAGATGACACATTACATGAAATTGTTATATATCCTTAGGTTTCTCTTGTCTGTGACACTTTATGAGATTTTCCTTATTTTTCATCATCTTTACAGTTTTAAGCAGCTTTGTATATCCCTTGTTCTGGCCCTGGAATCAGACATTTTTCTGAAGAGTCCTGTTCGTTTTATTGGAGAAAGGTACTGGAAAACAAGGTCTGGACACCAGGTTTCCATTTCCACTGTTGCTCCTAGGATGTGGTGGCTTCTAGGACTTAGCTGGCATAGTAGGGAAATGTTATGTGTATATATTAATGTCTCTCTCTCCCCCTCTCTTTATGTGTATACATAAGATCTATAAATAATGCTCTATGCTTATACATGAATTTCTCTCTCTATATATATATATATGTATTTATAAATATTTCTATGTGTTTCCATTTGTAGAAACATAGTAAGTTAATACGAGTTTATATTGATGTCTCAAACTGTTAATAATAGGAGACAGGTGTTTCTCTGTTGGACTGGGACATTACAGATTAGCAAGCTAGAAATAAATGATCCATGAATCCACAATAATAATGATAAAATGGTTTCCATCATCCACCACCATTTTACTTAATTTTTCTATTTCAGGATACATGCATAGTCGTTTCAGAATTGTCATCTATTGTCTACAGGAAAAATTTTACCAAGTAGAGTTCAGGCTGGAGACCCAGGGAAGAGCTGATGTTGCAATTCAAGTCGAAAGTCCTCTTGTCGGCAAAATTTTTTCTTGCCCAGAGAAGGTCAATCTTTGTTTTATTAAGAACTGAAACTGATGAGATGAGGCCCACCCAGACTGTGAAGGACAATTTAAATTGGATTAAGTGTTACTCTTGGCTCAGTCAGAAAGAATCTGTCTGCCAATGCAGGAGCCGCAGGTTTGATCTCTGGGTTGGGAAGATCCCCTGAAGTAGGAAATAGCAACCCACTCCAGTATTCTTGCTGGGAAAAAATCCCATGAACAGAGAAGCCTGGTGGGCTACATCCATGGGCTTACAAAGAGTCAAACAAGACTGACAGACTGAGCATGCATGCATACTTTTCAAAGAAACATCCTCAAAGAAACACCTAGAAAAATATTTGATGAAATATCTGGACAACATGGCCCAGTCAAGTAGAGACATACAATAAATGATCAGACCTTCTATTTCTGTTATTTTTTTTGAGAGTTTTTGTAAGAAATGGGCCTGAATTTTATAAACTTTTCTTACTGAATATATTAGTAAATATAGTTGATATACATTACATTAGTTTCAGGTGTACAATATAACACATCATGTTATTTAATCTTTGTGAGAACCATACTGTTTTATCTTTTGTTTAGATTTTTTTTTAATATAAGGTAAGTTTTATGTACACTACTATATATTACAGGTGTACAGTAGCTCATAATTTTTAGGGATTATACTCTATTTTAGAGATTATACTCCAGACCACCTGACCTGCCTCCTGAGAAATCTGTATGGAGGTCAAGAAGCAACAGTTACAACTGGATATGGAACAACAGACTGGTTCCAAATGGGAAAGGAGTATGTCAAGGCTGTATATTGTCACCCTGCTTATTTAGCTTATATGCAGAGTACATCATGAGAAATGCTGGGCTGGATGAAGCACAGGCTGGAATCATGACTGCTGGGAGAAATATCAATAATCTCAGATATGCAGATGACACCACCCTTGTGACAGAAAGCGAAGAAGAACTAAAGAGCCTCTTGATGAAAGTGATAGAGGACAGTGAAAAAGTTGGCTTAAAAAAACATTCAGAAAACTAAAATCATGGCATCCAGTCCCATCACTTTATAGCAAATAGATGGGAAAACAATGGAAACAGTGAGAGGCTTTATTTTCTTGGGCTCAAAAATAACTGCAGACTGTGACTGAAGCCATGAGATTAAAAGACGTTTGCTCCTTGGAAGGAAAGTTATGACCAACCTAGACAGCACATTAAAAAGCAGAGGCATTATTTTGCCAACAATGGTCCATCTAGTCAAGTCTATGGTTTTTCCAGAAGTCATATATGGATGTGAGAGTTGGACTATAAAGAAAGCTGAGAACCAAAGAATTGATGCTTTTGAACTGTGGTGTTGGAGAAGACTCTTGAGAGTCCCTTGGACTGCAAGGAGATCCAACCAGTCCATCCTAAAGGAGATCAGTCCTGGGTGTTCATTGGAAGGGCTGATGCTGAAGCTGAAACTACAGTACTTTGGCCACCTCATGTGAAGAGTTGACTCATTGGAAAAGACCCTGATGCTGGGAGGGATTGGGGGCAGGAGGAGAAGGGGATGACAGAGGATGAGATGGCTGGATGGCATCATCGACTCGATGGGCATGAGTCTGAGTAAACTCCGGGAATCAGTGATGGACAGGGAGGCCTGGCATGCTGTGATTCATGGGGTCGCAAAGAGTTGGATACGACTGAGCGACTGAACTGAACTGAATTTACCTTGATTCATGGGCCTAACATTCCAGGTTCTTATGCAATATTACTCTTTACAGCATTGGACTGTACTTCCATCAGCAGTCACATGCACATCTTGGTGTTGTTTTCACTTTGGCTCCATCTCTTCATTCTTTCTGGAATTATTTCTTCATTCTTCTCCAGTAGCATATTGGGGCACCTACCAAACTGGGGAGTCTATCTTTCAGTCTTATCTTTTTGCCTTTTCATACTGTTCATGGGGTTCTCAAGGCAAGAATATTGAAGTGATTTGTCATTCCCTTCTCCAGTGGACCACGTTTTGTCAGAACTCTCCTGGGGTGGCCCTATAGGGCATAGCTCATAGTTTCATTGAGTTAGACAAGGCTGTGGTCCATGTGATTAGATTGGTTAGTCTTCTGTGATTGTGGTTTTCATTCTGTCTGCCCTCTGAGGGATGAGGATAAGAGGCTTATGGAAGCTTCCTGATGGGAGAGACTGACTGTGGGGGGAACTGGGTTTTGCTCTGATGGGCGGGCCCATGCTCAGTAAATCTTTAATCCAATTTTCTGTTGATGGGCGGGCTGTGTTCCGCCCCGTTGTGTGACCTGAGACCAAATTGTGGCAGAGGTAATGAAGACAAAGGCTACCGACCTCCTTCAAACGGTCCCGTGCATGCACTGCCGCACTCAGTACCCCTGACCCTGCAGCAGGCCACCGCCAACCCAGGCCTCCGCTGGACACTCCTGGACCTCACAGGCAAGTCTGGGTCTGTCTCTCGTGGGTTCACTGTTCCTTTCTCCTGGGCCTGGTGTGTACAATGTTTTGTTTGTACCCTCCAATAGTCTGTTTTCTCTGTCCTGTGTAAGTTCTGTAATCAAATCCCACTGGCCTCCAAAGTCAAATTCTCTGGACATTCTCAGTCCCTTTGCCAAATCCCCAGGTTGAGAAATCTGTTGTGGGTCCTAGAACTTTCTTAAAAGTGCAAGAATTTATTTGGTATAATTGTTCTGCAGTTTGTGGGTCGTCGGCTTGGCAGCTCTATGGTGGGGTTAATGGCTATCTCCTCCAAGAAGGCTTATGTCACAGGCTGTGTGACCCAGGTGGTTGTACCCAGAGCTCCTGTCCCTGTTGCAGGCCACTGCTGACCCGCACCTCCCCAGATACACAGGTCTGGCTCAGTCTCTGTGGGGTCTCTGGGTCCTGCTGCACACAAGATTTTGTTTGAGCCCTCCGAGCATCTCTGGCAGGTATGGGGTTTGATTCTAAATGAGATTTTGCCCCTCCTACCATCTCGCTTCATGATCCAGATAATCACGATGGTGTGATCACTCACCTAGAGCCAGACATCCTGGGATGTGGGCCTTCCTTAGAAAGCATCACTATGAACAAAGCTAGTGGATGTGATGGAATTCCAGTTGAGCTATCTCAAATCCTGAAAGATGATGCTGTGAAAGTGCTGTACTCAATATGCCAGCAAATTTGGAAAACTCAGCAGTGGCCACAGGACTGGAAAAGGTCTGTTTTCATTCCAATCCCAAAGAAAGGCAATCCCAAAGAATGCTCAAACTATCACACAGTTGCACTCATCTCACATGCTAGTAAAGTAATGCTCAAAATTCTCCAAGCCAGGCTTCAGCAGTACGTGAACCGAGAACTTCCAGATGTTCAAGCTGGTTTTAGAAAAGGCAGAGGAGCCAGAGATCAAATTGCCAATATCTGCTGGATCATCGAAAAAGCAAGAGAGTTCCAGAAAAACATCTATTTCTGCTTTATTGACTATGCCAAAGCCTTCGACTGTGTGGATCACAATAAACTGTGGAAAATTCTGAAGGAGATAGGAATACCAGAGCACCGGACCTGCCTCTTGAGAAACCTGTATGAAGGTCAGGAAGCAACAGTTAGAACTGGACATGGACCAACAGACTGGTTCCAAATAGGAAAAGGAGTACGTCAAGGCTGTATATTGTCACCCTGATTATTTAACTTATACGCAGAGTACATCATGAGAAATGCTGGGCTGGAAGAAGCACAAGCTGGAATCAAGATAGCCAGGAGAAATATCAATAACCTCAGATATGCAGATGACACCACCCTTATGGCAGAAAGTGAAGAGGAACTAAAAAGCCTCTTGATGAAAGTGAAAGAGGAGAGTGAAAAAGTTGGCTTAAAGCTCAACATTCAGAAAACTAAGATCATGGCATCTGGTCCCATCACTTCATGGGAAATAGATGGGGAAACAGTGGAAACAGTGTCAGACTTTATTTTTTTGGGCTCCAAAATCACTGCAGATGGTGATTGCAGCCATGAAATTAAAAGACGCTTACTCCTTGGAAGGAAAGTTATGACCAACCTAGACAGCATATTAAAAAGCAGAGACATTACTTTGCCAACGAAGGTCCATGTGGTCAAAGCTATGGTTTTTCCAGTGGTCATGTATGGATGTGAGAGTTGGACTGTGAAGAAAGCTGAGCACCGAAAAATTGATGCTTTTGAACTGTGGTGTTGGAGAAGACTCTTGAGAGTCCCTTGGACTGCAAGGAGATCCACCCAGTCCATCCTGAAGGAGATCAGTCCTGGGTGTTCACTGGAAGGACTGATGCTGAAGCTGAAACTCCAGTACTTTGGCCACCTCATGCGAAGAGTTGACTCATTGGAAAAGACCCTGATGCTGGGAGGGATTGGGGGCAGGAGGAGAAGGGGATGACAGAGGCTGAGATGGCTGGATGGCATCACTGACTCGATGGGCATGAGTTTGCGTAAACTCCAGGAGTTTGTGATGGGCAGGGAGGCCTGGCGTGCTGCGATTCACGGGATCGCAAAGAGTCGGACGTGACTGAGCGACTGGACTGAACTGAACTGTCTTGCTGGGCCTTCTCCTTTGCCCTTGGATGTGGGTGTCTTTTTTGGTGGGATCCAACATTCTCCTGTTGATGACTGTTCAGCAGCGAGTTATAATTTTGGAGTTCTCACAGGAGATAAAAAAAATTAAAAAAAAAAAAACAAAACCAAAACCCTCTTTTTCTTAGCAGGAGCATTCATATACATTGAACCAATGTATAGTATCTGAATGATGACACATAAGTTCTTGGAACCAATTCATGCTTAATTTTATATACCACATTAGATGCAGTAGGGTGAAGTAGGGAAAACAAAACATAACAATAAAGAAAAATTAAACAAACATGTTTTTCAGAAATCTAAGAACCTGGAATCTCAACTCATGTAAAAGGAAACCGACTAGAACATATAAACCAAAGCATGCTGCTTTCTGGTAGAGTAGCCTGAAGTCTTAAAGCTTGCCACACTTTGCGGTATTGCATTAGTTTGCCACTGCTAATGTAACAAAGTATGAAGAAAGTATGGCTAAAATAGAAAAATCTTATTTTATGATAGTTCTGTAAGTTAGATATCTGATACAGATCTTTGGGTTAGAATCATGATTTCACAAGGCTGGTTCCTTTCTGGAGCCTTTAGAAGAGAATCTACCTTTCGCACTTTCCTTGTCTCATGATTCTTAACCTCCATATTTAAAGCTAGCAAAGCTGCATGTCTCTGACGATTTTCCCATGGTCATATCTCCCTCTGATCACAGCCAGGAAAGGATCTGTGATTTTGAGGACTCATGTGATTATACTGGGCCCAGGTTGATAATCCCAGCTAGTCTCCCCAAAACAAAGTGTTTAATTTAATCACATCTGAAACCCTTTTGCCATGTAGCAAAGGACATTCACAGCCTCTGGCATTAAGACATAGATGCCTATGTGGAACCATTTTTCTGCCTTTCTCAGTGTATAAAGCTTAGAACCTGATCAACACAGACTGAGATCAAGTACAAGACTAGATAACAAGAGGAAACACTGTAAAGACCAATGCCAGAATAAGATAATTTTTTAAATGTCAAAGAGATGTGTTTTCAATTCTATCTTTCTCATCTTACAGCTGTGAATATTTTCTCCGTTCCCAGGGCCTGATCAAGTCTGCTTTTCTATTCTTCCCTGTAAGTTGCCAGCAATGTTAGAAGCTGGAACAGAGAGACACAAAGACACCATGGGTCTCATTTTTCCAAATCTTGCACAATTCTCCCTTCAGGCTGTGAAGCTAGCTTCTCCTGGAGGGATAAAAGTCTCTGACAACTGATTTTTCTTAGGAATAAATGGCCTTTCAGAGTTTGGAGAAAGTAAGATTCTATGGATAACTTTACCTAGCTCAGATCAATAATGAGAATCATATTCTTCTTTAAAGAACACCATTTCCAGTATTTACGCCTCCTGTATACCAATATTTTTAAATATATGTATATATATATATATATATATAAATATATATTTACTTAAAAATATATATTTGGCCTTATAAAGAAAGGAAGTAGAAAGCAATTGTGACTTGCAACTGCTAATATGATCTACCTCACATCCCACGTCTTCTAAGTTATGTTTAAAAAGAACGAAAACAACAACAACGAAAAGTCAGAGTTCACCTAGTAAACACTGACGTCCAATTCACAATATCCTCTGAGGGAATCAAAAGTACTAGAAACCCTTAAAAATGCACAAACACATTAAAAATGCACAAACCATCCTCTATTCATAGAATGAATTGCTAAACTTTACTTTTAGAGGGTTTATGTGTGAAATCCGAATGAATGCACTCAATCTATCATCCCTGAATCAACCTGTCACATTGTCACAGTAGTGGGGAAGAGCTGATTGCTGATATCAAAAGCTGTAAATAGGTCCACCTTAGTATATCTAGGGGAGTGAACCATTTTTACATCAGAGCACAAGTGGGCAGCACAAATTATGTTAGAACAATATCCGTGAAGTGTTGAATTCAAAAAACCTACTTGCACAAAGGAAAAACAACCTCATCAAAGTATGTTAATTGAAATACACTAATATTGGCTACATAGTCACATGCAAATCAGCACCCAGATAAATATTTTTCCCACCTTCAAATGTGATATTCTTCCAACTTTGGCAGGTTAACTCAGTTGCTGAGAGTCAAGGAAATGGGTCAAGGATGAAAAAGTTTGCCTATTATAAGAAGGAATTTATGTTCTATCAAAACAGACTATTCTCAAAGTCCTGGCCAGTTACTTCGCAGAAGTCTGTCATGTGGGGTAGATATGAGAACAGAGCACAGTGAAGCAAACGAATAATACTCTAGGTTGCACTGGGGTAACAAATACCAAAATCTTGGAGGCTTAACACAATCAAAGTCTCTTTCAAAGTATGCTTTGGGTCTGAGTGACTCTCCAGGGCAGCTCTTCCTCATGTGGTACTAAGATTTCCAGTCTAGCAGCAATGCTACTTTGCATAAATCTTTTACAACCTGCTGTGGCAGGAGAGGAAACTCTGCAGAGATAGATATTGGCACTTACATATGTTGACCATTTATGAATATTGGCCATTTCCAGCACTTTTTACAGAACTAGGCATTGAAAGGCAGCTGGGGAATATACTTTAAATATAACAGAATTGAAAATATTGGTGAGAACTATTGTTGTCTACCACATACAGGTAGGTAAAACAGCTGGAGTGTGTGAAGATGATGGCACCTGTGTGTGACTGTCAGTCCATGAAGAACAGATATAAAGACGTGGTGGCTATTCTATAGGATAGGTACTCAGAGCTGAAACATAATTTACCAATTGCTGGTTGTAGAGATGTTATTTATTCTTGTACAATTTAAATCTTACCAATTCTGGTGAGATGATGTAGGAGAAATGGAGTTATGGCGACTTTGGTCATCGGTATACTGTTGAGAAAATGTTGATCCACTTAGTTGTATGCAGTATGCTTATTAAAGTCACTCCTGTAAAAAGAAGGTTAGATATTGTCAGTATCCAGAGGGCAAGAATCTGCACTTTAATCTTAATCTGCCTTTTCTTTTTACTTTTATTAACCTCGGATTAGAATATTTTGTGGATTAGTTTATTTGCTAATGATAAATTCCTTTATTCTGAAGACATTTGAACTGTTTTCTTTCATGATTACATGAGTTACATAGAGCTATATCCTTTTTTCTTAATTATTTAAAATGTGGTATTCACTTCTGTTGTTTTATCATTCATTCAACTATTCATCCTGGCTATAGAGGAGAAGCTGGTATAATTCTTCTAAGTTCTAATGGGATGAAAGTTCCCAAAACTTACTGAAGATATTCACAGCCTTAATAGCAATATTCCATGAAACAAAAATGCTAAGAACACATCAAAAGAAGATGAGACTATCAGGTGAGACCTACAGAACTTTGCACTCAGAGCAAAGTCACATTTGTAGCCAGGTTCATTCTGTACCCAGTGATCATGTCCTGACTGATGGGAGAGGGAGAAAATGAAAGGTCACACTGCAGAACTTGAAGATTTGTGTAGTGTGGTGAGAGCATGATCTTCATCTCTATGTAAATATTCTTATAACTTAGCTCCTTTGAGTGGATTGGAGATATTTCTTTTCATTTGTTGTTCTGTAAAATAAGGTCAATGAGTCTCATGATGTCAATAAACTTTCCCATAATTCTGCAAGCCAGTCTGGTCTCTGTAGAGAGTTTGTATTGCCTGCAAACAACTGAGAAAGTCTATGGCATCTGTAACACGTGATGGATATAAGAAGTAGGAATGACTATCTAACTTTACAGGAGCACTCACATTTATCCAATAAGACATTTTAACTGCCCCTTTCCTTCATTCCTTCATATCTTTCCTCTTTTTTCCCCTTCCTGCAACAAACTATTACTTAAAAATTTATTGTGTACAAATCCTTATACTAGGTACAATGGAATTTGACAAAGATGGTTTAGATAAGCACCCTGATAGGAAGGAATTTATGTAAGAATCTTTTTTCCCGCCAGGACACTGTCTACTTTCTATCCAAAGCCCTGTCATGATGTTACAGTTAAGTCCTTGGAATTACCTAGAGGTTTCCATTTACAGCTGGATTTTGAAAATAGTAAAACAAATAAACAAAAAAAAAGTAAGTTTTTGTGCGGCTGTTTTTGTTTTGGCAGTTCAAAGTGTGGGGTTTGGGGAAATGTTTGATTTATGGACCTATGTTTCTGCAAAGAATCTATGGTGTCTACATTCCTTGAACATTTTGAAACATGTTGTTTGCTTTGCAATTAAAGACCACTGCTAGGCATTTATTTTCCTTTTTTCCCCTCCCTAAATACTCTTGACTTTTAATTCATACATCATAGAAGAAGTTACTCACTTGAAATAAAAAGTGATTAATGACATAAACGGTCAATAAACATTCTATAGTCATCCCTAGGGAAAGAACACGTTCAGCCCACTTTCCCTTCATTTTCCTCACTTGAAAAGATTGACATACTGTGAAAGTCTAGTCAATAGTTGTTAGCATTTCTGAAAGCCAACCAAGTGAATTAGAGATACGTGGAATTATTTGGCAGAATTTCAGACTCTCTGATCCACTAAATAACAGAGTTTATTGTAGCAAGACCTTGTTTAAGAATCATGTCATTTCTTCCTCCTGGAAGCCTTGCTTTCTTTAGCCATTCTTTCCTCTCTCTTTTTTAAAGAACTTAAGAACTTATTAAAATTGAAGTCAGTGTTGTGACACATGTTGGATTAGTCACGCCAAGTTTAGGGAAGCTGTATGATGGAATATGACAACTTCAGAAGCTTGACAAGAAATGCAAAATGAAAGATCCATCTTAAATTATTTTTAGCAGAAATAGGAAAAAAAAGTTATTTACAATCATGGAACAAGTGTGAGTGAATTTTCCTCATATTTTTCAGCAGGGACTATGGACAGTATCCTTATACCATTAATTGCATCAGTAACTGGAGTTAAGACCCACTGTTGGATACAGATAGCTGGTTTGCATTTTGACTCTATAGTAAGAGGTACTGCTATTTATAGTCATTAATAATGCACATAATATGGTACTTAGAATTGTCATAACATGGAAATCACTGTGAGGCTTTCCTATGAAGCTGCAAGTAGGTCGTGTGATTATTGTTATGAATGTCAAACTATATATGATCACTACAGACTAGTCAGTGTTTCTCAAACTTTAACATGTACACAAGTCAGCTGATGGGATGCATATTTGAGTTCAATATTATCAGGGTGGGGCCTAGGACCTGGTGTTCATAACAAGCTTCTAAGTAATGCTGATGGTGCCATTCATCCTTGAGCAGAAAGGAAGTAAATCTTATGTGACCAGAGTTATGCAGAGAGAAAATTTCCCCTGGAATAGCAAGACTGTGCTGTGTGGTGAATAAGTCCGTCAGAAAGGGACTCATTAGGCAAGTAAGGGTGGTTGAAAAAGAGCGACTTATTGCAGTTCCTATCATTAATGCCCATCCAAGTCCTATCTAGGCTTCCCAGGTGGGTGCAGTGGTAAAGAATCTGCATGCCAATGTAGGAGACGCAAGAGATGCGGGTTTGATCCCTGAATTAGGAAGATCCCCTGGAATAGGAGATGGCAACACCCTCCACTAGTCTTGCCTGGGATATAGACAGAGGAGCCTGGCAGGCTACAGTCCATGGTTTGCGAAGAGTCAGATACAACTGAGCGACTGAGAACATTACAACGTTACTGCCCAGTGTATTCTGTTCCACACACCCCACACACTCTGGTTCCATTGCCAAGACCATCTGTATTATATAAAGATTGCATCGGGGTAACTCTGATTCAGTTACACATTTTGGTTAATTTTGTTTCCTGATTCTCTGATCACTAGGAAATTTTTCTATTATAATTAATCTTCTCATGTTGGATATTTAGGAAGAGAGAATGAGGTTAATGAAGTTTGAGTAATTAGATGAAATTTCTCTTTGAAAACAAATGATTTATAATAGGAAGATAATCTGCTCATCAAAGAATGTTGGATATTCCTGTATCTCTGAGTGTAAATTTTTACTGAAAATTATCACAATGGTATTTGGTCAGTATCATAGTCTTGGTTGATGTGGTATCATGCAAAATGGATCCACTCATGATGAACCAAGCAATTCTCAGTATGAAAAGCTGATGGTTGATCCTGGAACAAAATGGCTACAAAGTTTACGGGGGAAAAAAGAAAAACAACAACTTAAAATGTTTAAAGTGAAGAAACTTGTCCTATCAGATATTAAACTCCACTTCTAGGATGTTTAATGAAATACTTTTAATAGCTGAATTTGAAGGAAAAAAAACAACTAAAGAGAATAAAAACAATGCAATTTGAATAATTAAAATGTAGGGTTTTTTTTTTACACAAAAAGGTATCATATGAAGGTGTAGGTTTATATGAGTGCATGCTCAGTTGCTTCAGTGGTGTCCAACTCTTTGCCACCTGTGGCCTGTAGCCCGCCAGGCTCCTCTGTCTGCGGGATTCTCCAGGCAAGAATACTGGAGTGGGTTGCTGTGCCCTCCTCCAGGAGGTCTTTCTGACAAAGGAATAGAACACATCTCCTGCATCTCTCTGCACTGCGGACAGGTTCTTTATCCACTGAGCCACCTGGGGAGCCCGTAGATCTATATATACTGATATAAAAGCATGTTTCTAACTTAAGTGAAAAGGGATGCATTAGTAGGTTTGTTTATCATTTACAACCTTGGTTATTAGATCCATCAATCCCATTCCTGGGCATATATCTGGAAAAGATGAAGACTCTAATTTGAAAAGATACAAGCATCCCAAAGGACATGGCAACACTATTTACGATACCCAAGACGTGGAGATAACCTAAGTGTCCATTGACAGATGAGGAAAAAAGATCATGTGGCATGTATATACACACACACGTATATATATATACACACATGTATATATAACACACACACATATACACACACATATAAATACACACACATATATACACACACACACATACACACATATACACACACACACACATATATATGTATATATATATATATATATATATATATATATATATATAAAGAGAGAGAGGGAGTGTATAGACTATTACTCAGTCATAAAAAGAATAAAATAATGCCATTTGCAGCAATATGAATGGACCTAGTGATTATCCTGGTGAAGTTAAGTCAGAGAGAGACAAATATCATATGATATAACTTGTATGTGGAATTTGCAAAAATGATAGAAATTAACTTATTTACAAAACAGAAACAGACAGACAGATGTAGAAAATGAACTTAACAGTTGTCAAATGAGGATTAACAGATACACACTATATATGGAATAGATAAACAACATGAATCTACTGTACAGTGCAGGAAATTATATTCAATATCTTGTAATGATCTATAATGGAAAAGAATCTGAAAATATATATATACACATACTTCTGAATCCTTTTGCTGGACACCTGAAACTAACACACCATTGTATATCAATTATATTCCAATAATAATGAATTAATTAAAAAATACAACCTTAACTGTATACACAGGGTAAAAATCCTAGAAAAATATATCAAACATTCGGAGGAATTTTAGCAGCCTGGTAGGATTACAGATAATTTTCATTTTCATGTTTTACAATGAATAGAAAAGAGCTTTACAATGTAAAATGGTAAGAGTATTTCCATAGTTGAGAAAGCTGTAACAGGAAATAATATCACTCTTCAGTGGATCTTTGGAGGGCATTTGCTTCCTAGTCATACCTACATTTCATTGCCATTGCTGAAACCATTTATTTAGAAGCTCTATAAGCAGGTCATAGGTTTTGGTTATTTCACCATAGGAAGTTTGACTGGAAACCCAAATTAATTTTGTCCTAGATATAATGGAACATCTTACCATGATTTACAGTTACTCGCTACATGAGAAAGGTGGCACTGAAACCAAAGATAAGGGCAAAAATAAGAAATTCTTACTGTAATCTTAGCGGCAGGATTCTGGTTTCTGGTTCCACTCTCTCATATTTGCAATATTTTCTTCATTTAGTCATCTAAATCCACCAAACATATCATATTTTAAGTGTAGGTATATGCTATTAGGTTACTAAAATTAAGAGTGGTTACATATGACCCCTACATAGACTACAGGAAAAGAGCCACCTATTCCTAGACTGTGGGCTACGGGGTTTGTGAGGAAACACTAGAAGAGAGTTCATCAGAGAAAGTCTTAATTGGGAGGAAAGACATTTATTTAATAATTATTAATATTTTAATAATTTAATAATTATTGGGAAACGTGATCAACGTTTTTATAAAGCCTACAAAAATCATCACAGTTGTAATTTAGTGAGCAAAAAGCATGGATGGGACTGGAAAAGAAATGCAAAAAAGCAAACTGGCTGTCTGAGGAGGCCTTACAAATAGCTGTGAAAAGAAGAGAAGCAAAAAGCAAAGGATAAAAGGAAAAGAAGCATTTTATACAGAAAAGCCACTAAGGAAATTACTGCATTAAAAAAAGATTAATTGGGGCTGAAGAATGAAATCAAGGTTAAAGAACAAAATTGAATTCTGGATTTGTTGCAGCTGTAGGACCAAAGCTATGACAGATGACTGAGCATGGTAGACAAGAGACAGAGTCCTCTCAAATAGGAGTATTTGGAAAGATCATGGGAGTGAAAACTCTGTAAGATTAGCTTGGGGGAAAAGTTTGGTCTAGATTTTCTGAGTTACAGCATTGTTCATGTATCTCAGAAGTGGCATCACTTTGGAGGCATAGACTATAGAGAGATGATGAGCATAGGGATACAATTCTGGGGGTCTTTAGTAAATTGACAATACTGAAGCATGAAAAGGGGGAAGGATACAATAAAACTGGTTGATAGTTTGATCAAAAATGTGGTCCACTGACAAAATATGGTCTACTGGAGAAGGGAATGGCAAACCACTTCAGCACTCTTTCCTTGAGAACCCCATGAACAGTATGAAAAGGCAAAAAGATACGACACTGAAAGATGAACTCCCCAGGTCGGTAGGTGCCCAATATGCTACTGGAGATCAGCAGAGAAATAACACCAGAAAGAATGAAGAGACAGAGCCAAAACAAAAACAAAACCCAGTTGTGGATGTGACTGATGATAGAAGCAAAGTCTGATGTTATAAAGAGCAATATTGCATAGTAACCTGGAATGTTAGGTCCATGAATCAAGGCAAATTGGAAGTGGTCAAACAGGAGATGGCAAGAGTGAATGTTGACATTTTAGGAATCAGCAAGCTAAAATGGACTGGAATGGGTGAATTTAACTCAGACGACCATTATATCTACTACTGCGGGCAATAATCCCTTAGAATAAATGGAGTCACTACCAGAGTTAACTAAAGAGTCTGAAATGCAATATTTGCATGCAATCTCAAAAATGACTGAATGATCTCTGTTCATTTCCAAGGCAAACCATTCAATATCACAGTAATTCAAGTCTATGCCCCAACCACTAATGCTGAAGAAACTGAAGTTGAACAGTTCTATGAAGACCTACAACCATCTAGAAAAAAATATGTCCTTTTCATTATAGGGGACTGGAATGCAAAAGTAGGAGGTCAAGAAATACCTAGAATAACAGGCAAATTTGGCTTGGAGTACAGAATAAAGCAGGGCAAAGTCTAACAGTTTTGCAAAAAGAACACACTGGTATAGCAAACACACTCTTCCAATAGCACAAGAGAAGACTTTACACATGGACATCACCAGATGGTCAACACGAAAATCAGATTGATTACATGCTTTGCAGCCAAAGATGGAGAAACTCTATACAGTCAGCAAAAACAAGATTGGAAGCTGACTGTGGCTCAGATCACGAACTCCTTATTGCAAATTCAGACTGAAATTGAAGAAAGTAGGGAAAACCACTAGACCATTCAGGTATGACCTAAATTAAATCCCTTATGATTATACAGTGGAAGTGAGAAATAGATTCAAGGGATTAGATCTGATAGACAGAGTGCCTGATGAACTATGGACGGAGGTCCATGACATTGTACAGGAGACAGGGATCAAGACCATCCCCAAGAAAAAGGAATGCAAAAAAGCAAAATGGCTGTCTGAGGAGGCCTTATAAATAGCTGTGAAAAGAAGAGAAGCAAAAAGCAAAGGAGAAAAGGAAAGATATATCCATTTGAACGCAGAGTTTCAAAGAATAGCCAGGAGAGATAACAAACCCTTATTCACTGATCAGTGCAAAGAAATAGAGGAAAACAATAGAATGGAAAACCCTAGAGATCACTTCAAGAAAATTAGAGATACCTAGGAAACATTTCATACAAAGATGGGTACAATAAAGGACAGAAATGGTATTGCCCTAACAGAAACAGAAGATGTTAAGAAGAGGTGGCAAGAATACACAGAAAAACTATACAAAAAGATATTCATGACGCAGATAATCATGATGGTATGATCACTCACCTAGAGACAGACATCCTGGAATGTGAAGTCAAGTGGGCCTTAGGAAGCATCGCTACAAACAAAGCTAGTGGAGGTAATGAATTCCAGTTGAGCTATTTCAAACCCTAAAAGATGATGCTGTGAAAGTGCTGCACTCAATATGCCAGCAAATTTGGAAAACTCAGCAGTGGCCACAGGACTGGAAAAGGTCAGTCTTCATTCCAATCCCTAAGAAAGGCAATCCCAAAGAATGCTCAAACTACTGCACAATTGTACTCATCTCACACGCTAGTAAAGTAATGCTCAAAATTCTCCAAGCCAGGCTTCAGCAATACATGAACCGTGAACTTCCAGATGTTCAAGCTGGTTTTAGAAAAGGCAGAGGAGCCAGAGATCAAATTGCCAACATCTGTTGGATTATTGAAAAAGCAAGAGAGTTCCAGAAAAACATGTATTTCTGCTTTATTGACTATACCAAAGCCTTTGACCGTGTGGATCACTATAAACTGTGGAAAATTCTTAAATAGATGGGAATACCAGACCACCGGACCTGCCTCCTGAGAAATCTGTATGCAGGTCAGGAAGCAACAGTTAGAACTGGACATGGAAGAAAGACTGGTTCCAAATAGGAAAAGGAGCATGTCAAGGCTGTATATTGTCACCCTGCTTATTTAACTTATATGTAGAGTACATCATGAGAAATGCTGGGCTGGAAGAAGCACAAGCTAGAATCAAGATTGCCGGGAAAAATATCAATAACCTCAGATATGCAGATGACACCACCCTTATGGCAGAAAGTGAAGAAGAACTAAAGAGCCTCTTGATGAAAGTGAAAGAGGAGAGTGAAAAAGCTAGTTTTAAGCTCATCATTCAGAAAACTAAGACCATGGCATCTGGTCCCATCACTTCATGGGAAATAGATGGGGAGACAGTGACAGAGTTTATTTATTTATTTATTTTTCAGAGTTTATTTTTTATTTATTTATTTTTTCAGACTTTATTTTTTTGGGGGGGCTCCAAAAGCACTGCAGATAGTGCCTGAAGCCATGAAATTAAAGGACACTTACTCCTTGGAAGAAAAGTTATGACCAACCTAGATAGCATATTAAAAAGGAGAGACATTACTTTGCCTACAAAGTTCCGTCTATTCAAGGCTATGGTTTTTCCAGTAGTCATGTATGGATGTGAGAGTTGGACTATCAAGAAAGCTGAGAGCCAAAGAATTGATTCTTTTGAACTGTGGTGTTGGAGAAGACTCTTGAGAGTCCCTTGGACTGCAAGATCAAACCAGTCCATCGTAAAGGAAATCAGCCCTGTATATTCATTGGAAAGACTGATATTGAAACTGAAACTGCAATATTTTCCCACCTGATACAAAGAACTGACTCATTTGAAGAGACCCTGATGTTGGGAAAGATTGAAGGCAGGAGGAGAAGGGGATGACAGAGGATGAGATGGTTGGATGGCCTCACTGACTCGATGGACATGAGTTTGAGTAAACTCCGTGAGATGGTGATGGACTGGGAGCCCTGACATGCTGCAGTCCATGGGGTCACAAAGAGTTAGACATGACTGAGCAACTGAACTGAACTTGATCAAAGAGGAGATCAAGGGTAGAATGTTACAAGGGTAAATCTATTAAAGGAGTTTGAGTGGGTAAACAGTGATGGAAATGGGGGAATATTCTCCTGTTTTTCTTTTTTTTTTTACTTCTACATTCCCCATACTTGAAATTGTCCCTGATGTATACAATATCTTGATAAAGAATGTTTAACTGATTAATGTATAAAAAAGAGAGTTTAAAGAGAAAGAGCTTTGTGAAGAATGTGGAATACTGTGTAGGTGGAAGAGAAAATGAGTTCTGTAGAAGAAAATGTATTTTGCATTCAGGAGGTCATTTCTGATCTTTGAGAGACCAGATTCATAAAAAATGAGAATAAGGAATAAGATCACTTGGTAAATTATTCTATTGTTTACACTCTCATAGTCTGAGCATTTTTTCGATCTTTTCAAACCAGAACTTTCTCTGTGTATAATATCCAGGATATGGGCTATGTATCATGATAATATTTTATTTTCTTTTTTTTTTCCGCAAAAGACTATCACCTTTGGAGCTTTGTGCTTTACTGAAAAGCAAACAAAGAAAGAACTGATAATTAATTAAATCCTAGGAATACAACATCAGGTCAACATACAATTTAAAATACTAATTCAGTCTTTGGATAAAGTGGGCTTTGTCCCAAATGCTTAAATATTGATTCTGCAAAGAAAAACAAACAGCCACCATGAGTGATATATAGAGTTAATTATTTTCAGTTAGTTTACGATGCATTAAATTACGGGGCTCCTGTGTGTGTGTGTATGTGTACATGTGTGTGTGTGTCTGGAAGGTAGTGTTTGTGTAAGTCATAGCTTTTTGTCTATGTGTCAGATGACTGATGAATTTCAGACATCAGTGCAACAAATCTCTTTGAATAGAAGATAGATTTGTGTGGGAAATGCTCAGACTTTTGGGAAAGGTAATAGCATTCTAGTTTAAGAGATTTTATATGTACCACTTAGATGCATATTTTGCATTTCTTCTTTACTTACACATTTTGGTTAGCATCATTGCCTGAAAGTTCAACCTTTGGGTTTACCAGAGAAAAGTAACAAAAGCATAGCATTAAGGAAAACATCAATTTACTCTGCAGGTACCAGCAGTATATTTACTCCATACCCGTTAAAATGAATGGTTATGTGGTACTTATTTTAAAGCATATTTTACCACAAGGCCACAGGATAGATTTTGTTAGATTGGACACTTTGTCAGTGCAAAGGGGATGAAAAATATGAGTAAATCTCATAGACATTCACTCACAGTTAAAGAATGTCTTTGGTAGATGACTTACTTTGAATTATGCAACTTTAAAAAGTAACAGTTTCAAAATCTCAGCAGAGGAGACAAAAAGCTCTGCATGCAAACCTGTGACATTCTGTCTCTTACCTGCTGTGTATCCACAGGCAAGCCACATAACTGGTGTGATGTTCTTATCTATATAAAATTCCAACATGACAGCCATGGTTATAGAGTTCTACCAAGTATAGGCATTTGGAAAGATAATGGAAATACAAATTTAGGAGGAAGTTTAGCTTATGGGGGAAGACTGATAAATTGAATGTAGATTCATTGCATTACAAAAAAGCTGATGTATCCAAGAAGAGACATTATTTTAGGAGTGGAGACTAAAGAAGATTGTAAGATTTAATGTAATAATACAATCACACTTTATTTAGTACCCATCACAATATATACAGACAGGTATTATGCTATGTATTTTCTTCATTAACTTAAAAGCTACTGCTTAAGGAAAGAAAATGTTTACAACCCTAATTTGACTTATAAGAAAGCTGAGGTTTGAAAAGAGTTACTTTGGTCATGCAGATAAATTGAATTAGGGTTCAAACTAGGGCTGTCTGGTGCTAGACTACTTCAGTTCAGTTCAGTTACTCAGTCTTGTCTGACTCTTTGAGACGCCATGGACTGCAGCATGCCAGGCTCTCCCCGTCCATCACCAACTCCTGGAGCTTACCTGAACACATGTCCATCGAGTCGGTGATGCCATCCAACCATCTCATCCTCTGTTGTTCCTTTCTCCTCCTGCCCTCAGTCTTTTCCAGCACCAGGGTCTTTTCAAATGAGTCCACTCTTTGCATCAGGTGGCCAAAGTATTGGACTTTCAGAAAGCATCAGTCCTTCCAATGAACACCCAGGACTGATCTCCTTTAGGATGGACTGGTTGGATCTTCTTGCAGTCCAAGGGACTCTTAAGAGTCTTCTCCAACACCAGAGTTCAAAAGCATCAATTCTTCGGTGTTCAGCTTTCTTTATAGTCCAACTCTCACATCCATACATGACCACTGAAAAAATCATAGTCTTGACTTTGCTGGCGAAGTCTTGTCTCTGCTTTTTTTTTTTTTAATTTATTTATTATTATTATTATTTTTTTCTTGGAGGCTAATTACTTCACAACATTTCAGTGGGTTTTGTCATACATTGATATGAATCAGCCATAGAGTTTTTTTAATATGCTATCTAGGTTGACATACCTTTCCTTCCAAGGAGTAAGCGTCTTTTCATTTCATGGCTGCAATCACCATCTGCGGCAATTTTGGAGTCCAAAAAAATAAAGTCTGACACTGTTTCCACTGTCTCCCCATCTATTTGCCATGAAGTGAAGGGACTGGATGCCATGATCTAGCCACATGTATTCCAGATTTCAAAATGCAACAATACATATATTAGTGAAAGTACTCTTTAAAGAGTACCACCAGGATCTAAAGTGACTTATGTACCTAATCAGCAAATACTGTGCATGAAGACTGAATTAATATAATGATGATAAACTCTACTATTTATTGCATATTTCCTCAGCGTAGTGCTTTTCTCTCCATGCCTTTAGCCATTCACTCATTTAATCCTCACAGGAGCCTGACTGCAGGCAATCTGGCTTTAGAGTCAATACTTCCAACCAGCTGCCATCCCACCTCATCTGTGCATGAAGATGATTCAACTGACAATAGGGATTTTATCAAGCGCAAAAAGGAACTTCTCTGAGAAACTTAGTTTTGTGAGTAGTGTTGTGCCTTACAAGAAGGAAGGTCTAGAGTGTGTAATCAGATTTTCATAGAAGAAGAGTGTTCTTACCATAACAAGCTGAATTGCTTACTTGTTTTGGTTTGATCTTACTTTGATTTGACTAACTCTGATCACCTGTTGACATGGGCCTTAAGAAAGGAAACTGTGACACATTCTGGGAGAAATAAGCACTAGAAGCCTTGCCTAACACCTGTGTGCGTGCGTGTGTGTGCGCTTAGTCGCTTAGTCGTGTCAGACTCTTTGCGACCCTATGGACTGTATCCCTCCGGGCTCCTCTGTCCATGGGGATTCTCCAGGCAAGAATACTGAAATGGGTTGCCATGCACCTCTCCAGGGGATCTTCCTAACCTAGGGATTGAACCCAGGTGTTCCGCATTGCTGGCGGATTCTTTACTGTCTGAGCCACCACAGAAGCCCTCCTAACACCTGACAAACACTAAATTTAAGGAGCTTAAAGTCAAATTGGTAACTTCCTAGCATCTACCTTCATGATCTCACTGTGATCCTTACTACTTTCTACTTCACTTCTTCCTACTCTTCTTATATAGTTAACAAATACATACAGAACTTCTGCTACAAATATCAGCAATCTTTGGTTTGTGTATTGTAGAGAACTATAGAAGCAACAGAATACATTTTCTAAAAATATATAGGCAGGTGCTTCCTTTTTGGTCTTAAAGCATAGTACTGCCTAAGATTTTAGACAAAGTATCTCTTTAGCTTAGGTCACAAACATTCATTCATTTATTCAATCATTCATCAGTTCTTGTGTTAACTGAGCCCTTACTATGTTGCTATACACTGAACTAGTCAATATGAATAAAAAAAAACTTTTCTACTAAAATCTTTTAAATTATTTTTTAATTACAATCTTTAAAATTTTATTTTCAATTATTCAACCTTATTTCAAAATAATAGTTTTGCTTCTGCTTTCTTATTTATTACTTTGTTTAAATGCCATTATATATTGGTAACTGGCAATTTAACATATATTACATTAAAATTACATCATATATAATTACATATTGTAGATGTATTACACACACACACACACACACACTATATTTCCTGGCCATATTTTCTATTAAGTTGGGAGTACCTATGGATACTGCTTCATTTTTTGGGAGAATTTTAGGTATTTATGTATTAACTTCCTAAGTTTCAGCTGTTCTTAAGTTGTTCTTGCTTAATCTCAGTCAATTTTTAATTGTCTTATTAATGGAGTAAAATCCAAAAGGTTTTTAAACTGGAAATTTCATTCCTCTAAGTGCAAAAAAGGATGGCACTTTTTCCAGCAGGCTATGCTCCTCAAGAAAATGAGAGATACCAAGGGAACATTTCATGCAAAGATGGGCTCAATAAAGGACAGAAATGGTAGGGACCTAATAGAAGCAGAAATATTAAGAAGAGGTGGCAAGAATACACAGAAGAACTGTACAAAAAGATCTTCATGACCCAGATAATCACGATGGTGTGATCACTCACCTGGAGCCAGACATTCTGGAATGTGAAGTCAAGTGGGCCTTAGGAAGCATCACTACGAACAAAGCTAGTGGAGGTGATGGAATTCCAGTTGAGCTATCTCAAATCCTGAAAGATGATGCTGTGAAAGTGCTGTACTCAATATGCCAGCAAATTTGGAAAACTCAGCAGTGGCCACAGGACTGGAAAAGGTCAGTTTTCATTCCAATCCCAAAGAAAGGCAATCCCAAAGAATGCTCAAACTATCACACAGTTGCACTCATCTCACACGCTAGTAAAGTAATGCTCAAAATTCTCCAAGCCAGGCTTCAGCAATATGTGAACTGAGAACTTCCAGATGATCAAGCTGGTTTTAGAAAAGGCAGAGGAGCCAGAGATCAAATTGCCAACATCTGCTGGATCATCAAAAAAGCAAGAGAGTTTCAGAAAAACATCTATTTCTGCTTTATTGACTATGCCAAAGCCTTTGACTGTGTGGATAACAGTAAACTGTGGAAAATTCTGAAAGAGATGGGACTACCAGACCACCTGACCTGCCTCTTGAGAAACCTGTATGCAGGTCAGGAAGCAACAGTTAGAACTGGACATGGAACAACAGACTGTTTCCAAATAGGAAAAGGAGTACGTCAAGGCTGTATATTGTCACCCTGCTTATTTAACTTATATGCAGAGTACATCATGAGAAATGCTGGGCTGGAGGAAGCACAAGCTGGAATCAAGATTGCTGGGAGAAATATCAATAACCTCAGATATGCAGATGACGTTACCCTTGTGGCAGAAAGTGAAGAAGAACTAAAGAGCCTCTTGATGATAGTGAAAGAGGAGAGTGAAAAAGTTGGCTTAAAGCTCAACATTCAGAAAACTAACATCATGGCATCCGATCCCATCACTTCATGGCAAATAGATGGGGAAACAGTGGAAACAGGGGCTGACTTTATTTTTCTGGGCTCCAAAATCATTGCAGCCATGAAATTAAAAGACACTTATGCCTTGGAAGCAAAGTTATGATCAACTTAGACAGCATATTAAAAAGAAGAGACATTACTCTGTCAACAAAGGTCCATCCAGTCAAGACTATGGTTTTCCCAGTGGTCATGTATGGATGTGAGAGTTGGACTATAAAGAAATCTGAGCACCGAAGAATTGATGCTTTTGAACTGTGGTGTTGGAGAAGACTCTTGGGAATCCCTTGGACTGCTAGGAGATCCAAGCAGTCCATCCTAAAGGAGATCAGTCCTGGATGTTCATTGGAAGGACTGATGCTGAAACTGAAACTCTAATACTCTGTCCACCTCATGCGAAGAGCTGACTCATTTGAGAAGATCCTGATGCTGGGAAAGATTGAGGGCATGAGGAGAAGGAGACGACAGAGGATGAGATCGTTGGATGGCATCACTGACTCAATGGACATGGATTTGGGTGGTCTGTAGGAGTTGGTGATGGACAGGGAGGCCTGGCATGCTGAGGTTCATGGGGTCACAACGAGTGGGACACGACTGAGTGACTGAACTGAACTGAATGCTCCTCATTGATAACAAACAATAAACCCATAAAATTTATTAGGCAGAAAAGGAAGCAAATGCCTGAAAATATTGTGCAACTCCAAAAACTGGAATCTACCTTAAGCTGTCCTATTAACGGTATAAACTTTTTTCATTTGCTTGTTGTATTAAACTCATTATCATTGAAATTTTGAGCAGTTTAAAATAAGCAGTGAATCAAGGATTGGATTTAGGAATTTCTCATTCTTTTTTCATGAGTAGGAAAGGTACTCAAGGCTCTGACAAACATGTGCCTGCATGGGAGGCACTCAATTGTGAACTTGGAAAATTTTTTCCACTCGAATGCTCAGGTACTGTAAAATCCATAACTTCCATGTTATTTTGAGGTAGCAGAACTAAGCAGCTTCTGCAAAATTTGCCATGATTTACAGAAATTTTAAAGCTAATGTTTCACAAACTAATCACTTTAGAGGTGCACATTTTCCTTTTCTGAACACAAACTAATCATGGCAGATTTTGCATTTATATTGCTTTTTGCTCTCTTCTTTTCCAGCTTGTGAAAGAAAAATTGTCTGTGATGCACTAATGTACTTGGTGACCCAATTCTGTTCTTCAGGTGGAGACACTGGTGCTTTTTTAAAATGACCTATAGATACAACATTTGCCAAACTAATTTAGTAGTTACCTTGACCTTTGGGACAACTATCACTAATAGTGATGGTAGAAAAAAATGAGGAGAAAGCTAAATTTCTTTATTGTTGGTTTACTTGTAACTTTAATAGAGCAAATGGAGCAATTAGAAGCAAACAGGGCACGGATTATTTTCTGATAGAAGGACAAATTAAAGGAGAAACATTTAAACAAAGGCTTAGACAGAACAGAAATATCCTACAGACCTAGAAAAATATTACACAACAACATCTATGATATTTTTAAAGATCTCAACCTGCCTAATGGAAATAGGGAGATTTAGAAATGGAGGGGTCTTTGGGACCACTGAGAATAATCTGAGAAGAGTGAATGAATCCTGAGAGTTGAAGGATCTAACACCAGCCAGAATTCTGGACCTTCTCCAATCAAAAGAAATTGAATAGAGGCCAGAGAAGAAATTCAGGTCAGGCTTAACAGAACCCCTGCAGCCACAGGAGGGAATGAAAATAAGTAGGAGGTTCCTTGGCTCACTCCCCAAGTAGGGGGAAAACTGATAATGGGGTGAAGGTATGGGTATGCTCAGGGATTGGGTCGGAGGGGTGGCTTAGGTGTTTTGCCCATCCTTCAGGTTGTGTTGAGTGCAG
Organism: Cervus canadensis; assembly: GCF_019320065.1. NCBI lineage: Eukaryota > Metazoa > Chordata > Mammalia > Artiodactyla > Cervidae > Cervus > Cervus canadensis. Next base: position 35,103,050 of record NC_057407.1, on the reverse strand, counting down.
AGGGCATGTGCAGTACACTGTTTTTGCTCCCAACACTGTTTTTGCTCTCTGCTCTTCAGAAGTGGCAGATGGGTTTTTCTGGTCTTTTTTTTATCTTTTTGTCCAGAATTTCCCCCAACTGTACATTTATGCAGTTATTCCAAGGGTCCCAGGTCCCAGCCTGTCTCAGATCTACCCTCCCTTATAGTAACAAAGCAGGAAGAACTCAAGTCTCTGGATTTTCAGCTTGGTGGTTTCTTAACACGTAGATGTTTAATGATTCCAAGGTTAAGAATCCTACAATTAACATTTATCATGTCATAATGAACCTATTTTGATTATTTATAAAGTAATAATAGTTGTGCCAGCCTCTTGAGTAGACAAATGCTTATAAATGGGAAGACATCAAACTTTGTTAACTTTAGGAATTCATAGTAATGGGGTTTTTTGGTCACACAAGAGGTTGTTACATATGCATTGGAGCCACGGGCACATTCAGACAGCCTGGAAGTGAGTGAAAGAAGGGATTGCTTATGCAGCCTGGGTCTTGCTACCAGTGGCGGCCTAGCACTTGGTGCTAATAAGTGGAGACCCCCTGCCTGATCATATATTGCTTCCCCTCTGGAGCTCATCTGTAACTCTGGAGTTCTCTGAAATGGTAAAGTGGCCCAGACTATATTAAATTATTTTCAGTGTTGCTGTTAACATGAGGGAAGACAGCCACAATTAAGTTAACCCAACTCAGCCCAAAGTGAGCTTGCTATAATGAAGTCTCTCAATCATCTGGAATTTCTAAATTCAGTAGCATGAGCTCTACACTGAAGAGAAAAATATCTTTTTCCCCTGGACATGGAGAAATAAGTATTTCACTAATGAAAACCAGTGGAATTCTGGCCCTGATTTCAAACACAAATTAGAAGTTTGATTATTATGAAGTTTTGTATGGAAGTTTTAACACCTCGTGAAATTCTAGTAAGGTAGACTATTATAATTTATTCCATTTGCCACAATAAATGGCAACCCACTCCAGTATTCTTGCCTGGAGAATCTCATGGACAGAGGAGCCTGGCGGGTTACTGTCCATGGGGTCGCAAGAGTCGGACAAGACTTAGCGACTAAACCACCACCACCGCCATGAATAAAACATCATTTTATGAACACTGTAAGTAGGGGTGAAAAACGCAGTGTCCCATATGTCAGATAATCAAAATGAGCACATAATATGTGATTTGATTTAGAAATGATTATGACAAATGGATTATAAAAATAACACATAAAGGGCTTCCCTGATGGTCCACTGGTTAAGAATTCACCTGCCAATGCAGCGGACACAGATTCAATCCCTGGTCAAGGAGAATTCCACATGTCGTAGAGTGACTGAGTCCACATGCCGCAACTACCAAGCCCATACATTCTAGAGTCTGTTCTCTGTATCAAGAGAAGTCACCGCAGTGAGAAGCCTGTGCACCACAACAAAGAGTAGCCCTTAATCGCCACAACTAGAGAAAGCCTATGAGTGGCAACAAAGACCCAGAGTAGCCAAAAACTAAAAATAGTAAATAAAATTTTCTAAAAAAGGAAATAACACATAAGGAAGAAAAACACATAAGCCTTAAGAAGGCTTAAGGCAAGAGAGCAAGGTATAAGGTAAGTACAATAACAAATCAAACAATCACACAAGTCACCTGGCTTATATAAAATGAATTTTGAACCCATAGAACTGGTCCATGTGATTTCAGTTCAGTTCAGTTCAGTCACTCAGTTGTGTCCAGCTCTTTGTGACCTCATGGACTGCAGCACGCCAGGCCTCCCTGTCTATCACCAACTCCCAGAGTTTACTCAAACTCATGTCTGTTGAGTCAGTGATGCCATCCAACCATCTCATCCTCTGTGATTTACTTTCTGCAAACCTAAATCTATTCAATACCTTTGTGCTATTCATTTTTAACCAATAGAAGTAATACTGTGTTCTAACCTAGGTGGATCTATCATGTTCAAATAAATATAACTCAAGTAAAATATACATTGCAAACTCAAACTCATTTACTTTTTAGCATTCTCTGTATTATTAAGGGTATTTTTTGGTCTTTCATCTATAAGAGTATATACTTCCAGATGATAAGGCTATCATTAAAAAAAACAAACTCATCTATATGTAATATTTGCTAACATTAACATTAAGCTGAATTGGTCATTGGGGTTTCATGCATAATTAAGATATATTGCTGACAAAATTTAAACTTCGATCTTTTTCTTGACAAAATAATCTTTTAATTAATATTGCTACATGAATATTTAAACTTTAAAGTGGAGAATCAATAAGAAAGACAAATAATACTTAAAGGAAATATACATATTTCTAAATACCACATGATATTTGTAAGTACCAGACTACATCACACCACTGATGCTTTCCAGACATAGAGTCTTACCATATTTCTTTGGTACATCAAAATTAAAAAAAATAATGGGTGCCTACTCTATGTAAAAATTTGAGTGGCAATAAGAGGGAACAAAGATAAAAGTTTTAACAAAAATAAAATTTATTAGCTTTTAATGGCATGATGCTAAGGTCCTGACATAGGAGCGTGTGTAAACACAGACATTTTCCAGGCCACTATGGAATTTTATAACGGAGCGGATGAACAGACATGACATAGTCACACATATAAAGTAAAAACACCGCACTGAAAAATGATATGACAAAGAAGGGCAAGGTTTTTTGAAAGCACATGACAGGAAGAGGTTGACCTAGTTAGATTGTAGAAGTCTTCCCTGAGGAAATAACTGAATGGAGATGTGAAGGGTTCAAGTGAATTAGCAGAAAGAGGCTGGTGAATGGTGTTTTAAGAGCAGGAATTGAATATGGTTAAGTTTTCATCAGAAGGGGGCAAGGTTAATTGTAAGAACTGAAAACGTTGCTTGTGGTTGTATCACAGCGAAGCGGAAGAAGTTTTGTGTGCAGAGAAGTGAGAGATAGTCCAAGGTCAGGTGGTTTATGTTAAGGATTTTAGTGTCTGTCCTAAGACACTGGGGATCCCTGGAAAGATTTACTAGGGGATGAACAGATTTCCATTTTTATCTGGATTCAGTCCAGTAGTAGGTTGAGGTAAAAACAGGACAAGAAATAAGGGGACCAATATGTCTATTACTGTAGTAGAGGTTAAAAAAAAAGAAAACAAAAAAATAATGGCATCTTGGCAAAGAAAATGCAAACCAGCCAGATTTATTGATGGATTAGATGTGGGCTGGGAGGTCAGGAGGTGTCACATATAGCTTCCTGTTTTCTAGTTTTTAAATCTCCCTTTCCTGGAAACACAGGTAATAGATATAATATTACTTAGGAAATCCAGGTTACTCACTTGATTCTAAAAATATCTGTTGTCAAAGAGAATAAAAATTCAGTTTCAAGATCAATCTACTTTTAACATATTCCTATTCTACCATTAAGATCCAGCTTATAAACTCATTTCTCATTGGAATTATATTCAAATTGATCCAATCTCTCCAGTTTGTTTATAAAATTTAAATAGAAAACACAGATGTTTTTCAAATACATATATTTCCCCCCCTCACCCCCCAAATTATCAAAGAAAAATAGCCTTCCTGGTTTAAAAAAAAAATTTCATACTTCTTCACATCGCAGAACATAGATGTGCCTGACAATGTATACGTGGTTACCGCTAACACTGACTCTTGTATAAACAGGTTGTCTCTGTTGACAAGCTACTGTCAGAAATAAATAAGATATAAAAACTGACCAGGAAAATTCTGTCTACTCAGAAAGTGGTGTTTCTATTGCTATCTGAGCCAAGTTAACTTTTTACAGTACAATTAAAAACTGTTCCACAAGCATCTATTAAAAACTGGAAATTGTTAAAGCTTATTGAATCTTTGTAAGTGGCTGGTCATCCAAAACAGCATTTAAATTGCAAAAATTTTTATATATGGGTTTTGAATAAATTAATACAAGCATATCTACAATGCTGGAAGTAAATTAGCAATCATTTATATGGTATGTTCATATATATCTTATGACATTTTTACTGTTGCACTGTTTTCACTTTTTTTTACTTTCCTGTCTTAATTCCACCATGAAGATTTATCTTTTACTTATCATCTATCTATGGGAATTTTTTTTTTAAATTGCTTTATAATTCTGTTAGAATACTCTGAAGTCTTTCAAGTGAGGCCCTATTATACAATTGGGAAATTCTAGGTAGTTGGCATTACTTTGAATCTGCTTTATCAGAGCAGCACAGGAGCTAATGTATCTTTTCACTGTCAATTCTTTTGTGTTGCATCTGGGTAGAAAAGTGATCTGGAAAACTACAAAGGGCCCCAGTAAAAGCTATCATATTCTATGTATATAAAGCATATGTATTTGCTGAAGGTATGTTCAAAATGAGTAGGAAAGGAAAGTGTTAGAAGATGAGAAATATACATGAACATGATTTCAATTTTTTTTTCTCTTACAATTATAGCTCCTAGTCAATAACTAACTTGTATGAGGTTAAACCCTTTTCTTATGTTCTTATCTACAGAATGGATATAAGAACTTATAGCCTGGGGACTTCCGTGCTAGTCCAGTGGCTGAGAATCTATGCTCCCAATGCAGGAGGCCTGGGTTTGATCCTTAGTCTGGGAACTAGATCCCATATGCCACAGCTAAGAGTTTACATGCTGCAACTGAAGACTCTGCTTGCTGCAATGATGATCAAAGATCCTGCATTCCAGGACTAAGCCCGGCACAGCCAATTAAAAAAATAGGAACATACAGCCCGACTACTCTTTTGTCTGTGTGTCCCCAGTCACTTCAGTCGTGTCTGACTCTTTGTGATCCCAGGGACTGTAGCCCACCAGGATCCTTTGTCCCTGGGGTTCTCCAGGCAAGAACACTGGAGTAGATTGCCATTTCCTCCTCCAGGGCATCTTTCCCATCCAGGGATCAAACCTAAATCTCCTGTACTGCAGGCAGATTCTTTACCACTGAACCACTTGGGAAGCCCAACTCTTTGGTCTGTAGTACAGTTCAAATATAATATAACTTGCATAGGATTAGACAAAAGCATTATATGTATACATGTGTATATATATGTATATATATATATATATATATATATATATTTCATTAGTCCTCAGTCCCCTCTGTTGGGCTGCCATAATCAGTTCAGTTCAGTTCAGTTCAGTTCAGTCGCTCAGTTGTGTCCGACTCTTTGTGACCCCATGAACCTCAGCACGCCAGGCCTCCCTATCCATCACCAACTCCTGGAGTTTACTCAAACACATGTCCATCGAGTCAGTGATGCCATCCAGCCATCTGATCCTCTGTCAATCCCCTTCTCCTCCTGCCCCCAATCCCTCCCAGCATCAGGGTCTTTTCCAATGAGTCAACTCTTCGCATGAGGTGGACAAAGTATTGGAGTTTCAGTTTCAGCATCAGTCCTTCCAACAAACACTCAGGACTGATCTCCTTTAGGATGGACTGGCTGGATCTCCTTGCAGTCCAAGGGACTCTCAAGAGTCTTCTCCAACACCACAGTTCAAAAGCAGCAATTCTTCGGCACTCAGCTTTCTTTATAGTCCTTATAGTCTCACATCCATACATGACCACTGAAAAAACCATAGCCTTGACTAGACAGACTTTTGTTGGCAAAATAATGTCTCTGCTTTTTAATATGCTATCTAGATTGGGCTGCCATAATAAAACACCACAAAGTGGGTGGCTCAGACAAGAGGAATTTACTTCTTAGTTGTGGAGACTGGAGGTTCAAGGTCAAAATGTCAGCAGGTAGGCTTCTTCTGAGGCTTCCCTCTTTGGCTTGCAGATGCTTAATTTCTGTCTGCACCCTCACGTGACCTTTCCTCTGTGATGCTCCCTGGTGCCTCTGATAAAGGTATCAGTGGCACTGGATTAGGGCCTCGCCCTTATGATCTCCTCTACCATTAACTGTCTCTTTTAAGGCCCATTTCCAAAGTAGCCACATTGAGGGGTTAAGGATTCAGCATATGGTTTGGAGGTTGCAGGAGGTGCACAATTCAGCTCCTAAGCACATTCTTTGTTCAATGATAAACACCCTCTTTGCTATTCACCTTGTTCAGTGTGTACTCTATATTCAAGCATATAAGCATCACATATTTCCCCCACACACTGACTGTAAGAGTATCTCAAAACTTAGGTATTGCTGAATGGAGGCAAAGTGTATACCAAGATTTATTTCTCTTCCTTTGTCTTCCATTGGAGATTCAGCTGTTCATTTAATCTCACTCAGAGCAAAGCATACTAGGACATGTTATTTCTATGTATCTTTGAGAAAGAAGGCAGGTGTGTTACAATTAAATGTCTGGGAAAAAAATATACCCAGAAAGAATAACACAGTAAGAATTCTGCTGAATCCATGCCAGTGAACTGCTCTTCTTTTTCCCGTGTTTCAACAATTGCATATTTGGAGTAGACCAATGTGAAATTCTACACTTAGTAATGGTACACAGAGTGCAATGTAAGAAACTTAGAAATAGTCTTTTGTTCTAGGGTAATTTGAGTAAAGTGTCACATTATAATTATAGATAACCTGTAGTGTTGCTAAAGTTTAGAAAATATTTTCTTTTTAAAAATCATATAATGGTACAGCTTTTATGGTGGAGAAGGAAAATTACTTTTCCTCTACCACAACTAAAGAACATGTGCAGGTATCACAACCTGCTGTGAATTTCTTCCAGATGGTCCCTATGTTTTCACATCTTTATCCAACCTTGGAATCGCCACATGACTGCACACAGGCTTGGAATCCCACAAGTTATAAACATCTAGGGTACAAACAGGATGATATAATAAGAGTGAATCTGGATGCAAATTTTTTAACTGGCACTGAATAGCAAAAGAAAGTCTGGAACAGTGGCAAAGAAGGAGTCCATCTTTTGAGTGACAGATTGATTTATATAACCACATTCCCAGAGAAGATTCAATGTAGCTCACAAGGATACATAAAGTATAACAAGATACTTAAAAAGGCAAAGGTGGAAGGGTAATAAGAAAACATAGATGAGTACAGAAAAATGAAATGAGACCAATAAAATAGCATGGTATGCTCATCTTTACAATTGAATCAGCATTCAGATTTGGGCTGAGCTTTCCAGCAGCCTAACTGGAGGAGGGAGACACAGTCAGTCATGTAGTTCATAGTCTCTAAAAGATAAACCACGCCAATTAAGCTCATATGAAACACAATTATTCTTGGTAGTAAAATTAGAAATTTCTTCTGTGAATATTTATAAAAGAGGCAATGTACGACTTGGTAACATCCTGTTAATAACTTATTAAACATCTTCAATTTCAGCTAGAATAGATCAACAAAATCCATTCAAGAGAGTATTGCTTGCTTTTCCAGAGAGCTTAAGATACTATTTTTCAGAAGTATGACCTGGTTTACACCTATTCTCACTATACTTATTCATAGTACCAAATGAACTCTCAAAAACGTCCCAGTTAGGATGATAGATTATGTGCATACTCTAGTTAAAAAGTGAGTGTTTTCTTTTTCATGGCAAGATACATGTGACAAAGACCAAGTTACTTAACTTTTTGAGACTTCGAATTCCTCACATCAAATAGGGGTGAGAAAGAATACTGTCAGTTAAACATGCTTTTCAGTGTTTTTTTTTTTTTTTTTTTTTAAACTGCCATTACAAACTGCCACAGATGGGTAACTTAAATGACAGAAATTAATTTCTCACAATTCTGGAGGCCAGAAGCTTGACATCAATGTTAGGCAGAATTGGCGTCTTCGGAGGCCTCCCTCTTTAGCTTGTACATGGCTATCTTCTCCTTGTGTCTAAACATGTTCTTTCCTCTGTGCATTTGTTGTTGTTCAGTCGCTGAGTCGTGTCCGACTCTTTGTGACCCCATAGACTGCAGCACGCCAGGCTCCCCTGTCCTCTGCTGTCTTCTGGAGTTTGCTCAAATTCATGTCCATTGAGTCAGTGATGCTATCTAATCATTTCTTCCTCTGCTGCCCCCTTTTCCTTTTGACTTCAGTCTTTCCGGCATCACGTCCTTTTCCAATGAGTCAGTTCTTTGCATCAGTGGCCAAAGTATTGGACCTGCAGCTTCAGAATCAGTCCTTCTGAAGAATATTCAGGGTTGATTTCCTTTAGGATTTACCTCTTTATAGTCCAAGGACCTCTCAAGAATCTTCTCCTCTGTGCATATCAATGGCCTAATCTCTTCTTTTACAGACATCATTAGGATGGGTTAGGTCCCACCCATATAACTTCACTGTACTTAATTACCTCTTTAAAGACTTTGTTTTCAAGAAAATTCCAAAAAAAAACCCAACATTTACTTCTGATTTATTGACTACACCAAAGCCTTTGACTGTGTGGATCACTACAAATTGTGGAAAATTCTTAAAGAGATGGGAATACTAGACCAACTGACCTGCCTCCTGAGAAATCTGTATGCACGTCAAGAAGCAACAGTTAGAACTGGACATGGAACAATGGACTGGTTCCAAATAGGAAAAGGAGTATGTCAAGGCTGTATATTATTTAACTATATGCTTATTTAACTTATATGCAGAATACATCATGAGAAACGCTGGGCTGGAGAAAGCACAAACTGGAATCAAGATTGCTGGGAGAAATATCAATAACCTCAGATATGCAGATGACACCACCCTTACGGCACAAAGTGAAGAAGAACTAAAGAGCCTCTTGATGAAAGTGAAAGAGGGGAGTGAAGAAGTTGGCTTGAAGCTCAACATTCAGAAAAATAAGATCATGGCATCCAGTCCCATCACTTCATGGCAAATAGATGGGGAAACAATGGAAACAGTGACAGACTTTATTTTTTTTAGGCTCCAAAATCACTGCAGATGGTGACTGCAGCCATGAAATTAAAAGATGCTCACTCCTTGGAAGAAAAGCTATGACCAAACTAGGCAGAGACAAACCTTTGTGTCTTAAAAAGCAGAGACAAAACTTTGCTGATGAGGGTCCATCTAGTTAAAGCTTTGATTTTTTCAATAGTCATGTATGGATGTGAGACTTGGGCCATACAAAGTGCCAAAAAATTGATGCTTTTGAACTGTGGTGTTGCAGAAGACTCTTGAGAGTCTCTTGGACTGCAAGGAGATCCAACCAGTCAATCCTAAAGGAAATTAGCCCTGAATATTTACTGGAAGGACTGATGCTGAAGTTGAAGTGAAGACCTTACTCATTAGAAAACACCCTGATGCTATGAAAGATTGAAGGCAGGAGGAGAATGTCATGGTCCAGGCGTGGGTTGGTAAAGAATTTCCAGATATGAAACAGAATGAGAGGGAAAATAAAGTTTATTAGAGTGGGAGATGCTGTTGCAACAGCGGGCCAGCTCAAGGGAGAACTGACATTGAACAGGGGTCCTTAGTCCACTTTTACATCCTGGGTACAAGGAGTGGGATGGGGTCTTGCAGGTCATTTGCTGATTGGATGAGGCATGTCTACTGGGTGGGGGAAGAGTAGGACAAATACCTTCTCCCTATGGGGTAGGAGGGGATACAGGTTATACTGTTCCATTAACAGTTACAACATAGGGGAGGGAAAGACGATAAGTGTCTGGCTTTTCTGCTCTTGTATTCCAAGATCCTCCTTGGTTTTATCTGCTTTTTCGTCCTTGGGTCACCATAGAGAAGGGGATGACAGAGGATGAGATGGTTGGATGGTATCACCAACTTGATGGACATGAGTTTGAGCAAGCTCTGGGAGTTGGTGATGGACAGGGAAGCCTGGCGAGCAGTAGTCCATGGGGTCGCAAAGAGTCTGACATGACTGAGCAACTGATTGAACTAAAGGGTTATGATTTTAACCCAGGAATTTGGGAGAGAAATCAATTCAGCTCTTAATATCTAGATGTGTATTTATTTTCTCACTGTTGCTTAAGAATATTTTACAAGAAACTTCAAATGAAATGGTCATAACAAAGTTATTTGCATCAATTTCCTCTTTATATTTACAGAGCACATATGGTTTCTGCTAAGGTTCTGAATGAAATTAGTAGGGTGATGAAATTTCCTCCATCCTTCTTGAAATACTTGGTTCTAATGTAAAAGAGCCAGATGCATGTAGGTTTCGGATTTAATGTCTTTTTCTCTGTATCTTCCTATTTCTTAGCATACTTTCTGATCTATAATACAGTATTCTATATCCCAAACATTCCTTACTCATTTATGCCTCTAACTTTTCCCCCCTCAACTTTCCTAATAACTATAGAAACACTACATATGCTTCAAATACAAGATTAAGAAGCTTCCCTGACTCAACCCACTGTAATTAGTTGAACTCTCTTTTGCCTTGTACTATGTTTAGCTGTGTTTCTATAATACCTCTGTGGTAGTGGTGGTTTAGTTGCTAGACTATAATTTCATGGGGATAAAGGTTGTATCTCTTTTATTTTTACATTTCCCTTCTCTGATCCATACGCCCATCTCTCAATTTTTCTCCTTATGCCTGGATAAGTATCATAGTGTCTAATGATCAGCCTCAAGTCCAATGTATGGTTACTCAATAAAGTGACCAAAAATAGGCTTTCAACAATTTGCTTTCTATTAAAACATATCATGTCTAGCATGGCCTCACTGCAAGGTAAACCTCATGTTCTCCATGACCCATGGTGGCCTGTTTTCAATCCCTGGAAAACTCAATGCTCATTTACACTTCAGGGTCTTTCATTTCTGATTTCCTTAGCTTGAAATGCATTCTTCATAGCATGACACCCTAATTTTAATCCAGGTCTCAGTTCAATTGTCAGATCTTCAATAGCTCTCCCTGATTGCTTTAATTAAAATAGTGTTTCTGTTAATTCATTAGTCTGTTTTTTTTTTCATAGTATTTGTTACTATTTGAATTTATTTACTTATTTACATATATACACTAGAATGGAGGCTCTATGAGGGCAAGAGGTTGTCTATCTTTTTATTAGTTTATCTCCATTGTCTAAAATAGCATATTGAAAGTGAAAGTGAAGTCGCTCAGTCGTGTCCGACTCTTTGTGACCCCATGGGACTGTAGCCTACCATGCTCCTCAGTACATGGAATTTTCCAGGCAAGAGTACTGGAGTGGGTTGCCATTTCCTTCTCCAGGGGATCTTCCCAACCCAGGGATATTAGAGGAACTCAAAAAATGTTTGATTAGTGAATAATCAAACAAGCTTGTATTTCATGTTATTCTGCACGTCAGAAAAGGAGGTATATCTTTTTAGTTTTATTTCATTTTGATGAAAAGTGAGCTGTCAAAGTAACAACAGTATATATTTTATTTAATTAATGAAGATCATATGCATTCAAGCAAGATAAAAACTGCTAATACCTTCATGAACAGGCGTCCTAATACTCTTTTTTTTTTTTTGTAAGAAAGACACTGGATCTTTTATTTTTTTTTTTCCTTTCATTTTCTTTAAAAAACAAAACAAAAAAAAGCCTGAAGCAAAATCTTTTTAAGAGTAGTTACAGATATTATAGGGTTAAAGGTGGGGGCACTAAGACAGAAAAGAAAAGCACCAGTGAGATGCCTTTCTAATTTTCTTCTCTCCCATCACTGAATACAGACAGCCAACAAAGCCCAAGTCACTTTCTTTTTCCGCCCTCTTCCCTTGCAAAAAAAGGAGAAACAGAAGATTTTAAGAATTTTGAAAAGATTTTGTGTGTGTGTAAAAGTCAATGCTATAAATCTAAACAAAGTCTGTTTTTTTTTTTGTTTTTTGTTTTAAAAGTTCTAAAACAACAGGAAGAAAACACATAGAAAGAAAACCCTGGTGGAGACCTGGTTAATTATGGACTGAGGCTCTTTTTTAACGAGAATATAAAATAATAGAAATGCAGAGGGCTCTTCCCATGGGCAGGGCCTGCTCCTGCATCTCCTGCTACCCGCTTCCCTTTCAGCTGCCCTCTGCTCCCCTGCCGTCACCCTTCCTCTCTCCTTGTAAAGATAAAACCCCGCTCCTGTGACTCTGATCCTCCTGATTCCCGTTGGTGAGTGTGGTGCCCACCTGTGGGCGCAGGGCGGCTGCTTGGCATCAAGCTTGGCCATCTCCTGTACGTAGATGCCGATGCTCTCGCTGTCGAAGAGGAGGAAGTAGACGTTCTTCAGCGAGGATGCCGCTCGAGTCATCAAAGTGGGCCGAGATGGCTTTGAGGGTCACCTGGGCTGCCGTCTGTTTGGGGAAGCAGTTTCTGCCGCTCTGGAAGGGCGGGAATGCCACCGACTTCAGCTTCTTGTCCTCTGCTGCCGAGAGGCAATTTTTGATGGTCTCTTCAAGCTGTTCTTCACATTTGTCAGAGCCCCACTGCGGGATGTGACAGTGGATGACAAATTTGGCTGCAAGTCCGCTCGACTGGCTGACGGCGGCTTCAGCTCCTTCCAAAGGGCCCTGGGACTTGCGAAGCTCCTTTACTGTTTCCAAGAACTCCTTGCCCCCAGCCTTTTCCAAGGCCTTACCTATATCTTCCTTGAGGTCAATTTCGGCTGTGGTTGGGTGGACGATGCCCTCCACTCTCATGGAGCCAATATGGCTGATGTCACTCTGGGTCAAGGACAGCTTCTGCCCTAGAACAAGGCTCTTAGAAGACAGGATAGTGAATCCATCCCCTGGCCCATCTTCAGAGGTGGAATTTGAAGTCCCTTCTTTATCGCTGTCCTTTGGTTTGGACTTTTTGGATGTCCGTGGTTTGGCAGCCTTTGATTTCTTTCCCCCCTTCTTTCCTGATGTGGCCTTCCTTCCTCTTTTCTCTGGGGGAGGGGAGAGGATAGTTTCTGACTTCCCTTTGGTCCCTCCCTTTTTGGCCAGCAGTTCAGGGTGGATTCTGGGCAGGACGCCTCCGCTGGCGATGGTCACTCCTTTTAGCCGCTGGTTGAGCTCCTCGTCATTGGCAACAGCCAGCAGGATGTGTCTTGGGCCTATCCGGGCCTTCTTGTTGTCCCTTGCTGCATTCCCAGCCAATTCTAGAATTTCCGCTGCCAGGTACTCGATGACTGCGGCCATGTAGATGGGAGCACCCACGCTGATCCGGTACTTGAACGTCCCTTTCTTCAGGTACGGTACCGTATCAGCCTGCCCACCGGGAAGATGACCCCGGCCCTGGCTGAACGCGACAGCTTCGACATTTTCTTCTTCCCGCTCTGGCCCGACATCTTGCCTTAGTTTCCCTCTCAGCTTGCTTTACACGGTGGCCTCCGGGCACTGACTCGATGCTGGTGCTGCGCCGCCTGCTCCGGGTGCCCGGTGCCCTCCGCACGCCGCTCCCCGGGCACAGGTTCGGCCGGCTCGGCGCCGGTGCCGGCAGGACTCTTTGCCTTTCTTTGGGTTCTATCTGTGCGTGTCAATCCCTAATACTCTTGAATTACCTCCATGAGTATGAAATAATTGCCTGCCTACTATTTGTATATGTTTGCTTGTATTTGCTTTATTTAAAATTAAAAAAAAAAAAATCTTATGCATCAAAAGTGCAAGTAACAAAAGAAAAAAATAGATAAATCAGATTTCATCCAAATTTAAAGTTTTGTGCATTATTTTAAAAATGAAAATAACCTTGTGGAATGGAATAAGCTATTTGCAAATCATGTATTTGTCTACAGGTCTAGTCTTTAAGAAATATAAAGGACTCTTCGGTTCAGTTCAGTTGCTCAGTCAAGTCTGACTCTTTGCGACCCCATGAATTGCAGCATGCCAGTCCTCCCTGTCCATCACCAACTCCCGGAGTTTATTCAAACTCATGTCCATTGAGTCAGTGATGCCGTCCAACCATCTCATCATCTGTCGTCCCCTTCTCTTCCTGCCCCCAATCCCTCCTAGCATCAGGGTCTTTTCCAATGAGTCAACCCTTCGCATGAGGTGGCCAAAGTATTGGAGTTTCAGCTTCAGTCCTTCCAATGAACACCCAGGACTGATCTTCTTTAGGATGGACTGGTTGGATCTCCTTGCAGTCTAAGGGACTCTCAAGAGTCTTCTCCAACACCACAGTTCAACAATATCAATTCTTTGGTGCTCAGCTTTCTTTATAATCCAACTCTCACATCCACACATGACTCTTGGAAAAACCATAGCTTTAACTAGATGGACCTTTGTTGGCAAAGTAATGTCTCTGCTTTTTAGTATGCTATCTAGGTTGGTCATAACTTTCCTTCTAAGGAATAAGTGTCTTTAATTTCATGGCTGCAATCACCATCTGCAGTGATTTTGGAGCCCCCAGAAATAAAGTCTGACACTGTTTCCACTGTTTCTCCATCTATTTCCCATGAAGTGATGGGACTCTTAAAACCCATCAATTAAAAGACAGCCCAATCAAAAAATGGGCAAAGTACTTGAATTAGGCAAAGTGCTTGAATTAGGCAAAGAGGAAAAAAAATAGCTAAGGAGAACATGAGAAGATTCTCAACGTTATTGATCCTCAGGGAAATCCAGTCAAAATGACAATGTTGTACTACTCCATATCTGCTAGTATAGAAATATTAAAAATAAAAATTAAAAAATATTAAAATGGATAATAAGTGTTGACAGAGAGGTCGACAAATTAAAAGATTCATACATTGCTGGTTACACTGTAATTTGGTTTAGCCACTGTAGAAAATAGTTTGGCAGTTCTTCAAAAAGTTACACATAGAATTATCATATGACCTCATGATTCTGTTCTTAGGTGTATATACAAAAAACTAGGTACTCAAACAAGTATACGTACATGCACATTTTAACAGCCCTTTTTGCAATTATTATAAGGTGGAAACAGCCCAAGTATCATTAATAAATGAACCTCAAAACATTACACTAAGGAAAATAAATCAGATACCAAAGGTCACATATCATATGATTCCAGTTGTATGAAATATTCAGAATAGATAAATTGAGAGACACAATTGGTGGTTGTCAGGAGCTGGAGGAAGAGAGGTTGGGAAAATTTTCTTAATATATAAAGGGTTTTACTTTGGAGTGATGAATGTTTTGGAGTTACATAAAGGTGTTAGTTGCACAACATTGTGAATCTACTAAATGCCAATGAATTGTTGACTTTAAAATTGTTAATTTTATCTTATGCAAAATTCACCTCAATATTATCTTCAAAATGAATGATGCTGATTTGTCTGGTTAGCACTATTTAATTTACTTGATAAAGACACTGAATAAGTCTCTTAAAATAAGTAAAATATAGTATATTAAATTTATTGTATATACTGATTATGTAAAAAATACATAGTGCTTAAACCATATACCACCACTCAGTACCAGTTCATCTGCATGTCTTTAGAGAGTGAAAATGTTCTTTCCTCTTTTAGGCCGAGAGATGATTTACAGTCCTACAGAGAGATTCACCAATTTAATTTCTTATCTCAACCTCCAGTAACCACAGTATTCCCTTTTGAACAATATTGAACATTCTTAATAGGTACATGGGATATTCAACATGATTTTCTTGATCAGTAAGTATTCAAATGAGGCATTTATAATTAATTATTGAAATCTTCTAATTACATATTCTTTGGATCATTAAAGAAGCAATCCTATCAGCTGTACCAAGATATCCCAGGAAGACCTACAGGAAACTAGTACAACCCGAGATTGGATGTTATTCTGAGGTAGAAACCTAGAGGGCAGATTCAACTTTGAATTATGGGCTGTGGCCACCTCAGTCCTTTGTCCCAAACTGTCCATCACCATGTATGCTCTGAGAGTAGATGAAGAGACCAAATGCTGTTTCCTCTACCATAATGAGGACTAAGAAAATGAATATTTATACTTACAGTTTCCCCTGCCACCCCTGTCTCTCTGGGGAAACTGGACAAAGGAGACAAGGGTTTGGAATTATACTAGTTTGCTAGGGCTGCCATATTAAAATACCAAAAACTGGGTGACTCAAACAGTAGAAATTCATTGTCTCACAATTCTGAAGACCAGAAGTCAAAACTGATTTATCCAGACTGTTTGGTTCCTTCTGATAGGCTGTTAGCAAAGGAAGCATCTGTTCTAGGCCTCTTTCATTGGTCAATAATGTCTAAGTTCTACTAAAAAGTTATAAATACAAATTTATATGTATATTTGCAAAAACTTGTTCAGTAAAATTAAATGGAAAGCCTTTTGGGAGATCTTTATTGAAAATGTTAGCTATCTTGATAAAAAGAACACATGTCACTAGCCTCTGTCCATTCTGTTTTTATCTTACCTTGAACTAAACAAATGGTCAAGGACTTTGGTATCATGAGGTGAGAAGCAGGAACACCAAGGATATTGGAATGATAATACACAAATGAACTTAATAATAATATGACTGAGTAGTTGAATGAATTTTGACTCCTGAGTATCCTTGATATGGCCAATATTAATTTGTAATATAAAAACCACTGAGAGTTAGGTTTAGGTTAGCTGTAATCAACGTTCTCCTGATAAACCCTGTTAGAGTCTTTCTCCAATGAAATACATATGGATCTTCTTTTATTTTATTCTTTTTACTCAACCATACTTTCATCACATTTCATCATTCCTTCAGAAGGTTCTTCACAAATAAGAAGCAAATACAAAGAATAACTTAATCTACTTACTAAGGCTGGGATTAAATACCTCAAAATGTCAAAAGGTATCCCTGAATATGGGAAGTATGGTTATTTTTCTTTCCTTATGTATTCTGTATGCTCCAAGTTTTTTTTTTCCCCCAAGTAAAATTATTTTCCATAGACCTTATTTCCATTTTCTGTTTAAGAGCCTGTGGAAGTACAGCTTAAGACATGCAGTGGCTTGAGCAGTAGGAGCTGAAGATCTGTCTCCAGTGGCTTAGTCTTCAGCAAGGAATTGCTGGACTGGCACTGAGGAACCTGCACAGTTTCAGACCAGTCTGCACCTAAGGGTTGAGTAACAATAATCTTAGCACCTAGAGCAATGCATTCTCCCTGAAATTCCTCCTTGGCTGTGGCATTTTCAGTGGGAACACATTCTTTCTTCTCAATTTCATTAGAATCTCTATAGAAATATGGGATGGGCATGACCTGCCATGAGTGTTCACAGGAACTGGTGTCACACACGTGCAGAATTTCTGGGGCAGCATCCATTCCATTAGACCTGCCGGGTGCGTTCCCTTGTTGCACTGGATGGTGGTATCCACATAGTGAGGTGTTAGTCTGTGTTTCACAGAGTGATGGTGGCAGGTTAACCAAGCCTCTTCCAGGAGAGGCTAGCGGTCATCCCTGGAACCCGCTAGCAATGGAAATTATAGCTCTCCGAGGCTGCATGGATCTGATCAGTGAAGTTTCCCAGAGTGAAGCAGCCAGCAACAGCAGTAGCTCCAGGTTCATCAGAAAGCTTCAGCACAGTTTACCGGGAGAATTCCTGGAGGATATGACACTGATGGGCTTTTCACGTGGCTCAGTGGTAAAGAATCTGCCTGCCAATTCAGGAGACACAAGAGACGTGGGTTTGGTCCCTGAGTTGGGAAGATCCCCTGGAGTAGGAAATGGCAAACCACTCAGTATTCTTGCTGGGAAAATCCCATGTACAGAGGAGCCCAGTGGGCTATAGCTCATGGGTCGCAAAGAGTTGGACATGACTGAGCCTGCATGCATATGACACTGACATTAGTCAAGTTTTCAGTGGAAATAAGGGTGAAAGCTGCCAGCAAAAACTTCCCCAGGTTTTCTTTAGATTTATGATGTAAATGTCATCATTTTATTTCCCGTAGATGTACTGTTCCATTTAGAAGTCAAGGCTGGTGCCACCTAAGTGGGTTCTTGCTGCAAGGAATTTGAGGATAATTTGAGGCCATAACCCTTTCTTAGTTTTCAGGACATCAGGTATTCTGGACATTGCAAAGGCTTCCCTTTAAGTTATGACCGAAACCCATAAAAACACCTCATCCCCATGTGCCTTTCCCTGGGTAAGGTTCTAACCTGTTCTGTAAGTGGCATATATTACTTTCAAAAATCAGAATAAAATAATTAATGTTACATGAAAAAAAGCTAGAGCAATGTGTGTATTCTGTGAAAACTGGGATAAATTAGTAATCACTGATTTAAATCTATTAGTTTTCTTATATCAGTTATGGACTCTGCTTAAATAGTCATTTATCATTAAAATGTTTCACATCGTGTTGAGTTTACATCCATTTAAATTTTGCATCTTTTCACTCTCACAGTTTGATGTGATTTTTAAAATGAGTATCCTGTTACCATGGAAATAAATGACATAGGAATGCATAGATTAAATTGGAACGGAATCAAATACTAGATAAATTCAGAATCCATGCAACACTTTCATTTCAAACACGTACTTTTTCTCTCTCCACCATCTTCATAAATGGTAGTCAATCCAAACAATCTGTCCTAAAAAAGTTGTGCTCCTAAAATATGCATTTCTGGTGATTTGAATCCAATGTAGCCACTGCAAAAAGTTACAGTGACATTTGATGTACTTTTAATCATGGATTTTTTTTTTTTGACAAATGGATAAATAGTTATCAGAATTCCAAGGCCACAGACAACTAAGCCTTTGTCTTTTCTGGCACAAACAAGTGAAAATTTGTGTAATTGTACACTGAATTAAGGGCTTCCTAGGTAGTGCTAGTGGTAAAGAACCTGCCTGTCAATTTGGGAGAGAGACAGGTGTTCAATCCCTGGGTCAGGAAGATCCCCTGGAGGTGGGCATGGCAACCCACTCCAGAATTCTTGCCTGGAGAATCCCCACGGACAGAGGAGCCTGGTGGGCTACAGTCCCTAGAGTCGCAAAGAGTCGGACATGACTCAATCAACTAAGCACACACGCATGCACATTGAGTTAAATTCAAATGGTTAAATAATTAATATGATTAGAAATGTTTTCTCCATAATGGGATATATTTATATCTAAATATCTGTATCTATCTATATATAGTTCCTTTGGCATGTAGTTACTACTTTTGCCTTCACTCACAATTTTACCTTAGTATACCTTGCAATAGGCAATGTATATTTTTCAAGAACAACTGTATGTTTGCTTATTATGAAAAACTCTTTTGTATGTATAACTCAAAGCCTTAGTACATTTTCTTATCTATTTGGCTTTTGTTGCTTGATTAGCCATTAAAAACTTCATTTGGAAATGAGTCCCCCTGGTCTTTCTAGGAGATGGAAGCTTGTATTTTTAAAAATTTCCATAGAGACAAGTAGAATGTTGAGTACACACCAAAAGTTATTTATATTCATAAATAATAATTTCTCTACCTAAAATGATTAGAAAAACTTAAGTAAAATCTTTGAAACAAAACAGCTTGAAAAGATCTACAAACTGGCTCTCTTTCATTTCTAAAACTTGCAGTTTATAACTTAGAAGTCCCTTAAGAGGGAAGAAAAATCTTACAGCTTTGAGTTTAAACAAATAATTTCCTCTTTTTATTTCTGTCAACACATGGGTCTATTTCTCATGTAGGTGGTGAAAGGTTTGAGAAATTTGATTAACTTACGGATTTCCTTAAATATTTCACCAAGAACTGAAATCTATTTTAACTGATGGCAGTTGTTTTGTTATAATTGCATATCTTCAATTGTCAAGAGTTGCTGAAAATATTTTGAAGCAATTTAAGTCTTGATGGTTGACTAATTGATGGGTCTTTTTCTACTTTCCTAACAAAAGGCTACATGATACTGTTAGAAGTTCCCTTTCCCAGGGTGGTTCTTCCCTAAGCAAGTAGTGTTTCCAGAGAATAGTTGAGATCTCCAGTGGTTTGACTGGTTGATCTTCTATTCATTTTTTAGCCACAAGCCAAGAGAATACTGGCAAACATTGTTCAGTACCAAAAAAAGTATTAATCTTTACAAGAATGTCTTACAGAAGTAAACCTGTAGGGTCTTAAGAAGCACAAAGTGATTGTGAACACAGGTCTCCTGGGTTAATAGCTGGGAATCAAATGCATTAGGAAGTCCAGCAGGAAGGGGCTGATAAGGAATATTCTTAGTTCCTTTGGATATAGCAGTATTTAAGATAAAACTGAAGTACATTTTAGAATGCCCAAGTCTAACTTGAGAATAAAACATGGAATGAATGTTGAAAAGAACAGCAGGAAAGCATTAAACATTTTCTCACACTAAACTAAATATTTGTAGTTCAAAATAACTTCCAATTATTTTAAGGATTCTCTACTTGTGAACTCGCGTTCACATAGAAGACAGACAGTCAGGTGTCTCCTAAAAGAGCCACAAGGAGTACCCAATATAAGAAATATATTTATAAAGATATAAAAAATCATACTAAATATGACTATCATAGTTATTTTTATATGAAATAAGCTATGTTATATAATAAGCATAAATGAGTTAATGAGTTTTGTCTTTGTTTTTATTTTAATAGCCTGAATTAGAAAACTAACATGCTATTTCCTATCCTTTTTTGGGGGGGGCATTTTTATTAGAGCGTAGTTGATTTACACTGTTGCATTAGTTTCAGGTGTTCAGCAAAGTGAATAGCTATATATATACATATAGCCACTCTTTTTAAGACTCTTTTCCTATGTAGGCCATTAGTGAGTACTGAGTAGAGTTTCCTATGCTATACAATAGGTTGCTATTAGTTATGTATTCTACATATAGTAGTGTGTACATGTCAATCCTAATCTTCCAATTTAAACAAAATCACATTGCCTTTTCTTTCTGTTGTTGATTTAAACATGTAAATTTGTTTATGTATCATATACTTTATGGTTACAAACAATATTGCACTTTATATATGTAGGAATATATATATATATATAGGGATATTGCACTTTATATATGTAGGAATACATGAAGATCAGTCAAATGAGAACAAGCAAGAAATATTTACTCGGAACTTGCTATAGCAAGGAAGTCAACCATCATTACTTGTTCTGGCTGACTCAAATGTAGGCAGCGCAGTGGAAAAGCTTTCTAATGGGGAAAAAAAAAAAGAGAGAGATGCTTCAGGTATGCCCTGATTAGAGGTGGTTGGCATGGGGAAGCTGCAGGTAGGTAAGTTAAGAAGTGGGATATCCTATTTGATTGCTTAGGGGTGTTTATTTGGGGTTTCCTGCTTTGTCTTAAGTTGGAATGGAACAAAAATTAGGGAAATTGTCACTTATTAATCAAATCCTGGCCATGTGGGGCCAATTATTATAAGGATTATGCTTGGCTTTCTAGATAAATAACTAGAGATGTCAGTCTGACTAAGTCTAACTTATAAATAGATTAGGTATGTAGCTAGTAATGAGTTAATTTCCTGGATTAGTTGTTGTGGATCAGATCAAAGTATCTCTCTCTCTATCTGTGCTGACCATTGTCTGTTTGCTTATTCAGTCTATCCTAGGCTACTCAGTAACTTGATATTTTCATTTAAAGGAGAATCATTTCCAAACCTGAAATCAGTCCATATATATTTTCTTTTTTATAATAGCTGCATAATATACCATACAATAAGTAGACAAAAATGTTAGTTAGCTGTTTTGAAGGACCTCCAGATAGCTTTCAGTGTTTTATGTTTTTAAAAAAATGCTACAATAGACATCCTTAGTTAAGCATCTTGACTTAATGGTCTCATTAACAATACTGGTCAAATTCCCAGACTTCATTTATTCTATTGTTTATTATTTTTTTCTTATTTATTTTTATTGAAGTATAGTTGCTTTACATTGTAGTTATGATAACTCCTGTTATATAGCAAAGTGATTTGTTTATACATACATTCTTTTCTATTATAGTTTATCATAGGATGTTGTTTTATTTTTTTAATTTGGAGGATAATTGCTTTATAATGTTAGTTTCTGCTGTACAACAACATGGATCGGCTGTAAGTATACACATGTCTCCTCCCTTTTGAAGTCCCTCCTACCACTGTCCCCCGCCATTCCATGGCTCTGGGTCATCACAGAGCACCGGGCTGAGGCCTCTGCGGCACACGGCGCTCCCACCAGCTCTCAGCTCTATACACGGTGGTGTACACATGTCAGTGCTACTCTCTCAATTTGGCCTGCCTTCTTCCTCTGCAGTGGCCAGAGTCAAGGGTTATGTTTATTTGAAATGTTAATACATACAAATGCATCATTTTGAGTAGTTTTAACAAAGTTCCTATAAAGGACATCACTGTTAGAAGCTAAGATCCTTATGCCCTAGATTTTGATCTCCAGACGTCAATAAAGATTAGATAGCAGATTTTCATTTCAAGGTGGCAAAGGACACACATGTGGCAAGTCCACAGCATCCCATTCTTAAAAGTCACTCCCCTAAAAAGATAACTGGAACAATGGAACTTTGAACAATCATTGGTAGATAGAAAAAGAAAACTGTAGCTCCAAAGATCAAGGGATAAACTTATTTAAAAGGGATATTGCCAGTGTATGGATAAACAGAAGTTCCAGGAGCAATTTCTGGATCATTGGCACAAACTGATCAACTTTGGTTAAATGCCTCTTGGAATAGGCAGCAGTTTCCATGTATATGTTTCCAGGAAAGAGCCGTGAATAAGTAAGTCTACATCAGAGACTCAGGCTGGTACCTGGTTATCTGGCAATGAATGACTGAGAGGAATAAGGAGTATTACAGAATAACCAGCTGTTTGGTCAGTGTCTAGTTCCTCACACCCATTCTCACTGATAATGGTAGAAGTGAAGGCCATGGCTGGAGCTGGTGAGTTGTGCAAAGAGCAAAACAGATAGTCTAATAGGAATTCTCGTCTACTAAGATGAATACAACAACTAAGATGAATGCAAACCACACTGGCATAGACTTAAACATATGGAAACAAAGTCAAGAGAATAAGATTTTGAAAATTTAAATGTTATGTTTTAAGAATGATTCTGTATTTTATTCAATAGCAAGACTAGCTGGATATAAGGAAGAACCAACTAGAGTCAAACAAATAAAAAAAAATTGTTGAGATAGGCTAAAGTGCAAAATGGGCATGGCTGTAGGGTGACTGAGAAAGCTGGAAAATAAAGGGAGAGATAAATGACGAAAAAGTGAAGAGACTTGGAAATTAGGTTCAGAGGTGGAAAAAACACCTAAATGGAGCTTTAAAAGAATAACATATACTAGAGAGTAGGCAATAACTAAAGGGCTAAAAACGGAAATTCTTCTCTAATTAAAAAAAAAAAATATATATATATGTATATATATGAGATAAAACTGACACACTCAGTGTTCACCAGGGTTTACAAAAGCAAAACAAAGCAAATCAAACAGAAGACAAAACAAAGTAAAAAAAAAAAAAAAGTCCAAGCCAGTTGATTCCAAATATATTTGCATATATCAGAAATTTGAGAGCATTAAGGTTGGAATAAAAATCCTAATAGCTTCCAGAGAAAATAAATTCTCTGGATGACCACAATTAATTTATATAATTTGTTTCTGTGAGGATTCCACATAATTTGTTGCCCAGGGTGGGATATTTGTAAACTCGGAAGGACTCTGTCTGTGCTTCAGTCTCTCTACAAGGTTTGGTTCCATCTTTCTGGCAACCTGTCACTTAAGCATTTAATCTGCTCTTTTGACCTTTGACTTGATGCCCTATTTTCTGTCTTTTCTTCTTCCAAACAGATTCTTCACGCAAAGACTTACAGTTCACGATAATACTTTTCTGAGTTGGCCTTATAAATTGAGCCCTAGAAAACCCTATTGGCATTGCATGGCCTTCCTGAAAATGACCTAGTCTCTGCTTGCAGCCTCCTGGCAGTCTGCTGTCAAGACATTGCGTCTTGACAAAGAAAGGAGATTGTAGAAGAAATTTTAAAATATTTGAAGCTTATATTTTAGCCCTTAATAATGGGTTATAGCTCTTTAAAACATTTATAGTATCTGAACACATTTAAAAACTATTTGTGCTGCATTTGAACACATTAAAAATATCTGTTATGCATTAATACATTCTCCTTGAATAAATTAAAATATTATAGTTAAGACAAAAATGTTTAATTTCCTGTCATTTTTAATATTGGTTCTTTTGACCATATTTAAAATAGTCAAAAGTTTAAGGTGTAGCATTCCAGACCTTTTTCCCTGTGTAGTTATCTACATAAATCTGTGAAGAAATATAGTTTTTTTGATGTGTTTAAAAATATAAACAGTATCCAGTTATATATTTTGTCCTTTACTTGGCTATATGCACTCCAGTACTTTTCCACGTGAGTGTGTATAGGAGTTTATCACTTTTGAAATATATGATATTCTTTACTATAGATATATCATTATTTATTTAGTCATCACCTTACTCATGAACATTGAGGTTGTTTTAAAACATTTGTTTTTGTAAATAGTTTTTTTTTCTGTTTACAATGATGTAAATAGTTTTATAATATATGTCATTGAGCATTATAATCATTTATTACTCCAGGATAGATAAGAAGTAGCTAGGTTGGGTCATGGAACTTGCTTGTCTGACATTTTAATAGATAGTGTTAAATTTCCCTACAGAATGACTATGTTAAGTGACATTTTCATTAGCAGTGGAAGAGAGTATCTATACCCTCAAACTCTCATAGACATTGGTATTATTAACCTTTTAGTGTTATTCACTCAGTTGTGTCTGACTCTTTGTGACCCCATGGACTAGAGCCCACCAGGCTCCTCTGTCCATGGAATTCTCCAGGCAAAAATATTGGAATGGGTAGCCATTTCCTTCTCCAGGGGATCTTCCTGACCAAGGGATCAAACACTGCTCTTCTGCATTGCAGGCAGACTCTTAACTGACTGAGCCACCAGGGAAGCCCTTATTAACCTTTTAAACACATACCAATTCACTGGGTGAAAAGTGAAATTTCATTGTTTTAATCTCTATTCACTGTTTCATTACATTTTCTCATGTATCTCACACTTTTTTTTGTAGGATTGAACCTAAAATCACTCATCACTAGGGTATGCATCAATAAAGTTTGTATATTAACATACAAGTCATATATATATATATACATAAACATATAATACTCTGAAATCTCAAAGACATTGATTGTTTTCATATATTTGTAACAGTTTTAAGTTTTTTAATGGAAACTTCTGTCAAGAATCTGTCACCCATGGCTAAATGAAGAAATGTTCTTTCCAAAATGAATAACACTTTGTATAGTCACAGAACAACATTTAAAACATAGAGCCATTTTTAAGCACAGTACAAGCAAATTCAGATATCTGGTCCATGGTTCCCAGGGTAGTAGGACACATTCATGTTCTGTCTCATAATATATTGCATCCCAGATTATTTTTTATTATAATTGCATCATTAACAACTCATGATTTGTTTTCAGCTTGTTTCTTCTATCTTTCTTTACTTCTGTTTCTGATTTCTTTACATGTGCTATTTGAACACATATTTAGGATTTCATCTTTATTTAATAGCATTTTTGAGTCTATTGCTTGAATGATTTTTGTGGTTGCTCTAGGTATTACAATATGCAAATGTGAATTATCACAGTCCATTGGTATCATTATCCTTTACTTCAAGTGGAATATTAAAAACTTGTTTCCATTTAGGTCCTTTGCACTCCCAATGAAAAAAAAAATATATCCATACACTTGTCCCAAGTATTTCCTCTCCATACACTAACACAACAGATGTTACTTTTCTTATTTCCACCAACAGATATGAATTAAGAGACTTATCAGGATAAGTCTATTATATGCCCTTCTATTATTAATTATTGTATTCTATTATTATTTTATTATTATTACCATTCCATTATTATTTTCTTTCTGAATTTTATACCTCTGTTACCATTTCTTTTATGCCAAGGAGATTCCTATAGATAATCTTTAAATTAGGTTTGTTGGCAACAAATTTTCTTTGTTGCTTTTTCCCCCCTCTGAGAAAGTCTTCATTAAGCATTGAGGGTCTTTATTTTCCATTACTTCTTGATAGACACTGTTTCTAGGTATAGAATTCACATCTAACAGTTCTTTTTTTCTTACATATAACAGTATTACTGAATTACTTTTTGTAATCAGCAATACACTCTCACGTCTTTCCTCATTCAAGCTGTGTTTTTCTGATCTTGGTATAATGAGTCATTTTGAGTTGTGTTTTGGACATTTTACATGTTATGTTAGGAGTTTATTGGTATTATTTAAATCTTTTATTCTAGTAGGAAGTATCTGTTCAAGTTTAGCATGTAGGTTATAGCCTACTTTATATGGGCTTCAATCCAATGAGAATTCTAGTTTTCTGATCTCTTGCAATGCTAACCTGTTCTGCTTTTCTTTTTTTTTTTTAAATTTTTTCTAGTTCTACTTGGCATTTCCACTGAATTCTTTCAGGAAAAACTTTGGGGATGGGTGGTATTTCCATGGCCCGTTGGGTGGCATTCATTAGATTCCTGATATTCATTAGATTCGCCTGACCTATTCTCTAGCCATCCAGTGCCACTGGGTATTCTACACTACCTTTGCTGGTGCCTCTGGGGCAGGGTGGCTAGCCTTCCCTTTTCTTAATCCTTTGCCCACAGAGAGCAGACTTTACTTGTATTTGTTTGTTTCCTATGTCTGTTGGCAGTTAGAGATTGCAGCCCTCTCTGCTGCCCAGTCTAAGATATATGACAAATTTTATGTGTATCATATTTCAAGTTTTAAGTCCTTGATAGTCCAACTTCTTATTTCCATTTTTCAGTTTTTTAAGTTATTTTCCGTGAAATTATTTCCAGAGTATATAGTCAAATTCAGAGGGGAGAAGCACAGAAAATTGAATCTATGCCATCTTGCTACCTGAATTACTTTTTGTAATCAGCAATACACTCTCATGTCTATCATTTCACTTGTTTTTTCCCAAGGCTCTGTGGGGCTTGTTCTTGTCAAAGTGTGACTCTATGAGGTAGAATTCAAAAGATTTGCATGAAATGTAAATGTATCTAACTTCTAGGTGGCAAAAATTTAACAAAATAAGCCTCTGCTATGAAAACAGAACACCCTGAAACTTACTATTAAAAAGTCAACTATTCAGTTCATGATTCTGTGGGTGAATTGGACTATTCCTACTGGGGCTCCAAAATCACTGCAGATGGTGACTGCAGCCATGAAATTTAAAAGACACTTGCTTCTTGGAAGAAAAGTTATGACCAAGCTAGATAGCATATTAAAAAGCAAAGACATCACTTTGCCAACAAAGATCCGTCTAGTCAAAGATATGGTTTTTCTAATAGTCATGTATGGATGGATATGAGAGTTGGACTATATAGAAAGATGAGCACCAAAGAATTGATGCTTTTGAACTGTGATGTTGGAGAAGACTCTTGAGAGTCCCTTGGACTACAAGGAGATCCAACCAGTCCATCCTAAAAGGAATCAGTCCTGAATACTCATTGGAAGGACTGATGCTGAAGCTGAAACTCCAATACTTTGGCCACCTGATGTGAAGAACTGACTCACTGGAAAAGACCCTGAGGCTGGGAAAGATTGAAGGCAGGAGGTGAAGGGGATGACAGAGGATGAGATCGTTGGATGGCATCACCAACTCAATGGACATGAGTTTGAGTAAACTCTGGGAGTCGGTGATGGACAGGGAGGCCTAGTGTGCTGCAGTCCATAGGGTCTCAAAGAGTTGGACACGACTGAGTGACTGAACTGAACTATTCGGGCCAAGTTGGCTGATCTCTACTGGATCGGCTAATGTGTCTGTGGTCTTTCTTTAGGTCAGAAAGATCTTAAAAGCCTCCCTGACGTGTCTTATAGTTATTGGATGTTGGCTGACATGATGGATGGAAATATGACGTTACCTATCTTCTTACAACAAGCTATCTCAGTTTGCTTCTCATAGTAGTGGAAAGATTCCAAGGAGAACAAGAGAAAGCAGGTCCTAACAAAGAACATTTTTCAAATCTCTGCTTGCTCTATGTTTGCTATTGGTCTCATCAGTCAAAGCAAGTCATAAGCTTAAGCTCAGAGTCAGTTGAAGACAGTGACTCCAAGAGGATGCAGATATAAGGAGAGGAAGAATTTGTGGCCATTGAACGATCTACCATGCCCACAGTCAAGGTCTGAGCCATACATATTCACAAGGTAGCTCTTATTTGCATTACTTTTATAACTTATAATGCCTATTATATCTATTACCTCATTTGTTTTTCATGAATACCCCATGTTTAATATGTAGGAAGGCATAATGTCCTCTCTGATATAAAATTCAATATGTTTATTGCTAGTCCAAATATGACTTATATGTTGACAGTGAAACAAACATTTACACAAATAAATGTATAAGTAAAGTTTTGATACACATTATATTAGGAAATTCTCCAGGGTAGGGAAGTGTTAGCTATAATATAAAACCTGATGTTTTTATTCTTTGCTACCTCTTCCAAGCATAAAGGATATCTGATAGTTATTTTATTCTAGGTTTTGTTGAAAAAGTCCATGTCTATCTTAATCACATTTTCCATGACTTTATAAATGATGAGGATATCTTCTGTGCAGATGGAAAGAATTCTTACTTTTAGTCTATTCTTACATAAACGAGTCTTAAATTTACTGAGAATATTTATTTGCTTGATGAAAAATGGTTCTAATTTTAACTATATCTTTGTTGAAGGTGCAGTTATAACAACACAAGCTTGTACGTTTAGACTTACCATAATTTATTTGGATGTTAGGAGAACATTGTCTTTGCTGTTTGGTACTGTAATTATTATCTATATTTTATTCTATTAAACATATGTCTTTTAATGTTTTCTATCCTTGGAAATCATTTATTTCATAATTTCAATTTTAAAAAGTCACTTCTAGTTTACTTCAGTGTTTAGACCAATAGTTTAGCATCCATTATTTAATAAATATTATTTTTTGTTGTTTGTTGTTTAGTCGTTCAGTCACATCCAACTCCTTGTGACTCCATGGACTGCAGTACACCAGGCTTCCCTGTCCTTCATCATCTCCCAGAGATCTAAATATTAATCTAAATATTATTTAGATTTCTTCTTAGATGTACCCCTCAACAACTGCAGTAACAGGGGTTTATATTCTCTTTCTGAGGTCTTTCTGAAATCCTTGTTAGTTCTTTCCAGTTTATCTTCATCAGCTTATAACCATTCACATGAGCTTAGTGTCATCTGCAAACTTACATATATATTTCCCTTTTCTGCATTCTTTCTTTTAGATTAATTATTATGTGAGAATCTGAACTTTATCAAAATGTGAAAAAAAATTAGATAGTGTTTACTCCCAGGTACCCCTCTGCAAATAATTCTCTACCCATAAAAATAATAAGCTATCCCATCTCTTTGTTTTCTCTCTCAGCATTATGTAGTATATTCCGGAAAATACCTGCCTTCTAACATTCTGTTCCAGAGTGGAGGGAAATAGTGTTTGGTAAATATGTAACACAGTTTAATAGATTGTCAAAGGCTTACTAAACTCAATAATTGACAGCTATTCCTTTCCACTTTGTCTATACATTTATTTTTCTTACTGGAGCACTCTGGTAAGGAAGGCTCTGTGCTATTTATCCTTAGAGTAACAATGTGACATGTCTTCCACCCATTCCCCCTCCTGGACAGGTTATGCTTCCTTAAGTGTGCAATGAACCACTCTGCTTTATATATTGCACCAATCTGCTAGGCATGTAAGAGAGAGTTACTGGTCTGAAATTCTAAATCTTTCCACAGTGCTTTTTTTATGGATGGTGTCAAAACAAAGGCAAATTCAAAATAAATAAAACCATCACTCTCATTTATAAGGTTAGGGCTTAGGACAAGCAACAACAAGCACAGATACCTCAGTACCTTCCAATGCACTTTTTCTTAGTCATGTTAGTGACACCACCAATGTCAGACTAGCCCTGCCTCACTGGCTTTATTGAAATATAAAATGCAAGAAGCGTCCTCTTATGGTGAGTATCTCTGAAGTCAATGTTTATGCCAGTGACTTTCACCTGTGGGGAGAATTTACCATTCTTGGGACATTTGGCAATGTCTGGAGACATTTTTGGTTTCTACAACTTGGGCATGATGGTGCTACTGTCCTCTAATGGATAAGGATCAGAGGTCCTACTGAACATTCTACATTGCACAGATGAACTCCTAAAAACTAATTACCTGGCCCAAAATGTCAGTGCCACAAAGACTGAGAAACAGTGGTTTACATTAGCTTCTTTTGCATATGTTTACTCGTTTAGTTGGCACCCTTTGTCCAGTGTAACCAAATGTTCACCATAATAATGAACACTGATATTTGTTTAGCTAGTATCCTGTTGTGCACATGATGTCACAACATATGAAGAGCGTTTTTTTTGCAACATACCCATATGAAGTATATGATTTCACTTTTCGCCTTAATTTTAACCAGGTTATCGATACTTAAACAAAAATTGCTTTGTAGTGTATTGTCTTTGGATAACTCCTACAAACTTTTTGTTTTCTGTTGACTCCTAGGTTCACTTAAACACTGCTCATCATATTGAAAAGAACTGCAACACTTAGTAGTAGTGGTTTGGATTATCTGCCTTCAGGATAAATCTGATTCTGAAATTATCCCTATGAACACATAGTGTTTCATAATGGGCATTGAACCTGGAATCTACAGTCTACAACTTCCTGAGCTGCATAAATACAGTATAGAAATATCCAACCACAATAGCATTGTTTCAAAGCAAATAACTGTTTCCAAGAAAACCTGAGCAAAAGTAAAATAGTTGGGAGGTAGAAAAGATCAGATGTCTTTTAGGTCCAATGCTTTAACTCATTTAGACCAAATTTAATTTCTTTCTAGCTAAGGCATATGAGGAAATGCTAATTTGCATGAATTCTTTAGCAGTAATATTCATTAAGATCACTATGGTTCGTTGCAGTGTCAAAAGACACTTTTATTTTCTTTCCAAAGCTGATATGTATTAATGAGAAACTTACTGACCCCTTCTTTTTTCTGTGTGTGACCCATAGAACAAGAATCACTAGGATAAAATCAGCAATTTCACAGTTCTTGTTCTCTGTCAAACAACGACGCACTGACAGATCCTTCAGGTTTGATTCATTAGGAGAGTTTTTCATATGTAAGGCTAATATGCTATGACTTTTAGCTCTCAGTAAATTTAATCATCGTGCAATTTATGTGTGCTTATTCACTTTATTTCACTTTACAGGAGGCATATGTGCTTTAAAATATAGTGCCATATGTGCACAGAATCAGAGAATTTTTAAGCTTGAGATCATTTAGTCTCAACCTTGTCATATTAGAGTAGAAACTGAGGCATATGATGAATGCCAGGCTGTGAAATAATGAGTCAGACTGTGAATTGTAAGTTCTTAGCTCACTGTTAATTCTTTTTGAGCTATTGCTTTGCTCCTATTATAATGCTTTAAAATTAAAATAAAACTTGATTTTATAACATGATTAATTTTTTTCTTACCAAGAACTGTGAAATAACTGTTTTGCATTACAGATTATAGTTGATAGTTATCCTCTCTAGTAAATAAGTGGAAGGTTTTAAAAATAATGGATTATTTTATACAAATCATTCCTTATAGGATCAACAGTGTCTTAGGAATAATAGCAATCTTTTACTTTTAGATCACGTCTTCTGTCTGCTATCTTGTAGGCAAAGGAATGATGAACATTACTGTAGATTAAAAAAAATTTCACTACTTACTATTTTTGCAGCTTTGGGCAAATCACTGAGCCTCTCATTCCTTTCCTAGAATAAGAAAAAAAACAAAAAGGCTATATCCATCAGCTTCATAGATGGTGTTCATGAATTAAGGTAAAGTAAATGAGATTACTTTTGTAAGCTAAAAAAAAAAGAGAGATTTATATGAGCTAATGTTACCATATAATTGAAATACTTTTGTTCAGACCCAAAACCAGTGTTTTCACATTCTGCTATCTTAACCAGTTTCTTATTTTTATTATTTGAACACTACAGATGATGCATCCTGACTGATACATAAATATGTTAAAATATATAGAAGTTGATTAAGCTTTATAAAATATTTTAAAAATGAATTTCATTTTTTAGAGCAGTTTTAGGTTCACAGAGAAATAGAGTGCTTCCTTGTCCTTAATATCTGACAACCAATGATCTTTTTAATTGTCTCAGTAGTTTCGCCTCTCTCCAAGGTGTCATGCTGGTGGAATCATTCAGTATGTGGCCATTTTGGACTGACTTTTTTTAGTTAGAAATACACATTTATAGTTCTTCCTTGTCTTTTCCAGGCTTGATAGCTCGTATCACTGAATAATACTACATTATCTGAAGGTACCACAGTTTATCCATTCACTATCTGAAGGACATCTTGGTTGCATCC
Organism: Cervus canadensis; assembly: GCF_019320065.1. Lineage (NCBI taxonomy): Eukaryota > Metazoa > Chordata > Mammalia > Artiodactyla > Cervidae > Cervus > Cervus canadensis. Next base: position 35,070,872 of record NC_057407.1, on the reverse strand, counting down.
AAGTTTTTGCAGTTACTAATAAAACTGCTATTATTAATATAGCTGGATGTTTTTATATAAATATACATTTTCAAATTCTTTGAGAAAATGTCAAGGCATGTAACTGCTAGATTGTGTAGTAAGAGTATGTTTATTTCTCCAAGAAACTGTCTGTCTTTCAAAGTGGCTATGCCACTTTTCATTCCTACAGGCAATGAATGAAAGTTCCTATTTCTTCATAGCTTCACTAGCATTTTGTCCTGGTAGTGATTCATTCTTTAATATGTGAATTTAGTTGCAATTTTTAAATATTTTTTGTTAATTCAAATGAAGCAATTCCTGTTGATATGTAAAGTACCATGGACATACAAACATTCAGCATATCCACCTCCAAAATTTTAAATAGAGATAAACACATTCCTTTCAAGATGGAGGATTTAATTTTCAGTGACATTTTAAAATCTCTCCTCTTTCCTGTTTTTCTCCTATTACCTTGATTTGTAAGTCTGTTTTTTATGCAACAATACAAAGCATAAAAATGCTTGTATATGAGACCATTCCCATATGTTTCCTGAATAAGCATCTAAGCCAACAAGTGCAATTTTATCTCACCTTTCTGCTTTACCAAGTTCTTTTCTTCAAATAATGGATGTCATGTATATTTCTTTAAAGAGGAAGCAGGTAAGTTTTGATTTAGTGTGGAAGCATCTAACCCAGTTAACAACAACACTATCTCTATTCATTGTTATGAGACAGATATTTAAAGTTAAAGCTAAGCAGATTTTGCGGGTAAGTGTATTTGTGATTCATAACAGATGTGAAGAAAAAAAAAGCACATTATACACTTAATGAAGCAGAGGTCATAAAAAATGGTATGCACATTTGTTAAAGGAAAAAAGAAAAAAAATAAGAATGTGAGGTCTGCAAAAAAAAAACCAAAAACTAAAGAAAGCCAGCTAAATCAATATTTTGTTGCTTATTGAAAAGAGCTCAGTGGTATTTGAAAATCAACCTTTTGATTATATAGAAACAGTCTAGCATTAATAAAAATGTTGAATAACCAATATATAGTATTAACTTACCATATTTAAGAAAAATAAATATCATATATTAACACATATATACGGAATATATTAACACATATATACCATAGAAAATATGGTACTGATGAACCTATCTGAAAGGAAGGAACAGAGACACAGGCATGGAGAACGAACTCGTGGACACAGCAGGGGAATGAGAGAGTGGGGCCGACTGAGAAAGCATCATGGACATACATACACTACCATGTGTGAAACAGATGGCTATCGGGAAGCTGCTGTGTAACACAGGGAGCAGAGCCTGGCACTTAGTGATGATCTAGAGGGGTGGGATGGAGGGCATGAGAGGGAGGCTCAATAGAGAGGGGATATGCATATATAGTTATGACGTATTTGCGTTGTTGTGAGGCAGAAACCAACACACCATTGTAAAGCAATGATTCTCCAATTAAATACCATCTTTAATTGAAATGCATTTTGTGTGCTTTGGGTCCAGTCTGTCAACAATATTATAGTCCTTGTTCCTATCATTCACAATATAGTGATGCCAAAGAAGCAGGGTTTGGCCCCTGGTGAGTTGGTTCGCCTGTGGGGGAAGGCATTAACTGCTCTGGCTTTCCTGGATTTCTGGCTGGCTTTATGTCACTTTTCTTTCCCTGGATTAGGGTAATTTGACAGTCCTCAAATTTGGATGTTTTATGTGAGTTATTTCACCTTTAATTCTGAATCTTAAAAAATGTAACACCAAAGCTCTTTTACTATCACCTGCAAGAAAAGACTTCCAGGTTTTCCTCCTCCTTCTCCTTCAACTACCATTACCACCATCAATACTACTATACCTCCTGGCAGCTATCACTGATCAAGAATCTAAGAAGTGCAAGCACTTTATGAAATGCTTCACATCTCTTATCTCACTTCATCTTTGCAAAACGTAATTATTATTTCCACTTTACAAATGGGGAAAGTGAGCCTCAGAGAATTTAGATCACTTGTCTATACACATATAATGATGCATCCAGTATTCAGCTTGAAGCTGTGGGGCTTCAGAGTCGGTACACAGTAACTACAGGTTATTCTGCCTTTCTGTAGCTTTTACTCTATATCAACTGGTAAGAGTTACTGTTTTCAATGAATTATTTCTCCATAACAAAATTAGGTAGTTCCAAGGAAGGTTTAGAAGAGATTAATGTCATCAGTAACATCACAATGTGTTAAATGTATTCATTATTGACTGTGCTCTTGTATCACATCTTTCTATATTTCTCTCCTTTCATGCTCTCTTACATTGAAGGTATACACACCAAGAATGCCATAACTAAAAGTCAAGAGAATCTTTTGTTTTAGACCAGGTTTTGCACTCACATGACTAGATCAATGGATATAGAATAACAATAGAGTTAAGAAGAGAAAGCAATACAAGATTCATGAAAAGAAGAAAATATCTGGAAAGGTTTTGTTTTGTTTTTTTTTTTTTGGCAAGTCTTTCTATTCGTTCCTGTCAGTTCAGTTGCTCAGTCATGTCTGACTCTTTATAACCCTATGGACTGCAGCACACCAGGCCTCCCTGTCCATCACCAACTCCCGGAGCCTACTCAAACTCATGTCCATCTAGTCGGTGATGCCATCCAATCATCTCATCCTCTGTAATCCCCTTCTCCTCCCACCTTCAATCTTTCCCAGCATCAGGGGATTTTTCAAATGAGTTAGCTCTTAGAATCAGGTGGCCAAAGTATTGGAGTTGTAGCTTCAACATCAGTCCTTCCAATAAATATTTAGGACTGATTTCCTTTAGGATGGACTGGTTGGATCTCCTTGCAGTCCAAGGGACTCTCAAGAATCATCTCCAACACCACAGTTCAAAAGCATCAATTCTTCGGCACTCAGCTTTCCTTATAGCCCAACTCTCACATCCATACATGACCACTGGAAAATCCATAGCCTTGACTAGACGGACCTTTGTTGGCAAAGTAATGTCTCTGCTTTTTAGTATGCTGTCTAGGTTGGTCAGAGTTTTTTTCTAAGAAGCAAGTGTCTTTTAATTTCATGGCTACAGTCACTATCTGCAGTAATTTTGGAGCCCCCAAAAATAGTCTCACTATTTCCATTGTTTCCCATCTATTTGCCATGAAGTGATGGGACCAGATGACATGATCTTAGTTTTCTCAATGTTGAGTTTTAAGCCAACTTTTTCATTCCTGTCACACCGTCTCTAAACAAATTTGCCCTAAGCAGAGAGAGTGTCACTTAGTTTATGCTCTCAAACTGTCATGCTCCCATCTTAAGGTTATTCTTGAAGTTCAATACAAAAGCTATCTTGAGCTCTAAATAAGTGTAATCTCTGGTAAGTTGTTCACAGTAACTTCTCTTTATACTTTCTCATGTAATCTAGAAGAGAAGGCTCTTAAACTTTGACATGTGTTACTTGGTCACTCTCAGACGGGCCTTATTTTCGCTTGTCTTCAGGGAGACAAAACATTTTAGCAGACCTTAGCTTACATAATTGTCAAAGCATTGGCATTGGGACACAGTGTCATTAACTGTCTTCCAGTGGTTCATTAGGGATAAACTGACTTCTGTGTTGCATAATCCTATTGCTTATGGAGAGACATTATTGAGAGTCTTCATCACTTGGCAAAGATAATTCTAATCTCAAGCAGATTAGAGGTTTTACTGAATAGGTGAATATTCTTACCTACCTCTTTCTCAGCATACTTTAAAGCATACACAGTATAGACCATTCTTTTTGTTTTTCCACATTATCCTGCTTCTATTTATAGGTCCTCCTATAAAAGAGATTTATACCAAGAATTCATCACATTTATTCCACAGTTTGTGTAAATCTCTTTCTTTTCATATTTTGATCTTGTTCACATTGCTTTCCCTCCCTTGTTAGTATATAGAACAGCTTATATTCTGTTTTGCAGAACTGAACAAAAAGAGGATACGCTTGTCAATATGACTGGCTAGAAAATCTATGATTAAAAGTTATGTCGCTCATTATCCATAGAAAATCAAAAGTGGGAACAACGCTTACCGACCATTTTTGGAAGCAGTTTCTTGCTCATTGCTTTCTGTGATCTTTCTTAAAAACAAAGCTGTAAATTGCTACATTTCACTGAGATGGCAACATACAGAGCGATTTGTGTTTATGCAAAAGGATCCTATTACACATTTTTCTTTCAAATTAGTTTCTAAGAGTTTCTACCTGAAGGTGTGCCAGCATAGGTAATTATTTTAAGATGTGTTAGCTGTTATTTTAGCTAACATTAAAATATCAAAACTTCCATGTTGATATTGATCAAAAACCTCCATGATATTGATCAAAACCTCCATGTTCTTGATCAAAACCTCCATGTTCTTGGATTGACAGATAGCTATCAATGTCATTCATTTTCCCAAATATAATGGTTTGAACACATGAGCCACAAAATCAATAACATGAATGATTATTTGCCAATGAAATCAATGGATCTCTTATTAAATATGCCTAACATGAAGGAAAACATTATGATAATGAAGATGCCCTGGCCAAGTAGACTGAAGCTCTGAGAGCCCTTTAGTCAGTTTCCCAGGAGTTCAGATATGGGTCTAGTTACAGAGAACTAATGAAACAAACTTAGTGACACAGAAACAAAATAGGCTGAAAATTAAATAGGTATTTGAGAGGCCAAAGGGTTATTACAAAGCTCATGTAAAATCTGGAAACTCTTACTTCCTCCCCTCCAAAAAAGGCATTGACGTATTGACAGTGGAGTCTATCATTACGTTAGAGTGATGAGTGATACTAAATGTCATTGGCATCCTCCATCTGATGCTTGTGTTTCAGCTGTGATTTTACCAAATGTTGTAAAATGCCTCCAGGGATGGGTTCACTATCTTCCCAGGCAACCCATAGAGAAAAGACAGCACAACAGGATAAAATAGTATAGGAGTCCATAGGTAGAACAGCTCCAAAGTGAAGTCGCTCAGTCGTATCCAACTCTTTGCGACCCCATGGACTGTAGCCTGCCGGGTTCCTCCATCCATGGAATTTTCCAGGCAAGAATACTGGAGTGGATTGCCATTTCCTTCTCCAGGAGATCTTCCCAACCCAGGGATTGAACCCGGGTCTCTGCATTGTAGGCAGATGCTTTACAGTCTGAGCCACCAGGGAAGTCTTGAGTAGCTCCAAAAGTGTCCTCAATAGTTACTTTGCAAATAAATAGTTATGCCCTAAGAAGAAACAGACTTGTTTATGAGCTATATTTAAAATGATATTTACTAAAAATTTGACACTTTTAATAATATTTTGGGAACAAAGCATTAGTGTTCTAGAAAATTTTACTGTACACATCAGCTCCTTGCTTATTGATGAGGTAAAAATGAAGCCTAATGACATTGATTTTAAAAGCCAAACCAGGGCTCATCATTGCAAAACATCTGCTTGGCTGTTGTAAGGTGAATGAAAAAGACATTATGTTTATGAATGAGCAAAAGGGCATTAGAGCTTTCAGAATTGGGATCAAGAGGGTAGGACAAAACAAGGTAAAAAATGTTCTTTTTAAGTGTACTGTCATGGTCTGGATTGAACTACCAACATTTGAGCCCTGATGTCATTGGCATCAAGAGCTATTTGACACATAATGAGGACAGTTGGGACTGATCTATGGAGGATAAATAGGAATATGAACCAGAGGCAAATCAGAAACACAGCTTAACTTGGCAAACAGCATACGGCTCATAAAATCCATGCTACTTGCCAGGGAGTCCATGAATACTCACACTCACTACAGCAGTTAGCGTGGCGTGTCGGATTTAGGAATCTCTCAAGCCTAAAGGTGAACATTTTTAGCCAGGTCACCAGAATTATATTTGTATGAATCCAAAACTATAGACACATATTCCACCTTTAGAGAGGTAAATTTTAGTTTCATATGAAGAGTATCTTTCTAGTTAACAAAGTTGTTGAAAAACTAAACTGGCTGTCTTATAACATGAATTTCTGGTTCCTACATACGTTAAAAAGAAAGAAAGAAAAGATTCAGTGATCACTGCTGATGAAGAGTTTGCAGGTGATCTCTGATGTGTCTTTTCATCTGTGAAATTCTAGTCATTCATTCATTCATGTAAAAAAATGTGATTCTCTGATTATGACACAAAATTACATTCTTATTGTTTCTATTACTTAATAGCAGTATTTTGTAGATGTTATTCACAGGTTTGTCATAGCTCACCTCCTCACTTTATTCAGGGTTCTTTATAAATATCATCTTACTGAAAAGCCTTCTTTTGTGTTTCTATGAAAAATGGCATTCCCACTCTGTCACTCTCTCTGCTCTAACCCTGCTCTATTTTTATTGAAAAATTTATCACTTCATGATACTCTTATTTTCTCTCTCCATCTACTAGATTGTAAATTACACAGGAATAAGGATTTTAACTTTTGCTAACTTCTGACTTCCTATTGCTTGTGATAATATCTATCACATAGCTGATGATCAAAAATACATGTTAAATGATTCAGTAAATGAATGAATGGATTAATTAATGAATGAAAGTAACTGCCTGAATTAACAATTATTTTGAATCCTATGACTGGATTTTTATTACAAACAGATACTAATTTAATATCATAAATAAATTAGTCATTGTAATTGTTGCTGTTCAGTCAGTAAGTCGTGTCTGACTCTGCGACCCCATGCACTGCAGCACACCAGGCTCCTCTGTCCTTCACTATCTCCCAGAGGTTGCTCAAATTCATGTCTATTGAGTTGGTGATGGTATCTAATCTTCTTATCCTCTGCCATCCCCTTCTCCTTTTGTCTTCAATTTTTCCCAGCATCAAGGCCTATTGCAATGAGTCAGCTCTTCGCATCAGGTGGCCCAGGTACTGGAGCTTCAGCTTCAGCATTAGTCCTTCCAATGTATACTCAGGGTTGGTTTCCTTCAGGATTGACTTGTTTCATCTCCTTGACATCCAAGGGACTCTCAAGAATCTTCTCCATCACCACAATTCAAATGCATTAATTCTTTGGCACTCAGCCTTTTTTATGTTCCAACTATCACATCTGTACATGACTACTGGTAAAATCATAGATTTGACAATACAAACATTTCTTGGCAAAGTGATGTCTCTGCTTTTTAATATGCTGTCTAGGATTTGTCATAGCTTTCCTTCCAAGGAGCAAGCATCTTTTAATTTCATAGCTGCAGTCACCATCTGCAGTCAATATAATATAAAAATTTTTTCATTTCATATTTGAATGTAACTGATTCTCATAAAAATGTTCAAGGGAATAAAAATATTTTAAAAAGATTTTTACCATCCCATTAGAATTTAATTTCCTTTATGCTTTAGAAAAGTAAACTGAAAAACAAATATTAAAAAAAGAAAACTGGTTAGATTTCCAGGTGTCCCAGCTGAATTTAAGTCACATAAGACCTAGATTAGATTTAACAGAGGAGATTTTTGTAAGTAATTTCTACAATGGTAAACTCTCAAATGTATTGCATTTGCCTAAAAGAATTCATGTTATGTGATTGCTGGAGAGGATAGAGATGCTAAAAAAAGATGTTTTGATGCTTTACCATACACTGGAGATTTTGTAATACATCACAATTGTATGTTCTTACTGACACTTTTAAATAAATGGGATCTACGTAACATTTTCCTGACTGTTGGTCTGTCATGGTTTATAGACCCATATGAGTATTTAATGCTGAACACTAATATTTAAAAACAAACATGATTTTCTATACATATGGCAAATATTCTTGCTAGTTATGATCTGCCTATTTATTTTAGCTGCTGTATTATAAAAACCACATGCAGCCAATGGAGCTTTCTTATTATGGCTATATCAATTCAGCAATGCAGCTTATTTAGAAAGTGGCAAAATATGTATCATTGTGACTTTGCCTATGCATAGCAGTAAACTGCATCCATACATAATGGAGCTCTGTACATTTTTAGAAGGAATTTTGTGATTACATGCTAGAAAACTAAATATAAATCAGTAAACTCAAAAATATTTTATTTTTTAAGTTGCACTGTAGCTTAATCTTTTGCCTCAAATGAGAAAATAATATTTTTCAAATTAACTTCAGTTTTAAAAGCAGTATTTGCAACAAAGAATATTCAGGTAGTTCTTGCTTGCCTTTTATGAAAGCAGAGAAGAAGGAAAAGGAGAAGGAAATGGCAACCCACTCCAGTACTCTTGCCTGGAAAATACCATGGATGGAGGAGCCTGGTGGGCTACAGTCCATGGGGTTGCAAAAAGTCGGACACGACTAAGCGACTTCACTTCACTTCACTTCACTTTATGAAAGCAGGGCAGTGTAGTGTTGTAGATAAAGCACTGGCTGATAGGAATCTTAGATTGAAATAACTTTTCAGCCAATATTTATCTTTGTAACACAGAGTGAACTCTTATTAATGGAATTACACTTGGTTCTATGTAGGTCCAGAATGCAATGCAAATAGCAATTCATAGTGTCAATTATTATCCTTAGAAAGTAACATAGAACTTATGTCCCTGAAGTGTCTAAGAAATCACTAGAATGACACAAGAAATTAGAAGACTCAGCTTTAATGAAATAGCAGAAAGTCGAACCAATGCACTCAGATAACGTTAGAGTTCAGGGATTCCAGGGATCCCCGTATCTCATTTCATCATTTTAGATATGAGGAAACTGAGTCCCAAGGAGGTTAAGTGGCATAAATTCATACAGCTAAACACTAACACAACAGTAATAAACATATGAAAAATTAAATCTTCAACAAACATTTGAATACTCTTTTTCCTTTCTCCCTGCCCTCCTTCATTCTGTCTTTTCTTTCTCTCTTTTATGACACACTTTCATTCTCTTTTTTATGATTAGACAATTTGTTATTTATCCAATTTTTTTATTAAATAAATACACACAGTAGTACATTTAGAAAATCTAGGGACTCGAAAAAAATTCTATAATGTTATCACTCTGAAAATGTCAGCTGTTTTCTGTAACAGACCTGTTCAATAATGAATAATTAAAGCTGTCTTTCATCAATCACAATATTAAAACTTCAGAATGCAAAAGAAAAACTGCAAAGGACCATTCTCATGGTGAAAATATTCAGTCCTTGCCTTATCTCACTATAAGAAAACTTGTCAGTGCAGCAGTTTGACTCTTTAGAAAAATAAAGACCAAGGACTTCACTTTCCTATTTCATTAATTGAAAACTGGCTGGGAACACTTAGTTTTGGGCCTGTCTGATTCATATCAGTTGGCATGAGCAATAGGATACATTTAAAAAAAATCCATCAGCTTACTTTAATTTCCATAAAATTAGTATGTAAAATATGGCAGTTCCCTTGAATATAGACTAGGCTGAAATGGAGTATTTGAGGCATTTTTTTGGTCATTAAATCAACAAAACTGCTTTCTTATTTTCTTAAAAAAATTTTTTTGGGGGTGGGATATTGTTTTAGGAATAGAGCTTGAATTCATTTATTTACTAACGCACAGATACAGCCTGTGTTTCATTGGTTGAAGACCCTATTCAATCCACAGTAAAGTCTTATGTCACGTGCAAGCATGAAGACATCTGAATATTAACAAAGATCCATTTCTTTCATAAATAATAATAGATAGGAAACAAGCAATTGGACAGGGCCATGTGTATGCAGATAAGTTCCTTATTAGAACCAGATTTACCAATGGTAGTATTGTCAGTTAAGACACTATGACACATAGACAATGAAATCATATATAGTCTTCTCACTTTACAAATAGACAACAGAACAACTGTAATAGATTTATATACTGCAATTTTCATTCTATTAGTTAGAAGATATATCCAAAATTGGGGCTGTCAATCAGAGAAAATGAATGCATGTTTTATATTTATAGTATTAATTTGAGGAGGGAAAAATCATTGTACTTAGATTTTACAGCACTATACACATTTTAGTTTACACAACAGTAAATTTATATGTTTACTCATAGTATAATTGGCTAGAGCATCTCAGTAAACATAAGAAAACAGGTTAATATGAAGACCTGTGAAATAATAAAAGTGACTTTCATGTCATTTAAATTCATTTTATTGATTGCATCATTTCTCAATACTGCCTATTGACTCATATTTACTTATATATTTTGTAAGACTCTGTATTTGTTCATGGGCATGTCTGGGTCAGTTTCTTGTGGGGTTGCTGCTCCTTTTTCCCGGGTCCTGGTGCACACAAGGTTTTGTTTGTGTCCTCCAAGAGTCTGTTTCCTCAGCCTTGTTTAGGTTCTGGTGGTTCTATGGTAGGGTAAATGGCAACCTCCTCCAAGAGGGCTTATGCCATCCCCAGGCCTGCTGCACCCAGAGCCCCTGCATCAGGCCACTGCTGACCTGTACCTCCACAGGAGACACTCAGACACAGTTCTGGCTCAGCCTCTATGGTTTGGGTGTGCGTTTCGTGCCCTTTCCAGGTCTGAACAGCTCAGATGAACAGGTGCTTAGCGAGTGCGCTGTCCCAGAGGGCCGTGTGTCTTAGTCACCTCCCCAGTCCTGGCCGCTTGGCTTCCCGGGTGCGATGCGAAAGCACCGTCTCAGGTGTGCCATATGTCTCCTCAGGAGACCTGATCTCAGGCTGCGACTATCCTGGTGGATGTCAACCATCCAGGATCTCAGGAAGATGTCGTTAGCAGCTAGGAGCCTGCTCACAGTTTTGTGGAAGATGCCATCTCTGAGGCTGAGATTGTAGCAGCCCCTGGTCTTCCATCTCTGGCTGCCTCAAGGCTGCCTCTCTGCCTACGGGAGGGGAGGGGCCAGTACGCAGCCAGCTAGCTCTCCTTTGGTATCCACTTAATCCTTTGTTCTGTGAGCTGGCCAGGCTGGGCATTAGGTTGTTAGGTTAGAGCGTTTGGCGGCAAAGTTCTCTTTTCCGCAGTTGCGTTGCAGTTAGGCGTGAATTCTGTAGGTTTTTTTTTTTTTTTTTTCTCCTGGTTATGTTATGTTGCCTTCTGAGATTCCAAAACTCCCCACAGACCCATCTGTGAGAGGGTTTCCTACTGTGTGGAAAATTCTTCTTTATGACTCCCTCTCCAGGAAAGGTCTCCCTAAGCTTTGACTATGTGAAAGCTTTTGACTGTGTGGATCACAACAAACTGTGGAAGATTCTTGAAGAGATGGGAATACCAGACCACCTTACCTACCTCCTAAGAAATCTGTATGCAGGTCAAGAAGCAACAGTTAGAACTGGACATGGAACAACAGACTGGTTCCAATCCGGAAAGGAGTATGTCAAGGGTGACAATATACAGCCTTTTTAAACGTATATGCAGAGTATATCATGAGAAATGCTGGGCTGGAAGAAGCATAAGCTGGAATCAAGATTTCCGGGGGAAATATCAATAACCTCAGATATGCAGATGACACCACCCTTATGGCAGAAAGTGAAGAAGAACTAAAGAGCCTCTTGATGAAAGTGAAAGAGGAGAGTGAAAAAGTTGGCTTAAAACTCAAAATTCAGAAAACTAAGATCATGACATCCAGTCCCATGACTTCATGGCAAATAGATGGGGAAACAGTGGAAACAGTGACAGACTTTATTTGGGGGGGGCTCCAAAATCACTGCAGATGGTGATTGCAGCCATGAAATTAAAAGATGCTTACCGCTTGCAATAAAAGCTATGGCCAACCTAGAGAGCATATTAAAAAGAAGAGACATCACTTTGCCAACAAAGGTCCATAGTCAAAGCTATGGTTTTTCCAGTAGTCATGTATGGATGTGGGAGTTGGACTATAAAGAAAGCTGAGCACCAAAGAATTGATGCTTTTGAACTGTGGTGTTGGAGAAGACGCTTCAGAGTCCCTTGGACTTCAAGGAGATCCAACCAGTCCATCCTAATGGAATCAATCCTGAATATTCATTGGAAGGACTGATGCTGAAGCTGAAACTCCAATACTTTGGACACCTGAAGCGAAGAACCTCATTGGAAAAGAGTCTGATGCTAGGAAAGATTGAAGGCAGGAGGAGAAGAGGACGACAGAAGGGGAGATGGTTGGATGGCTCCACCGACCTGATGGACGAGTTTGATTAGGCTCTGGGAGTTGGTAATGGACAGGGAGGCCTGGAGTGCTGCAGTCCATGGGGTTGCAAAGAATTAAACACGACTGAGCAACTGAACTGAACTGAACTTTATTTGTTCAGGTGCTTCACTGGGTATTTGTTCAGATTCTATAAAACTATACTTAACTACTAACCCAAGAAGGTAACCTCATATCTCTGAGGAACAATGGACTGAGGATTTTGTTAACGAAATGTGGTACTCATCCCAACATACACATACACAGATGTAAATATTAACGTTATTGAATTCAAAGACATGAGTTCTTATTGACTTTCTCCAAGAAATACCATTTTCTGGGTATTTTAAATTCTTGAGCTTGGCTAAAACACTTTATGTATTTTCTATGTATTTGATTTTCAGATTCTTCCAATAATCAGCTTTGAGTACCATTTCAAGGATGTCCTAAATATAAAATATACCAGGTGGTAAATAATACATTTTATGTGTTAAGTATTAGCTAGCACAGACATCGGTAGCTTCATAAACATGATGAATAACCACAAGTTTGAGGAAATATCAAGTCTAACTAATCATATAAGAAATCTGAACTATGATGAAATCAATTTTATCATATTCTAACCTTCATATTTTTGATTTCTCTTTGTTATTGATAATTTTGATTTCTCTTTTTACTAAAATAATTTGGAATTTTAAAGAATTATTATCTACAAACATGAAAAGTATAAATGATTTATTAAAAGTCGAGTTCTATTAACTGAACCATAAGAAATTGCTAAAATTTGACTATTTTGGGCTTACAAAAATAAGAATTTCATATGGTTCTACCTAGTACATCATAAACCAAGCTACAGGGAAACATGATGGGATGAGACATGGAATAGTATTTCAAAGGCACATGGATTCAATGCCCTGGATGTGTATTTCAGTTCCAGACTTAAGGATTTGTTCTGAGCTGTAAATCTCTTTGAATTTTGGGATCCTCAACTGAAAAATGAAGAGATGCCTTCAATACATGCTTCTTCACAGTCAGTCATAATCATAAACTTTTGTGAACTGTAATGACTGTAACAGTTATGTTAATCATACTGTGAACTGACACAAGATTTTACCCTACCTAACAGTCTCACATGTCACTTTATAATAGTGCTTATCTGCAATCCTTCCTCATGCAGTTTAGTTCTTTCTGGTCCCAGAGAATCTTAGAGATGACAGAGATCACTCTGTTTTTCAGAATTAAAAGGGGATATTGGTTTCATTACAATTAGGAAAAACTGTAGGAGAATACACAGGAGAGATGCAACATCTAAACATCCCAGAAGAATAAATTCAATAAGATTTTCACAATAACAAATTTTCCCATAGCTCTCCAAATCTCTTGACGTGTGCAACACAACTCAGGCCATTCTCTTGAGGAGAGAGTGGAAAAATTGGGGAAGCAAGGTTTTAAAGAGAGACTAATTTGATTTGAAGAAACTTGTGGTAAAAACACAGATGATTAAAAGAGATTCTGATGAAGACTCTGAAGGAAGTGAGGTGCATGATACAGAAAGTTCGTATCATCTTAGAGAACATATATATTGTCATGAACAGAATGTTAACAGTATGTTGGTCATGATGGCTAAGAAAGAAACAAGGAACACCTTACTGGAGGAAGGTCAATTCTTTTTGTGTATTGACAGAAAACTTCCCTGAATTGTATTCTACAATTATGTGGAAATAGAACTTATAAACAATCAGTGTGCCAAAATCATAATTTCCAAAGTAGGCTTTTAGTTTTTGGCATCCTAATTATTTAAAGACATCATATAATGACCCCATCTTTATGTGAGTGAAGACACTTCCTGACCATACCTTGTCCTGTAAACTTCGTTCAGATAGCTGTATTGCCTAACCACATTAAAACTTTCCTTAGCTATATCATGTCTTTTAGATGTGCTAGTGTGTACTCAGTCACTCAGTTACGTCTGACTCTTTGTGACTCGACGGACTGTAGCCTGCCAGGCTCCTCTGTCCATGAAATTTTCCAGGCAAGAATACTGGAGCGGGTAGCCATTTCCTACTCTAGGGGAATTCCCAACCCAGGGACTGAATCCTAGTCTCCTCTATCTTCTGCTGTGGCAAGAGGATTCTTTACCCCTGCACCACCTTTTGGCACACACTAAATAAGATATGTTAGTTCAAGGGAGAAGTCCTCAACCACCTGCATTCCTTTACAGTACTATGTTTTCAGATAAAAAGAAATCTAACTATGTTTTTGTACATAATGTTATTTCAGTTGATCGTGCAATCAATACATCATACTGTGTGGCAGTTTCTGACCTAGAGTGCATCATCGTGTTAATCAATCAAATTGTAGAGACACTCAAAGTAAATTTCCACCCTTGACAGTCACAAAGCTAAGACAGAAGGCTGGAAGAAGGAAGCAGCATTCTAGATATCAAATCAAATGTGTATAGTAAACACTTTTAGAGGTCACTAGAAAAAGAATGTTACATGACCGTTCTTTGACTTGGTCAATATTTTGAAAAATACATTTCCTCCTGTGCCAAGTTTACCATAGTGTGGCTAGTTTAGTGTGCATAGGAAATATAAAAGACTAGTAAATTAAGGTGGTAAAAGAACCTCTACTGGTTCCAGAATTTTATGAGATTGCGTGGGGTTGCTCTAGAGTTTTATATTTTCAATTGTCAGTTTTGTATATTACTTGGGATTAAAAATTATTTAATAAAAATACAGAGATGCATTTGGAAAACTCAGCAGTGGCCACAGGACTGGAGAAGGTCAGTTTTCATTCCAATCTCAAAGAAAAAGCAATGCCAAAGAATGTTCACACTACTGCACAATTGTACTCATCTCACACGCCAGCAAAGCAATGCTCAAAATTCTCCAAGCCAGGCTTCAGCAAATGTGAACCGAGAACTTTCAGATGTTCAAACTGGATTTAGAAAAGGCAGAGGAACCAGAGATAAAATTGCCAACATTTGCTAGATCATTGAAAAAAGCAAGAAAATTCCAGAAAAACATCTACTTCTGATTTATCGACTATGCCAAAGCCTTTGACTGTGTGGATCACAACTAACTGTGGGAAATTCTTAAAGAGATGGGAATACCGGACCACCTTACCTACCTCCTGACAAAGCTGTATGCAGGTCAAGAAGCAACAGTTAGAACTGAACATGGAACAATGACTAGTTCCCAACTGGGAAAGGAGTACGTCAAGGATTTATATTGTCAATCTGCTTATTTAAGTTGTATGCAGAGTACATCATGCTAAATGCCAGGCTGGATGAAACACAAATTGGATAAAGATTGCCAGGAGAAATGTCAATAACCTCAGATATGCAGATGATACCACACTTATGGCAGAAAGTGAAGAAAAACTAAAGAGCCTCTTGATGAAAGTGAGAGGAGAGTGAAAAAGTTGGCTTAAAGCTCAACATTCAGAAAACTAAGATCATGGCATCCGGTCCCATCACTTCATGGCAAATAGAGGGGGAAACAATGGAAACAGTGAGAGCCTTAATCTTTTGGGGCTCCAAAATCACTGCAGATTGTGACCGCAGCCATGAAAATAAAAGACACTCACTCTTTGGAAGAAAAGCTATGACTAAATTAGACATCATATTAAAAAGCAGACACATTGCTTTGCCAACAAAGATCTGTCTAGTCCAAGCTACGGTTTTTCCAGGAATCATTTATGGATGTGAGCGTTGGATTATAAAGAAACCTGAGCGCTAAAGAATTGATGCTTTTGAACTGTGGTGTTTGAGTAGACTCTTGAGAGTCCCTTGGACTGCAAGGAGATCCAACCAGTCCATCCTAAAGGAGATCAGTCCTGAATATTCATTGGAAGGACTGATGCTGAAGCTGAAACTCCAATACTTCGGTCACCTGATGTGAAGAGCTAACTCATTTGAAAAGACCCTGATGCTGGGAAAGATTGAAGGAAGGAGAAGAAGGGGACGACAGAGAATGAGATGGTTGGGTAGCACCACTGACTCAACGGACATGAGTTTGAGCAAGCTCCGGGAGTTGGTGATGGACAGGGAAGCCTGGCGTGATGCAGTCCATGGGGTCACAGAGTCGGGCATGACTGAGTGATTGAACTGAACTGAACTGAACAGAGATGCCTATGCTTGCCATTTAAAATTTTGATGGAACAGTAATAAGTTAAAATTTTGTTAAAATAAAGACTTATTTGCTTGTTACATTTATTTATTTTAAAGGAATTTCAATCAACCTGCTGTAAGGCAACTCCATTAGGTTACAGTTTAATTAGAAAGAGTAAGATAACATATAATGACCAAAGAGTAAACAGAGATCAGCTTGAAGGTTACAGAGAAGCCTGTTTTTCTTACTAGTTGAACAAAGAACTCTTTTACCAACAAGGATGAAGAACTGAAGATTTGTTGGGCTGTAATTTGCAGCAAGGGGACATTGAATGATCAAAAAATAATGATAGACTGAAGCTTTGGAATGGTGATTATTGATATGCTATTTAAATTTAAAAAAAACAAAATTTTTTAAAATTTCAGATACTTTGAAGTTCATAAAAAATCATAATCATCATCTCTGCAAGATTAGTTTCTTCTCATGATTTTTTAAAAATGATTGTCTCTTCATTTTTTCTCCTCACCCACACACAGGTAACCACTATAAAGTGTTTAATATATGACCTGAGAACTGTATGCTTTCTAAAAAAAGAAACATATAGTACAGTTTAGTTTCCTTGGGCAGGCTTAATTCACATGAAGGATATTGAACTAGCTTTCTTATTTTTAAAGTTTTTTTTTTCCTCTTCTTCTTTAAAACTATTTCTTCATTTGGCTTCCAGGACTTTACTTCCTTCAGGCTCATTTTCCATGACTCTGGTTAATCATCAGACTCCTCCTATCTTTCTTCTTAATCTCTACAGTTCTATCTCTTAGCATGTACCAGAGCTCCATCTTCAGCATTTTATTTCCTATTGCCACTGCAGTGAGTGGCAATAAGAAATACAATTCAAATCTCAAGGCTCCAATTAATGTCTACATGCTCTAGAACCCCAGATATCTACCGTCAACCAAGACTCTTCCTCTAACTCTAGACTAGTACCATCTAAGTCCTCAATGAATCATGAAACAGGCAGAATTCCCCTGGAGAAACAGAACCAGTAGGAGTTAGATATTAAAATAATTGCTACCTTCATTTGACTTAAGTAATGGTGGACTCTGCTTAGAAAATCAGAAATCTGTAGGGTAGGCTATCAGGAAGGGCAGGTAGGAACTCTCAGGCAAGGGCTGAAGCTGTTATCCACAGCAGCAATTTCCTCTTCTTGATGGAAGCCTCAGCTTTATTTCTTAACTGACTGAATGAGGCCCACACAGATTACACAGGATAATCTCCCTTACATGAAGTCAAATGATTTTGCACTTTAGTCATACCTACAAAATGCCTTCACAGGAAAACTGACATTTATATTTGATTGATTAACTGGAGAGTCTAGTAAACTGGATACATAAAGCCACTGTAGTCATTAACTATAGCTCAAATCAACATCTTCCTTTTTCCTCAGCTCTCAAGATGTCTCCTACTCCATTTATGCCAACTCCATTTTACCAGAAACAGTAGAGTAGCCATCAACCATTTTGTTCTTTTATGCTTTTTATCTAGTGCACTGGCAAAACTTATTAGTTCTATCTTCAATTTTATCTACAATATGACCAGTTCCCACCAGCACTACTGAAATATAGTCCAAGTCACTATCACCTGTTTCCAGATTAACTGCAACAGCCTCTCAGCAGGTCTCTGTGTCTTTAGCCTCTATTGTATAGTTTCTTGTCCCTATAGCATGATTTCCTATCACAGGGGGAAAAAACAAGCAAGAAAATAAATATTTGTTCAGTGAATGACTGGATGTCTTTTTATTTTCTTTTGTGAATTTTTTTAACTGAGCAGCGAAATTAACTTACATGTGCAATATCTGTCCTGCATTGTAGATATTTAAATTAATAAGAAATACAATACCTAGTATTTACTCATCACTCACTCCATGCACTGGCAGTTTAAAGAACTTCAGGTATTTCCATGTGTGTGCTCAGTCACTCAGAGGTGTCTGATTCTTTGTGACCCCATGGACTGTAGCCTGCCACGGTCCTCTGGCTATGGGATTTCCAGGCAAGTATACTAGAGTGGGTTGCCATTTCCTCCTCCAGAGGTTTTTTCTGACCCAGTGATCAAATCTGTGTCTCCTGCAATGGCAGGTAAATTCTTTATCACTGAGCCACTCCAGACAAGGTCAGGTATTTTCATAGCCTTATAATAAAACTATGAAATATATTTTCATTATCACCAATTTTCACTGAAGAAAACTGATGCACAGAGAGACAAGCATCTTGCCCAGATTCACAGCTTATAAATGAGGGAAATTGTATTTGGACCCTGGTACTCAGATTTTGGTGGCTGTACCAAAATTTATTTACTATGGCAAACGACCACAATTCTTGTTTAAGGGATTAAGAGGTAAAGATAGCAGAAGATGGGGAACATTAGAAATGGCTCAGAATTTCCAGGACAGTTACAGGTTGCAACAGCACACATATTTATCTCTTGAAAATGTGAGAAATTTGCTTAGACAGACATAACTATGCAAGATTATATGGAAATAATTTGTAGCAAAAACAACCAAAGAAATATCAGTAGGCTGTATAAATTGCTTGGAACATCTTAGAAAGAACATTTTAACACTGCTTGAATATCTTCAGTATTAGAAACTTTCTGGGAAATCAATGCACGTAAAATGAAGGAGTTACATTACTCCATAAACATAAGATTTCAGGAGTTTTTTCTTTTCTTTTCTTTTTGCTAATTTTAATTTTTATTGCTTGATTGTAGCCCTTTACTTAAACTTACATAGAGTAACACTTTAAAAAACCTATATTGTTGAAGATTATGTGATGCATTTTATATAAATTATTACATAACAATTATTTTTGTAAATATTACTCCATTATTTGGAATCTTATTGTTATGTAACAATCATTCCCTGTATGAAGAAAATATAGATTCAAGGTTTAAATAAAGAAATAGTGGAAAGAATACATGGAAGATGCAAAGAGAAAGGATTTAAGAGAGGGTTCTTTACCTTTGAATTTTCCCTTCTTAAATGAATGCATGTGTGTGTGCACGCTAAGTTGCTTCAGTCATATCTGAATCTGTGACTCTATGGACTACAGTCCAACAGGCTTCTCTATCCATGGGATTCTCCAGGGAAGAATACTGTAGTGGGTTGCCATTTCCTCCTCCAGAGAGCTGTCTTTATTCCAATCAAATAATGAAAGCACAGGTGCTGTCCCTTCTCTTTCTTATTTTAGGGCTATGCCATCTGAATGTACATCTATAAAGAAGAGGGCATGTTGAAAAAAACAGATCTAAAATCTGAATGAAGCAAGTTGAAACACACTTGTTTTTCCATTATTATAGGTTTTACTGAAATAATTCTAACTATAACTGACTTTGCTTGTTAATAAAATCATACTACTCTTGAAAATATGGATGGCTTATATCTCACGGACCAAATTTGGCCATTTTAAAAAAAATAAAGCTTTATTGGAACCCAGCTATGTCCATTCTTTTTAAAACGTGTTTTCTGTTGTTGCTTTTATACTGAAAGGCAGAGTTGAGGAGATGTGGGAAAGACCATATAGCTTGCAAAGCTGAAATAATTCACTAGCCTTTTACAAGAAAAGTTTGCTGACCATTGCTCTAAAAGAAGCCCTCAGTAGTTATTATTATTATATCACAGGTAATTATTATATATTGTTAAGATTTAAATTTAGACTTAGTGCAACTTGTAACAACTGTTCTGCTTCCTTTCTACAGTTGTCCCAAAGTGTCTAGTTGGCTTTGAGATGAAGAAGACAGAATTCAGTTATAAGGTCAGGAGAACCAAAACTTCCCCCAGAGGCATTAGAGTCATGATGCCTTCTTACAGGGGCTTTCATTTAGGTAACGAATCTACTTAAAGTCATTTGAAGCAAATTGCAAGGCAAACTTTGAGTTTTTAGAGCCCTCTGGGAGTAATTCATTTGATACGTTTACTGTTAAACAGATGCCCTAACATTAGGATTTCAGGGTCCATAAAATGTGATAAGAACTGGGAATGCATCTAAAAGAGAGACCGTAAAGGCAGACTCTTCACGTGCACCTCTGTCAGCTCTTCTGCCTCCCTCCCTCTTCCCCTTACTTTGATTCTCTTTGCTTATGCTTCTGCTACCCAGGTAAAGTACTCATTTGGGCTTTCTAGGTGGCTCAGTGATAAAGAATCTGCCTGCCAATGCAGGAGATGCAGGAGATATGGGCTGGATCCATTGTCAGGAAGATTCCTTGGAGGAGGAAATGACAACCCTCTCCAGTACTCTTGCCTGGGAAATCTTGCCTGGAGAGAGGAGCGGGCTACAGTACATGGGGTTTCAAAAAGTTGTACAGACTGAGCACACGGGCAAGTACTCATTGGTAAAGCTCTTGTCAATTTCCTTACCATTCATGTGCAAATATTTGCAATCCCAGACTCATTTATTTTATGGTTCAGCAACACAAGTAAAATACTAAAAATCTACTATTAGCATTAGAATGTCTTCCAATGTAAAATAGGACGTATTTAAAAAGAAAGCTTCTTTTAGGTGGTAACTTCAATATAGGATATTATAAGAGTAAATGGGTTACTGTCAATTAATACTCTTGTAATGTAGTATACATTTTATTTAAAATGTTTTATAGTGTAAATTTTCATGTGTATGACAACTATTGTAAATTAAATTATTTATCTCCTTAATTTTTTTTCTTAGTGAAAAAAAGGAAAAACATTCTTTTCCTCACTGGCAATTAATTTTTATTTGAGAGTACATCTATGCCTGGGAAGTGTTTGCATTTTTGAACTTAACAACTAGATTGGAAATCACTTCATTCATCAAACATTTCCTTAAAGGTTACAGTTATAAGCTTTCTGCAAGTGGTGAGGATATAAAAATGATTCCATATTTAAATAATATAATCCATTGAAAATAGTGATATTGAGAATAAGAATTATCAAAATATAGCAGCAGCAGCCAAAATTATATTCAGAGAACTACTCATGGATTTAACATCTTTTTCTTAGAGGAATAAAAAATGAAGAATTCATCTCAAGAAGTAAGTAAAACAGTAAAAAAAAAAAAAAAAAGAAAAAAATAGAAGGATGTGATGGAGATACAGCCAAAACACACTGTATTTTATGGAAAAAAAAAAAGAATTGTTAATCTAAAAGATGGTTTTGGGGAGTGAGAGGATCTGACACCACATGAATATAAGCAGTAGAAATAGATGATCTTCAGGCAAAACTAATCAAGGAAAAAAACAAAAAAATACCCCAGATAAATCAAGGTTGATAAATGGAACATAGGAATATATAGGAAGAAGTTTAAAATATAAATGAATACAAGCAAATAAATGTTGACATTTGGTAACCTCATTTTAAAAATATGACATTTTAGTTTTTCAGAATTACTTTGTTTTACTTCTAAATAACTTCACCTATAAATTGTCTTTAAAATTTTACAAAATATTTCTTCAACAATCTTACATATATTAAATAAAAAAGTAAGAAAAAGATGAATTCTTGTATTGTGAGATAAGACCAAAACAAGTTTGATTTGTTTTGATTTAATTTCTAGATACAGGTTGAAATCCAGAGAACTTTTGGGTTCTTGTAGGTAACCACAGTGTCTTTTTCTTTTTTCCTTTTAAACAGACCTTACTTTTAAATATCTTTATGTTCACAGAAAAATTTGGCAGAAATTATGGAGAGTTCTCATATACTCCTCCCTTACACATGCATTGTCTCCCCCACTACCCACACCCCCCACCAGAGTTGTACATTTGTTCCAGCTGTGGAACATATGTTGACTCATCACAATAGTCCAAAGTCCACAGCTTACCATAGGATTCACTCTTAGTTTTGTACATTCTGTGAGCTTTGACAAATGTATAACGACATGTATCTACCATCATGGTATCATACAACACAGTTTCCTCACCCTAAAAGTCCCCTGTTTTCTGCTTATTCATTCCTTCTTGCCCTCTAACCCATGTCAACCACTGACATTTTTACTAATTAAGGAAAAAACATAGTTTACCTTTTCTAGAATGTCATATAGTTAGAATTAACAGAATGTGAACTTTTCAGGTTGGCTTCTTTTACTCAATAATATGCACTTAAGATTTCTCCACGTTTTATCATGCCTTGATAGTGAATTTATTTTTAGCACTGAATAATATTCCATTGTCTAGATATACCACATTTTATTTATCCATTTACGTACTAAAAGACACGTGTTGCTTTCAAGTTCTGGCAATTGTGAGTAAAACTTCCATAAACATTTGTGTCCAGCTTTTATGTGGGCAAACATTTTCAACTAATTTGAGTAAATATTCTTTGAGTAAAAGGAATTCAATTATGCAGCACTTTTTAAGAAATTTAACTGTGGATAATTTTAGATGACACCTGTTTTCTCTAGTTTATTATAAATGCCAAAGCCATCTATAATATTGTATCAAGTCTTCTTACTTTTTTGTGTTACTTGCTTTGGCATTTGATATTAAACTATAATAATGGGAGTTTATTTATTTTAAGGTAAGAGAGGGAGTTTTCATCTAACAACAACAACAAAAAAGCTTCATAAATAAATTGTGCTTATGTCAATTCACCTTTGATTTCAGGAAACTAGACTGAGGACTGCAAAGAAAGAAACCGTTGATTTCGTTAGTTGCCTCTAGGGGATTATGGAATACTTTTCTTTAGAGATCTTTAATAATGAATTTTTTTTTTCTGAGTATATTAGCCTTAGAATGCCTGATTTTGGTCTGAATATTGTAGAAAACCAGCTGTAATATTTCACAGTACACCCATATCACAATAGGTTTGTAAAAAATATAGAAAGTTCTGAGTGAACTTTTTTATACTCTACTAAACAACTCTGAGAAATAGTTTGAACTTCTGAGTCAGTCAAGGTTCACTTTATCATAGGGCATGCCTTTAGTTTACAGGACGGATGAGTCTAAGGAATTATGAGGATATTACATGGGGATATTGTTTTGGAGTCGTTTCTTTTTCTGGAGAGTCCACATCAGTATAGAGGATACAGCCTGATCAGGGAGGTACTTACTTAATGCTGTGTACCTGTTATTACCACGGTCTATTTTATACTATCAGGATCTACTGACAGAGAGTATAAAGTGATGAGAAACTCATCATAGGTTTTGTTTAGACACAGCCAAGAGAATGACATGGAGGAAGGAGATATGGTAAAAATCTGTCATTGCCTCTAGGTGGAAACATAGCTCCTCACTGAAGAAAAAGTGACATTTTTCCAAGTAACAATTATCTGCACAGCTCTGTGTCTTAATGACTAAATCGAGTGTAAAAATGGCATATAGATCCATCAGGGAGTATATGCATAGTTAATTATGCCCGAAATAATAAATGTATGATTTCCACAGGATAAGGTAAACAGCCAATTAAACTAAGATATGATATACACTTTCTCTACTCATTAGTCAAACATAAAACATTTTAGCGTTGCCTAAATAATTTACTTGTGTTAAAATAAAGGGAAATGCTTAAAACATTAATAGGGTACTTTACAATCTTGAAGTCAATAAGTTGTTATATGATGGCTATGTAAATAATTCAAGGCTCTATTTAGCACAAAAGGACTAAGGCATTTTTGCACAATTCAAATAATTCAAAATTTGCCATAGTTTTCTCCACTGGGCCAAGCTGTCTCCAGTGGCTTCTTCCTAGATGAAGCCTGGGGAGATTTTGATGCTGATATTCTGCTCTCTTTCCATGGGAACATTATTATCTGTGGTTGTTTTATTTTTATTAATTGTTGCTGTGATTCGAGTACTACTAGGCACCATGAGAGGGGACAAATAAGTGCGGTCCTACTTAACTTCTCAAAGAAAAGTAAAAGTAATAAGCAAAAAAAAAAAAAAACCCAACAAATTTAAGAAGAACATATACATATATCAAATAAAAATTATTTTTAGCATTCAAGTCCAGTGTTCATAATTTGGTATGCATGAGAAATCCAATGTTTACAGAGTAGTTTGACTGATGATAATACATAAACTAGATTATGTCCCTGGAATGCATATACAAATAAAAGATCAGGAAGTCAAAGGAACACTTTTAGTAGGATTCACTTGAAACGCAAATGTAGATAAGATCTGAAGAGCTGAGGGGAAGACAGTCCAGCGCTGTTAGCTCTTGGAGGACGGAATATATGGAGCAGGCCAGTGAAGATCAATCAGAAAAGAAAGTTTGGAATTCTGGTCTCTGAAAGAAATGGTTCAGGCAAATATCCTTGCTTTTGACTAGCTTATATGGAAAACAACAAAGTAGACATGACTCAATAAAGATGACATGCTCTCAATATCTTACCTTATGGAGCATTCCAATTCCCCACTCTTAATGATCTCATCCCAAATGGCTCTTACCAAAGTTTTAATTCTCTGACTTGCTTGGCCTATGGATCTTAACAGATGCTAAAATAAAAAGTAAGTGAATTATATAACAATAGTGTGAATATAGTATGAATATATGTATATTTGTATATTAGAACTTGTCATTACTCCTGTAAATGACACACCCATTTACAGGAGTAAAGTAGGGATCACCATTTTATACAGAATCACTGTGTGTGTTCTTTGATGGCACTAGAAAAATACAGAAAAAGTAAAAAACAAACAACTCCATCCCCCCCAACAAAACTCAGTTTTGTATTTGGCTTAGCAACATATTCACACTCTTAACAGCCCTGGATTCTGATACATACTTGACATGTATTCTTGCTCCAAGATATTCACCAGCATTCCTTGAACAGTTAATAATAGCTATTTGGTCACACCAGAAAAAAAATGAAGGAACCCCACTAACCCATTTTCAACACTAATGGTTTATATAATGGGGTTCAATTGCATTCAGTACATAAGCGTGCTGGAAAATTCAGGAAGAGAATTAGAAGATGATGCTACAAAATGCTTCCATTCATCTGGGAGGCCTTTCGCCATCAACAGACTGCAAGCATTATCAGAATTTCTGGAGACAGATCATTCATCACTTTTGTTTCCACCTCACCTAAAAATACAGAGTGTAACCACTATTCACATAAAACTACAGATAAACATGTGGGATCCCCGAGTGAACACACACATACAATCCCCACTACATTTCCCTAGGACATGATGGTCAAGATATGGTTACTTAATTCAACATAACTCACTGTACTTAGCTATAATGAGCACCACACACAGAACTGACTGATTTTTAAAACATAAGCACAGCAAAATACATCTATAGCTGAGAATTTATAGTGCAGTATTTTTAATCCTCCTCCTTTAAAGAGGGCATTTAAATATTCCAGAGTACCAGAAAAAGAATGACCAAATTGATTACTATATATATATTACTATATATAATTGCACACTTTCAAAGTCTATATGTTGGTCACTCAGTCACGTCCTACTCTTTGAGACCCCATGGACTGTAGCCCACCAGGCTCCTCTCTCCATAGAATTCTCCGGGCAAAAATACTGGAGTGACTAGCCATTCTCTTCTTCAGGGTATCTTCCTGACTCAGGGATTGAACCCAGGTCTGCTGCATTGCAAGCAGATTCTTTACCATCTGAGCCACCAGGGAAACCCAAAGTTTGTGAGGAACCATAACTCAGTCAAGAGTTCATTGTTTAGATATATTCATGGTGATTAATAGGGTTTCTCTTTTTTTTGGAAGGGTTGTCATTTTGTCTTTAACCTGACAAACAAAAGATAATATTCCAAAGGTGATTTCATTTGATTTTTTGTTTGTTTAGATATCAGGTAAATGATCATTTCCTAGATTACTCTAAAGCTTATCTATTGATTTAAGATCTCTAGCAAATCAGTAATGTATCTTTACATTGATAAACTCAAAGTAAGTGGTAAACTCTCATAGTAATATAATTATTATAGCTCTTCTAAATTTGAATAACTGTTTCCTTGCTTTTATAAATGTATTTGTGTCCATATTAGAAACAATGCTTGAATGAATTATTTTATGGTTATTATACGTGCTTAAAAAACATGAAACATCTAAAAATGTCATTAAAGTACAAAAAAATAAATGTCCCTGAAAGGTGAGTTTAAGGTATATTACCCATTTAAAGCTTAGAATTTTTGACTGATTTCCCCTTGCAGAACACCATAACTTTATTTTCAATATGCATGGTCTGCTATTTTCTCAGCACCAGAGAGAAATTAACACTGACAGAATTGGGGGCACAGCTGATTCAGAAAGCAATTTTTTCTACTTCCTATATCTTTTCAGGTACACAACATTAAGACAACATTCTATTAAAAAGCTTTATAAAATCATAATAGGTAAGACAATCTCAAAGTCAAGTGTTTTAGCTAATAAACCTGCAGAACCCTTAAATCTATGCTCTTTACAGCCTTTCAGTTTATACATTACCAACATAAAACTTACTCGAATAAGGAAAGCAATTTTAGCCTTCTTAAAAGCATTAGATGCATATTCATTTGTACTAAGAAGGAAATTGAGATTTTAGTTTTTCTGGGTGCAATAAAGTATGAACCTGGTAAGGATATGGGGGTAGAGCTGGGTGGAGAAGAAAAGTGCTGAGGAGATAGAGAGTTGTGCCATATAATACAGAGAGCTGTGCCCTCCTGCAAGGTAGCCACTATCCACATGTGGCTAAATTAAACCAATTACATTTGAATTAGATAAAATTAAACTGATTAAAATAAAAATTATTTTGCTCAGACACTCAGACAACATTTCAGGTGCTCAACAGACAAGTATGACTGGTGGCTACTGAAATGGGTAATGCAGAACAGAACACACCCATCATTGCAGAAAGTTCTTTATTTAGTCTTGAATAGAGGAAAGTAGAGGCATTAAAAATCAGAGATATTACTTTGCTGACAAAAGTCCATATCATATAGTCAAAGCTATGGTTTTTCCTGTAGATGTGTATGGGTGTGACAGCTGGACCATAAAGAAGGCTGAGCACCAAAGAATATATGCTTTCAGACTGTGTGCTGGAGAAGACTCTTGAGAATCCTCTGGACAGCAAGGAAATCAAGTCTGTCAATCCTAAAGGAAGTCAACCCTGAATATTCACTGGAAGAACAGATGCTGAAGCTCCACTACTTTGGCCACCTGACATGAAGAACCAACTAATTAGAAAATACTTTGATGCTTAAGAAGACTGAGGGCAGGAAGAGAAGGAGGTGACAGAGGATGAGATGGTTGGACAGCATCACCAACTCAATAGGTGTGAGTTTGAGCAAACTCCAGGAGATGGTGAACCAGAAAGAACAGGGAAACTTGGCATGCTGCAGTCCATAGGGTTGCAAAGAGTTGGAGAAGACTTAGCAACTGAACAGTTACAACAGAGGAAAGAAATTACTCAAATTAAAGTTTCATTTTGTCATTTTGTCTTTAACCTGACAAAAGATGGTATTTGTTTATAATATCTACATGTTGAAATAAGCTGGCCAGCCTAACTTTTCGTATTTTGTTCTAGAAATACGCAAAGTTTGCAATCTTATTTGCACATGTTAGGATGGATTCATTTTGAAAACTTACAACTACACACAAAGACAGAAACTTGAGTATAAGTGTAAAGCCTTCATAAATTTTCACAGACTGAAATTGAACCCACTCATGCAACCAGTACCTGGATAAAGCAAAATGAAAAAGAAAACAAAACAAAGCATTCATTACAGGCATCCCAAAACTCTCCCTTCTCCTTTACCATTATTTCCTTTCCAGTCACTACAACCCAGCAATAATAATTACCAGTGTGACTACCACCAATTCAGATGATTTATTTTATTTTATATAGAAGGCTTCATGCATAGTCTAGTCTTCTGATTTTTTTTTTTTTTTGTATGAGATTATGTGTGTATACATACATGGTCAACTGGCGTTGGTGTTTAGCAGGAGTGGATAGCAAACTTTTAAAAAAAGAAATGGATAGTTAATATTTTCATTTTTGTGAGTAATGTAGGCTCTGTCGCAACTACTGAACTGCTATTGTAGAGTGAAAATATCCACAGTCAATATATAAATGAATGAATACTGTAGTTTTTTTCCAAAAAAGAAGTATTTACAAAAACAGGCAGTGGTATATATTTGCCCATGGTCTGTAGTTTGACAACTGCTGCTGTTTGATTTTCCACTGCCTGACTATCCCACTGTCTATTCCTCTGTTTTGGGCATTTGAAAAATTTCCTGTTTGGATTATTATAGACACCCTTAGAACATTTCAGTACAGGTTGTTGGTGAATACTTGTAATTCCCTTCTTGTTCTGCCTCTATCTGGCAAGCTTCCCTCTCTTCAGGCATTTATAGTTCAGCACATAGGTCTGTCTAGTCAAAGCTATGGTTTTTCCAATAGTCACATATGGATGTGAGTCAAACTATAAAGAAAGCTGAGTGCTGAAGAATTGATGCTTTTAAACTGTGGTCTTGGAGAAGACTCTTGAGAGTCCCTTGGACTGCAAGGACATTCAACCAGTCCATCCTAAAGGAGATCAGTTCTAAGTGTTCATTGGAAGGACTGATGCTGAAGCTGAAACTCCAATATTTTGGCCACCTGATGTGAAGAACTGACTCATTTGAAAAGACCCTGAGGCTGGGAAAGATTGAAGGCAGGAGGAGAAGGGACAACAGAGGATGAGATGGTTGGATGGCATCACCAACTCAATGGACATGAGGTTGAGTAAACTCCGGGAGTTGATGATGACTACGGGAGTTGATAACGGACAGGGAAGCCTGGCATGCTGCAGTCCACGGGGTTGCAAAGAGTCAGACACGACTGAGTGACTGAACTGAACTGAACATACTTTAAACCCCATGCCCTATTGTGAATTGGACTGTGTCACACAATGGGGAGTTGATGTCCTAACCACCAGTAGTTGTGAATGTGACGTTATATGAAAATTGAATCTTTGCTGATTATTGAGGCTTCCCAGGTGGCTCAGAGGTAAAGAATCTGCCTGAAAAATAGGAGACACAGGAGACCTGGGGTTTGATCCTGGGTCAGTAAGATCCCTTAGAGAAGGAAATGGCAACCTACTCCAGTATTCTTGCTTGGGAAATCCCATGGACAGAGGAGACTAGTGGGCTATAATCCCTGGGCTCCTAAAGAGTCAACCACAACTTGGTGAAGCAGCAGAAGCTGATTAAGTTAAAATCTGGGCACAAGGGCACATTCTAATACAGTATGGCTGTGTTCGAATAAAAAGGGTAAATTCGAACATTCATATAAGCATGGAGGGAAGACAATATGAAGGGAGATTATCTTCTAGACGTCAAGTAATAGATAAGATTCCCAGAAGCTAGAGCTGAAGCACAGAAGAGAATCTCTATCACTGTACTCAGAAGAAACCAACCAGTCTGACACCCTGACCTTGGACAGCTAGCCTCCACAAGTGTGAGAACATAGACTTCTGGTGTTTTTGCCATTTAGTTTGTGCTACTTTGTTATACAAGCCTAGAAAACTAACACACTCGCTTGGAGAGGTCTTCCTTGCTCACTTTACAAGTACCACTCTCCCCATTACTATTACTTGGCCTGGCATATTTTACTCAATATTCATTCCTTGGCTTGTTTTCTGTTTTCTCTTAAAATTAAGGTCTGTGAGAGCAAAGAACTCATCTAACTCTTGCTCCACTCAGTTTCCCTTACAGAGCAGACTGCAGATGACCAATAAATAGTTTTGAGATAAATAAATGTGCAAGCAACTTTTATCTGGCATTTTGGAATTGGAAGTAACCGAAGTAGTTAGATCCACAAGCACAGGTCAGCTAATTGTGAAAGCAGTAATAGTTTCAGAAAACCCAGACTGAATGACATCTTTATGAACAGGTTAAGAAGAATTTTAAGGAATAGAAAAATGGAAGTTAGTCTTTGAAATTAGTATTTACTGAACATCTACTATGAACCAATAACTATACTAGGCTTTTCGCGTTTTACTGATCTGCTATCCCCTAAACCTTTTTCTTCATCTAAACAATGAGAAAAGCAGTGCTACCTCCTTCATTTACTCTTATTGTTGAATAAATGAGAAAATGCCTACAATTCACCCTGCATACTCCCAGTATACCAAGTGTTCACTAAATATGAATGTCTAAAATTCACAATGCATATAATAACAGAGGAAATAAACTTTGACATCTTTTGCTCAAATCCACAACTTTTAAGTGGCAGAAGCAAGTTTTGAACTCGGATTTTTTTTTTGCCTAACTGATCATCTTACATCCCTTAAAAACAACAACAACAACAAAATTTTTCATTTGGGGTTGAACTATAACTGATTAATAGTGTTGTGATAGTTTCAGTTGAACAGCAGAGGAATTCATATATATATACATGTATCCATTCTCCCCCAGACTCCCTCTGATCCAGGCTGCCACATAATGTGAGCAGAGTTCCCTGTGCTATACAGTAGGTCCTTGCTGGTTATCCATTTTAAATATAGCAGTGTTTATCTGTCCATCTCAGACTCCCTAACTATCCTTCCTCCCATTCTTCCCTCCCTTTGGCAACCATAAGTCTGTTTCTGTTCTGCAAATAAGTTCGTTTGTATCATTTCTTTTTGATTTATTTTTATATGATCTTTCTGGACTTTTTACAGCTATTGTTTCATTAATATTCATTCTGCAAGAGTAAAAGCCTTTTCTTTTTTGTAATAAAAAAAGAGCAAAATTGGCTGCTTTGAAAGGTCACCTCAGTTATTTTGAGATGTAGCCAGTGTTCACAACGGGAAGTCTTGAGACTCATGTCTGGAACTCAAATTGTAGACCTGTATACTTGAAATAACCACAGTTTAAGAGCAATGCCAGGCCAATTTAAACTCGATTCAGTGATGACATCACAAAGCTCTTTCCTACTCTATGATTTCACACATGCAGCACCACTGTATTTGGAGACATTTTAAAATGCTTGCTCTAATGATGGGAATTTGGAAATCGGAAATCTTAATAGAAAGACAACATGATTTTCAGAATTGCCAGCAATGATCCAGTCCACAGAACAACTTCTGTGGTAGGTGCCAGTCAGCACAGGCAAATCACGACCATTGTGAATGAATGTTCAGCCTTCAGATATCAGCATGTCCTAACAGGACAATCTGGTTGGCTTGTTTATAAAGACATTTTTATCTTTTGTCTCTAATACAATACATACATTTCTCTGGATATAAAACAAAGAATTATGCTTCAGGTTTGTAGAAAATCAAAGTTTTTTCATCACGTTTAATACTTGCCAAAATTGAATTACAAGGAAAACAAAATCTTAATTTTAAAATATTGACAGTCAGTATTCTGTCAATATATTGAGGAATGTAACTGTGCATGTAAACATACATCTGCAAGCAAAACATTGATATGAATTTGGTCATCGAACGTTCCTTTTTGTTATGAAGGAAGAGTTTATTTTGACAAATTTCTGTTCATAAACTGATGCCTTCTATCATTTAAGAATATTCATAAGAAAGGAGGTCCAAAATCACCTACTGAGAATAGCTACTATCTCTAGTTTCTATCAGATCAGGGAGCTAGAATAACAATTTTAAGAATGTGTACCACTGCCTGCCAGACCATGAATCTAAAATCAGAGGGCATTTGCAACACAATATAGGTAATGCTAAGTGAAATAACTAAGATCATGGCATCTGGTCCCATCACTTCATGGCAAATAGATGGGGAAACAGTGGAAACAGTGGCTGACTTTATTTTTGGGGGCTCCAAAATCACTGCAGACGGTGACTGCAGCCATGAAATTAAAAGATGCTTACTCCTTGGGAGTAAAGTTATGAACAACCTAGACAGCATATTAAAAAACAGAGACATTACTTTGTCAACAAAGATCCATCTAGTCAAGGCTATGGTTTTTCCAGTAGTCATGTATGGATGTAAGAATTGGACTATAAGGAAAGCTGAGCACCAAAGAATTGATGCATTTGAACTGTGGTGTTGGAGATGACTCTCGAGAGCCCCTTGGACTACAAGGAGATTCAACCAGTCCGTCCTAAAGGAGATCAGTCCTGGGTGTTCATTGGAAAGACTGATGCTGAAGCTGAAAATCCAACACTTTGGCCACCTAATGTGACGAGCTGACTCATTTGAAAAGACCCTGATGCTGGGAGGGATTGAGGGCAGGAGGAGAAGGAAACGACAGATGATGAGATGATTGGATGGCATCACCGACTCAATGGACATGGTTTGGGTGGACTCTGGGAGTTGGTGATGGATGGGGAGGCCTGGCGTGCTGTGGTTCATGGGGTCACAAAGAGTTGGACACGACTGAGCGACTGAACTGAACTGAAGTGAAATAACAGCATCCTTAACGGCAAGACCACTTCTGACATCTATTCAAAGTCCTAACCTCATGTTCTTCTGAGATTTTTAACCCTAAATAATGAACCAGTTTTTCCTTCTCACTCTCAACCTGTAATGAACAACAACAAAATAT
This sequence comes from Cervus canadensis, assembly GCF_019320065.1. Taxonomy (NCBI): domain Eukaryota; kingdom Metazoa; phylum Chordata; class Mammalia; order Artiodactyla; family Cervidae; genus Cervus; species Cervus canadensis. The sequence goes on along the minus strand of NC_057407.1, from coordinate 35,038,245 downwards.
TACAAGGGGTTTAGCTTTGCAATATTTATTAACCAATATTTCAATGCATTACATACAAATAAAATTATTTTACATCATGAATATAAATTAAATCCTATCAAAGAAACATATATATGCATAAACATATATTCATATATCAAAGAAATATACATATAAAGAACATTTGGCATGGGACAACTGTGTGAAAAACATGCAATTAAATATCTATAACTGAATGCCTAGCTCTTCATAGAACCAAACTATATAAATGTCTTTGTCGTTTAACTTTTTAACTGCTCTTGGCTGTCTGACTCAGTATTCCCTATTCAGGGACATGCCTGCCTCCTTTGAGACATTTTCTGCCTGCAATGACAAGGATGTTCTTCCAAAATGAAATTTGGAACCCAGTTTTAAATTGAATCTCACCCTCTAGAGTAAACAATAGACGGAAGTTGCCTATTAAATCATCAACTTTTAATTAAATCCTTTGCAGCTGTAAGATCCCTATACTCAACAAGGTGATAAATGCATTGTATTTTAATTTAGTTGTTTTTTGTACTAAACTGACTGCATAAAATGAGTGTATGATATTCACCAAGTTACCAAGAATGGTTTCACTATGATTTCTTGATCACAACATGGTGAAATGTTTAAAAACATTGTGGTCAGCAATTTGAAGTCAAATCTTGGCTCCAGGCCTAATAACTCTGTCACCTTGGACAAGTGAGATGACCTCTAGGCCTCTATTTCTTAGCCATATTTTAAACACTAGCTATGGGCAATAGAAAAGACCCTGATGCTGGGAAAGATTGAAGGCAGGAGGGGAAAGGGATGACAGAGAATGAGATGGTTGGATGGCACCACCAACTCAATGGACATGAGTTTGAGCAAACTCCAGGAGATAGTGAAGGACAGGGAAGCCTGGAGAACTGCAGTTCATGGGGTCTTACACAACTGAACAACTGAACAACAGATGGGCATGTGACCCTGCTCATACAACCACACCCATTTTGTTATCTATACCTCACAGTAAAACAAAAGAGATTCTGGCAAACCACATTTCTAGGGGACAGCAGAGGAGCGATCTAGTGGTGGTGCTACAGTCTGGTGATGGAAGTGGTACAAGCTCTGAACATTCTAGTCAAAGGTGGTTTTAACATGATGTCTCCACTGGACTGCTTCTGGGGCTCGTTCATGGATGGTGTCAGACTGCCTCTGCTCCATCTTCTCCTGCTTGTTTTCCATGCCTCATTTTGGGACTTTCTAGCTTTGCCTTGAGCTGATAAGTATCTTCCAGTAAACATGACTTTTGCTTAAATATACCAGGGAAATATTTCTCACCTCACTTGCCTTTGTTCATTTAATTCTTACATATTTATCTGGTACCTGTTATGTATCAAGCACTGTGCTAGATTTTTAAGATAAAAAGAGGAATGAGAAAAAACTGATCTCAAAAGACATACGTCTACATACCATGGATTCTTGTTATTCACTGCAGTTATGTTGTATAAAAACTCTGCAAATCATGAATTAGTGAATACTGAATCTTGGCCTTGCTTCCCAGGTGGTTCAGCAGTAAAGAATTCACCTACCAGTGCAGAAGATGCAAGAGGTGTGGGTTTGATCCTTGGGTCAGGAAGATTCCCTGGAGTAGGAAATGGAAACTCACTCCAGTATTCTTGTCTGGAAAATTAAATGGACAGAGGACCCTGGCAGGCTACAGTCCATGGGGTCACAAAGAATCGGGTATGGCTGAGCACACATGTACACATGTACCTTGGTATTAGGAGAAATTCAGGGTTAGGTTCTTAGAAGCCTAAGACCACAACATTTTCATCAGATAATCAACACTTAACCTTGTTCTATGCACATCTGATTAAATGCACTTGATTATTAAATCTTACTTAATAAATAATGTTTACTCATTAACATATAACTCATGGCCAATGGCACCATTGCTGATGCTTGAACAAAGGCTGTCAAACTCTCATGCTTTCTGTGTAAAGCACAACACAGCTTTCTTGGGCTTAGGAACACTAGCCAGCACTTCAACCTGCACTTGGGGCCCATTTTAAACAGTGAAATCACCAAGAAAAAAATCACAATAATGTGAAAGTAGGGCACTGAATATAGTCCGGAAAGGATACTTGTTTACAGTATGAGACCTGAAAAAAGAAGGCAGACTGGTACCTTTTATACCTCAGCTGGGAACATGCATATTGGATGATTCAAAAATTTCTCACCTCTGTACGTGTCTGCTAATAACCTGGTAAGTACAGTGAGTATATTGATTAGGGGATGAAAATCAATTTTAGTACATAGGTGAACTCACAAATATGAAATCCATGAATAATGAAGGTCAACTATATACAGACAGATTAGAGTTAGAGATAGAGTTATGTAGATATGTGTATCTAAATGAATTTCTATGTATGATATGTTCTGCATAGAGAAATGCAAGATATAAGGTGTGTGAAAAGTGTACAGGGAAGTAACTATAGTGAAGGAAGGAAAGAACTGCTTGGTAATCAGAATAAGGATGACAAGATAACACATCATATTTGAGGTGCTTTGTGGAGATGAACAAGAGGAAGGCTTTTGAGTCAGAGAAAAATGTACACAATGTCCCAGACACAACTTTTCATCAGAAACCTTTCTGGGAATAACAGACTGTGATGTAGGGAAAGGGGAATTTAGGGAATAGTAAAGAAAAGTTGGGTTTTGAGAATAAATTTATGTTACACTGAGATATCAAGCTTATAGATAAGTACATGTTCAGATTTGGGATTTGCGAAGATAACTTCCACGATAGTGTAGTGATTGGACTGATAGGGAATGAAATTGGGGATGGGAATACAATATGGGAGAGACTTATAAAAACAGGTTAGTGGCAGGAAGCTAAACTAAGAGTAGGAGAACAGAAGTAGGCAAAAGATTGAAATCCACAAGATCTAAGGAGAAATTAACTGCTATACAATGGGAAGAAGAAAAGACTAGGGGATAATCAAATCTGGTTTTAACCTGAGAAACTCACAAAGTCTGGTCACACAGTGGGCAGGCACTGTTCCTAGCACTGTACATGCTGACATAGAAGATAGAAGTAGTGATTAGACGACCAAGTAAAGAATCATAATCATTAATAAAAGTAAAAAAAAAAATACTACTTAGCATGATTTTCTGACCATTTGGATCCTTATTGTCAGAAATAGGAACAATGAAAAGATTTTTAATAAATTCTGTTTTTATAAATGAAAGGTCGGGGCATGCCCCGGGAAAGTGCTGCAAGGCAAATTCCGGAGGCTGGCTAAACTTCCGGAGACCGACCCCCTGCAGCCTGGTCCAATCAGGTACCAACACAGAGCCCTTGGACACTGACCGCCACTGTAGCCCGCGCTTTCTTCCTTATATGAAAAGACCTGCCTTGGACGCCGGCCCTGACTATAAAACCCCTCCCCACCCCTCATACCTCGCAGACTCCCTTTGTCTCCTCACTCACCCGCCCCTGGGAGTTCTGCCCGAGAGCGACCGCTCAATAAAAGGCCTTTACCACCGGTCATTAGAGGTGGCTTTTTTCCTCCCACGGCGTTTTTTCTAACAATAAATTTATTATAATGAGAAAGGGAAAACTTTAGATACTCAGTCATTTCTGACTCTATGCAATCCCATGGACTGTAACCCACCAGGCTGCACTGTCCATGGAATTCTCCAGGCAAGAATATTGGAGTGGGTAGCCATTCCCTTCTCCAAGGGATCTTCCCAACCCAGGGATTATAACATTATAAGAAGGGAGTTCCATAACACTCATAACCCTGAGTTTGGAGGCCTGATCAAATGGCACTTTGTGAAAGGTGATTTTGACACTGAATGAACGATGTGCCAAGGAAAAGTTTTGAGTAGAGAAGAGTCATACTAGGACATCATTTAGAAAAGTAACTGGGGCAGCTAGACTGAGAACAGACCAGAGGAGCAAGGATGAAAGTCAGGAAATCTGAGGTTACTAGAACAAAATTTACCATTCGAAAAACGGTAACCATTTTCTATTAAAGCATAAAATGGTTACATTCTGGCAACTGATACAAAGAAAAAAGATGGTAAGTAACTATTAAAGATATAGACAACCCCTTTCTTGTAAATCAGAGAAGACTCCACACATGTAAATCAAGGGAATGGAAGATGCTTCAGGAAGGAGTTAAGTGGAGACGGACTATAAAAACAGTCAATTTCAAGGTTTCAAGATGTCCTCTTCTGAGTTTCATTGAGATAAAATAACCATATTGTGTTGTATTCCTTTAAGGTATATAGCACAATGATTCAATATATGTATATATATTAAAATGGTTATCACATTATGTTTAATTAACATCCATCACCTTGCATACTTGTAATTATTTCTTGTGGTGATGACTAACAGAAGCAGAAGATATTAACAAGAGGTGGCAAGAACACAGAAGAACTGTGCAAAAAAGATCTTCACAACCTAGATAATCACGATGGTATGATCACTCACCTAGAGCCAGACATCCTGGAATGTGAAGTCAAGCGGGTCTTAGGAAGCATCACTACAAACAAGGCTAGTGGAGATGATGGAATTCCAGTTGAGCTATTTCAAATTCTAAAAGATGATGCCGTGAAAGTGCTTCACTCACTATGCCAGCAAATTTGGAAAACTCAGTAGTGGCCACAGGATTGGAAAAGGTTAGTTTTCATTCAAATCCCAAAGAAAGGCAATGCCAAAAAGTGCTCAAACTACCGCACAATTGCACTCATCTCACACACTAGTAAAGTAATGCTCAAAATTCTCTAAGCCAGGCTTCAGCAATACATGAACCGTGAACTTCCAGATGTTCAAGCTGATTTTAGAAAAGGCAGAGGAACCAGAGGTCAAATTGCCAACATCCACTGGATCATCGAAAAAGCAAGAGAGTTCCAGAAAAACATCTATTTCTGCTTTATTGACTATGCCAAAGCCTTTGACTGTGTGGACCACAATAAACTGTGGAAAATGCTGAAAGAGATGGGAATACCAGACCACCTAATTTTCCTCCTGAGAAATCAATATCCAGGTCAGGAAGAAACAGTTAGAACTGGACATGGAACAACAGACTGGTTCCAAATAGGAAAAAGAGTACATCAAGGCTGTATATTGTCACCCTGTTTATTTAACTTATATGCAGAGTATATCATGAGAAACGCTGGGCTGGAGGAAGCACAAGCTGGAATCAAGATTGCTGGGAGAAATATCAATAACCTCAGATATGCAGATGACACCACCCTTATGGCAGAAAGCGAAGAAGAACTAAAGAGCCTCTTGATGAAACTGAAAGAGGAGAGTGAAAAAGTTGGCTTAAAGCTCAACATTCAGAAAACTAAGATCATGGCATCCAGTCCCATGACTTCATGGCAAATAGATGGGGAAACAGTGGATACAGTGGCTGACTTTATTTTGGGGGGCTCCAAAATCACTGCAGTTGGTGACTGCAGCCCTGTATTTAAAAGACGCTTACTCCTTGGAAGTAAAGTTATGGCCAACCTATACAACATACTAAAAAGCAGAGACATGACTTTGCCAACAAAGGTCTGTCTAGTGAAAGCTATGGTTTTTCCAGTAGTCATGTTGGATGTGAGAGTTGGACTATAAGGAAAGCTGAGCACTGAAGAATTGATGCTTTTGAACTGTGGTGTTGGAGAAAACTCTTGAAAGACCCTTGGACTGCAAGGAAATCCAACCAGTCCACCCTAAAGGAAATCAGTCCTAACTACTTATTGGAAGGGCTGATGTTGAAACTGAAACTGCAATACTTTGGCCATCTCATGCAAAGAATTGACTCATTGGAAAAGACCCTGATGCTGGGAGGGATTGGGGGCAGGAGGAGAAGGGGACGACAGAGGATGAGATGGTTGGATGGCATCACTGACTCGATGGACATGAGTTTGGGTAAAATCCGGGAGCTGGTGATAGACAGGGAGGCCTCTCATGCTGCAGTCTGTGGGGTCACAAAGAGTCGGACATGACTGAGAGACTGAATTGAACTCAAAGCAACTCTCAAATGCACAATACTGTATGGTTAACCATAGTTTTCATGCTGTATGTTACATCCACAGAGCTTATTTACCTTATAACTGGAAGTTTGTATCCTTTGACCCTCTTCTCTCATTCTTTTATTTTTAGATTTCACATACAAGCTGATGGACATGAGTTTGAGTAGGTTCCAGGAGTTGTTGATGGACAGGGAAGCCTGGCGTGCTACAGTCCATGAGGTTGCAAAGAGTCGGACACGACTGAGCAATCAAACAATATTTGTCTTTCTGACTTATTTCACTTAGCATAATGCCCTCAAGTTCAGTCTGTGTTGTCACAAATGGCAGAATTTCATTCTTTTTTTATGGCTTTTGGTCTTGACCAAAAATTAGAAGTTAAAGCTTTTAAAGTATAAGTTTCTTGTCAGCACTGTCCCAGAAATGTTATTACCATAAGCTGTTTTACACCTTTTCCTAAATTACCTTGGTTACCATACAGTGTTTGTTAGTTGTGTGTTTTCTTCATTAGCCAGTTGACTTTCTAAGTTAATATAATAGGTACTCCAAGTGACCTGGTCTAAGTTCTACTCTGTAAAGACCCAATATTTCTTTTCTTTTCTTTTTCTGTTCAGTGAGCATTTAAGCTTATTAATACTTATTGGTGTTGTAAAACTACAGTTTTCCATTACTCTAAACCACCCCAGAAGGAGTTGGAAATTGGAGGTACTTTTAAATTCTCTTTAGAGTCCCAATCTAAATCCTCTTTCCCTCCCAGCCTCTGAAGAGGGAGTTGAGGGTCTCGGTTAGAGAAGCGCCCCTCCCGCTGCTTCTCTCTTGTGCCTGCATTCAGAGAAAGAATCCAAAAGGGACGACTCTAAACCACCTTGCTCTACCACATTCATATTTAATCGATGTACAGTGGGAAGTAATGCTCCCAACAGACGCATACACCTGTTATCCTTAAGTGCTTGCTCTGAATTTTTTTCTTGGTCGTTGAATTTCTTCCCATCTTCAGCATCAGATTTACTAGGGTGATCATCTCTGCTTGGCTGACCCCTGAGGAGCTCCAACCTGGTATATATATTCCACAATTAAACCCTGCTTTGGGGATTATGGCTTGGCACAGAATATACCCAGAGTGATTTTGCCCCCTGCAATGATGATTTGTATTATGTTTTATTCCTTTGTAGCCTCTAATTGTCCCAGAAGAAAAGAACTAAGCCGGTCAACATGTGTAAAGTCCTCTGTGCTAACACTTAATGAAGAGCTTTGAAATTCCCAGGTGTAAGCACAATAAAGGTGGTAACCATGACTATTTTTTTAATAAATGACTTTTACATTTCCTTTCCTTTGGGAAATTTTTATTCCTCACTTTTCTCCTTCTTGTGGATTTAATTTTTAAATGAACAAAGATGACTGCTATATATATTTCTTTTTTTACAAATCAGAAAAACACTTGAGTAAACTGCTTGTAGTAATCAACTGCATTTTAGAAGAGATACATAATACTGTGTTCTCTCTACTCTCTCTTTTCTTCTTTTTCTTACCAAATTACTAAATTTTATTTTCAAGTTTATGCTAAGCTATTGACTGTTATATTAATAGGGATATTCCTTCAAAGAGTTTGAAGTTATGTTTATCTTGAATGTATGATCATACACTATTAAAATACTGAATGGTTATACAATGCTCAGCACTTTATGAAACCACATAAAACGGCAATTAAAAGCAGTAAATAGATAAATGTGTTGGAAAGTGAAAAGAACCAGTTTCAGAATGATTTATTAATAACTTTCCTAAAAATAAGTTAAAACTATGTCAAGAAATCTATTGGAAATAAGTTTCTAACCTCAATGTCATAACTAATTAGTCACAATTTATTGGTCAGATAAATTTGATATAATGCTAAAATAGTGGGTGGTATATGTAAAACATATGTTAATATGTAACATAGGTAAAATGTTACCATTTGTAATGAAATATAGTATTATCAAACATATACTTTATCCAAATTTTGTAATATATGGAATGAAAACACTCCAGCAAATATTTAATGATATTTTAATTTTACTGCATGCATATTTTTCCTGGTTTTAAGTTTGTTTTTCTACAAAGTATTTTGAAAATTAAAAGCAGGCTAAGAATATATATAGTAGACAAAGTTGAAAGGAGAACAAGAATCCAGCAAAATGACAGCTCATTAAGAAGCTTGATTAAGAAACTCTTCTTGAGAGGGCAGTCTCTTGATTAGGAAAAAAAAAAAATTGAATGAACACTTTTTGGGCAGAATAAGGTCTATTTTATATTCTGAAATCATGGCCATCCATTGTGGGTAATTCTTTCTAAATATTTCTAAATAATCACCTAGAAGCTGTGGTTGAAAAGATCTACTCAGAGCTTAAGATCTAAACAGAGCTCTTGACGTTTTTCCCACAGTCTTCTCATTTTATGGGTGATTCCATATTTTAATCTGCCTTCTAGAAATAAGGTATGGAGGTGAAGAGAAAATATTTGTATAAATTTGTGTCCAAAGCTTGGCTCTACTGTCACTGGCTGTTTGACTCTTGCAGGTTATTTGATCCCTCTATAACTCAGTGAACTGAGAGTCAAACAGAGAAAATAAAAATACAATCTCAATTGGATGAGATGACTATTAAAAAATCCTTGGTGCACTGGAGCTACTCAGTAAATTATTATTGATGTTATGAAATGGTAATGACAGTAGTAGCTACAGTAAGTACTTTCCAAAATGAACTTCTCAATTCTCCCAAGAAGTATATGTTCCTTACAAGGTTCAAAAATATCTACAAAGCTCTCCTTGACTGAGAAGGTGACAGGCATGGATTCTATTGATGGTCATTAATATTTATCAACTCACAAATATGGATGTTCTGCATTATTTATTTCTACTTATATTTTCATAAAGATGGCATTGGCTTAGAAACACAAAACTAAAATAGTGTTAAATAATAACCATATATTAAATAGAAATATAAACATTCAAGCCAACTCTTTTTCACTTCATTTCCATTCAGTCACTCAGTCGTGTCCAACTCTTTGCGACCCCATGGACTGCAGCACGCCAGGCCTCCCTGTCCATCACCAGCTCCTGGAGTTTACTCAAACTCATGTCCATCGAGTTGGTAATGCCATCCAATCATCTCATCCTCTATCATCCCCTTCTCGTCCTGCCCTCATCTTTCCCAACAACAGGGTCTTTTCCAATGAGTCAGCTTGTTGCATCAAGTGGCAAAGTACTGGAGTTTCAGTTTCAACATCAGTCCTTCCAATAAGTATTTAGGACTGATTTCCTTTAGGATGGACTGATTGGATCTCCTTGCTGTCCAAGTGACTCTCAAGAGTTTTCTTCAACACCACAGTTCAAAAGCATCAATTCTTTGGTGCTCAGCTTTCTCACATGCAATAACGGCTACTGGAAAAACCACAGCCTTGACTAGATGGATCTTTGTTGGCAAAGTAATGTCTCTGCTTTTTATTATGCTGTCTAGGTTGGTTATAACTTTACTTCCAAGGAGTAAGTGTCGTTTAATTACATTGCTGCAATCACCATCTGCAGTGATTTTGCAGCCCAAAAGAATAAAGTCTGTCACTATTTCCCCATCTATTTGTCATGAAGTGATGGGATGGGATGCCATGATCTTAGCTTTCTGAATGTTGAACTTAAGCCAACTTTTTCACTCTCTTCTTTCACTTTCATCAAGAGGCTCTTTAATTCCTCTTCACTTTCTGCCATAAGAGTGGTGTCATCTGCATATGAGGTTATTGATATTTCTCCTGGCAATCTTGATTCCAGCTTGTGCTTCCTCCAGCCCAGCATTTGATGTACTCTGTATATCAAGTTAAATAAGCAGGGTGACAATATACAGCCTTGACATACTCCTCTCCTGATTTGGAACCAGTGTGTTGTTCCATGTCCAGTTCTAACTGTTGCTTCTTGACCTGCATACAGATTTCTCAGGAGGCAGGTCAAGTGGTCTGGTATTCCCATCTCTTGCAGAATTTTCCACAGTTTGTGGTGATCCATACAGTCAAAGGCTTTGGCATACTGAATAAAGCAGAAATACATGCTTTTCTGGAACTCTCTTGCTTTTTCGAGGATCCAGCGGATGTTGGCAATTTGATCTCTGCTTCCTCTGCATTTTATAAAACCAGCTCGAACATATGGTAGTTCACAGTTCACGTTCTGTTGAAGCCTGGCTTGGAGAATCTTGAATATGACTTTACTAGCGTGTGAGATGAGTGCAATTGTTTGGTTGTTTAAACATTCTTTGGCATTCCTTTTCTTTGGGATTTGAATGAAAACTGACCTTTTCCTGTCCTGTGGCCACTGCTGAGTTTTCCACATTTGCTGGCATATTGAGTGTAGCACTTTCACGGCATCATTTCTTAGGACTTGAAATAGCTCAACTGGAACTCCATCACCTCCACTAGCTTTGTCCATAGTGATGCTTCCAAAGGCCCACTTGACTTCACATTACAGGATGTCTGGCTCTAGGTGAGTGATCATACCATAATGATTATCTGGGTAGTAAAGATCTTTTTTGTATAGTTCTTCTGTGTATTCTTGCCATATCTTCTTAATATCCTCTTCTTCTGTTAGGTCCATACCACTTTTGTCCTTTATTGAGCCCATCTTTGCATAAAATATTCCCTTGGTATCTCTAATTTTCTTGAAGAGATCTCTAGTCTTTTTCACTTAGGAATAGCATATTTCATTTTCTAAGCAATCTAGAGTGATATGTTTTATTTTTTCAAGTGAAGTGAAGTGTTATCGCCTCAGTCATGTCCACCTCTTTGCAGCCCCGTGGATTATAGCCACCAGGCTCCTCTGTCCATGGAATTGTCCAGGCAAGAATACTAGAATGGGTAGCCATTTCCTTATTCAGGGGATCTTCATGACCCAGGTCTCCTAAATTACAGGCAGATTCTTTACTGTCTGAACCACCAAGGAAGTCCTTTATTTTGTCAAACATTTCCCATTTCCAACATGTGTTATAGAAATGTGTGATCTTGGAAGTGACTGCTCACACTTTATTTTTCAGAATCGGGTACCTAAACCCATAATCCATAAATATGATAAACTTAGCTTCACAAATGTCTTAAAGTCTAGAACCTCCTCCTGTTCCTTCACTAAGACGAGAGAAAAGGGAAATGAGAATGAGTTTTGTGTTTACCCACTTAGTGTCTGAGTGGACTTACAATGGAGAGGTGTGTCAGTCTACCTAAGTCATGGAGTCAACAGAAGCTGGAGTTGAGAGAAAAAAAGCAGAGCCCACATTTGGTCTCCTTTACCTAAAAGGAAACACAGCATAGGGATAAATCCTGCAAGAACTGCTGACACTAAAATGCTGCAAAACCCAGTTCTATCACTCTACCTGGACTATGGTAAAGCTTTAGTAGCATATTTTGGTAGAGGTCTGAAGGAATAGTTAAAAGTGACAAGCAATACTAGATAAAGTGAATCATAAACTCCAGCCCAATGGAACACACAACTGCCACTGTTTGTTTCACAGAGTTCTCAAAATAAGGAAGGACAAGTTCATCATATTTTAAGACACTTTTGAATGGTCTTTTATAGACTTTCAAGTAAAAAATTAAACATACCAAAGCATGCATGGTTCAAAAAAGATAAGAACCTGCCTTTTTCCCTTGCTCATTTCAGGAAGATATCAAGAACAAGAGGACTTTAATAAGCATTATTTGGTGATGATCATAAAACTATATAATATAAGCCAAAGTAAAATAATCAGTTCAGTTCAGTTCAGTCGCTCAGTCGTGTCTGACTCTTTGCGACCCCACGACCTGCAGCACGCCAGGCTTCCCTGTCCTTTATCAACTCCCAGAGCTTGCTCAAACTCACGTCCATCGAGTTGGTTATGCCATCCAACCATCTCATCCTGTCGTCCCCTTCTCCTCCTGCCTTCAATCTTTCCCAACATCAGGGTCTTTTCCAATGAGTCAGTTCTTTGCATCAGGTGGCCAAAGTATTACAGTTTCAGCCTCAATATCAGTCCTTCCAATGAACACCCAGGACTGATCTCCTTTAGGATGGACTGGTTGGGTCTCCTTGCAGTCCAAGAGACTCTCAAGAGTCTTCTCCAACATCACAGTTCAAATGCATCAATTCTTTGGTGCTCAGCTTTCCTTATAGTCCAGTTCTCACATCCATACATGACTACTGGAAAAGCCATAGCTTTGACTAGACGGACCTTTGTTGGCAAAGTGATGTCTCTGCTTTTTAACATCCCGTCTAGGTTGGTCACAGATTTTCTTCCAAGGAGTGAGTGTCTTTTAAATTTCGTGGCTGCAGTCACCATCTGTAGTGATTTTGGAGCCCCCAAAATAAAGTCTGTCACTGTTTCCACTGTTTCCCCATCTATTTGCCATGAAGTGGTGGGACCAGATGCCATGATCTTAGTTTTATGAATGTTGAGTTTTAAGCCAACTTTTCCACTCTCCTCTTTCAGTTTCATCAAGAGGCTCTTTAGTTCTTCACTTTCTGCCATAAGGGTGGTATCATCTGTGTATCTGAGATTATTGACATTTCTCCTGGCAATCTTGATTCCAGTTTGTGCTTTTTGCATGATATACTCTGCATAAAAGTTAAATAAGCAGAGTGACAATATACAGCTTTGATGTACTCCTTTTCCTATTTGGAACCAGTCTGTTGTTCCATGTCCGGTTCTAACTGTTGCTTCTTAACATGAGTACACATATCTCAGGAGTAAAGCAATAGCTCTTATTAAGAGACGGATACATAACTGGGGTTGGGGTGGAGGACTGACCTCATAGTGGCATAGCATGAGATCAACTCTTGATGGTAACAGTTGTGTAATGTTGACATTAATAGGCAGAAAAAGCTATGTATGGGCTTGACCACTGTGGCTATCCTGAGATAAAATGGTGTATAGAATGTTGGCTATTGTTTGGAAATGGGATAATGACATACATTTAAATGATGTGCTCATCAAAATTGCATTTTAAACCACAGTGACCTATTTTTTATATCTTTTAAAGAGATTTTGCATATTTTATTGAAAAACTAAATGCTTTCAGTTTAGTGGTGTGATTAAGGGTACAAGAGTGAATATATATAAAGTGATCAGTATTGCTGCTGCTGCTAAGTCGCTTCAGTCATGTCTGACTCTGTGTGACCCCATAGATGGCTGCCCACCAGGCTCCCCCGTCCCTGGGATTCTCCAGGCAAGAACACTGGAGTGGGTTGCAATTTCCTTCTCCAATGCATGTAAGTGAAAAGTGAAGTCTCTCAGTTGTGTCTTACTCTTAGTGACCCCATGGACTGCAGCCTACAAGGCTCCTCCATCCATGGGATTTTCCAGGCAAGAGTACTTGAGTGGGTTGGGTTGCCATTGCCTTCTCTGAGTGATCAGTACATTGGTTGCTAATGTCAAAATTTTAATGTTGCTGGGAACTCTTCGGCTTTCCCTAGTGGCTCAGCTGGTAACGAATCCGCCTGCAATGTGGGAGACCTGGGTTCAGTCCCTGGGTTGGGAAGATCCCCTGGAGAAGGGAAAGGTTACCCACTCCAGTATTCTGGCCTGGAGAATGTCATGGACTGTCAGCCCATGTGGTTGCAAAGAGTCGGACATGACTGAGTGTTTCAGCTCAACCTAGGACACTTACAAACCATGAGATAAGCCAGGCTTTTTCACAACATTCACACCTAACTTCTGCCTTCTAAAAAGTGAGATTAGAAAAACACAAAGTTGTGGGTGCACAGTATGCATACAGTTTTCTCAATGTTCATGATAATCAACCATGATATTCCTTATTCTAAATAGGACCTTAATCGTAGAATTAACCACATATATGCATTCATATAGCCACTACTAATCAATTGATAAAATCTGTTTTCCATCTTTTGGCTAGATAGAGGAATGGAGAAAAACATCTACAGAGGAATATGTCATACATTTCATTCTAAGGTGCGCTAAGTATTAGATGCATGATTTTGCTCTTTATTATAGACAGTCACTGGAATCTCTAGATAAATATAAGCTTTACTATTGAAGGGGTAAAGGATCCTGTAAGTTCAACAAAACCAATGCTTCCTCACCTTTTGCTCTACCATAACCAATCAAATTAACATATAATATGCATTTGTTAACATATCACATGTATACATCATATGAACAAATTTCAAGTAAATGATTGCACATCTAATATCTGTTCAAATGCATTGGGAAGCTGACTAATTTTTAATTTTAGTGTTTAAAAATGCCCAATACTCAGATAAATAACAAATTTTAAAGATGATTTGAAAATGACACAGTGCTTATGCACGTGGAATTAAATAACAGAAAACAAGGATGAAGGCCAACAGTGCACATACCAGATGGGACTGACAAAACATGGTGTGTGATAGATACACGGTAAGTGTAGTACACAATTTAAACAATGTAAAAGTGGAAATAATAATAGTTTTAAAGGAGAATAATAAATCTGCCAGATATATGGCTCCCAAATATCAAAAAATTCAGTCAGCTTTTTACTCCTGAAGCTTGACCAATTTAAACAGTAATTAGGGGATTAGCCTTATGTAAAGATTGAACACACTATTATCTTTTTCACTTGACAAAATCAATTTATTAATGACTCCTAGATAGCTCTCTATTCTAGAACTGCTGACCTCCTATGACTAGGAAATGTTCTGTACAGCAGACCTTGAGACCATGACATAACCTTTGCTGCAATAATACAGAACTCCAAAGATAATCATAAAAATTTTAACTGGATGAGAATGCTAATAAAAAAATAGCAAAATTCCTTTAAACATTGATCCCTCTATATAAGAGTCCTAATCAATGATTAAATGGACCACTCTATCTAATTCCCTGAAGACTACTCAACCAGGAAATGCTAACCTTTTCTAGAAGGACAAGTGTAGTAAAAGGCAATCAAATGAACATTGGATTCTGTTCCTATCACTTAATAGCAGTTTAATGTTGGGTAGCTTACTTAACCCTTGTTAGGGCTATATATGATTTCCTCATATGTAAAATGAATACATCCCTTACATTCTGAGAACTAGATGACTTATTTTGTGGAAAGTGACTTGCATAAAGTAGTAAACCAAATGCTGGTTCTATAATCACACCTGCCATGGATTACAGATGGAATTAAACCTATCTGTTGCTGGAAGTCTTTAACTTCAGGCCTGTAGCTTCTTTCAACATTATATCCTTCAGTATTCTCCAACTTGAATCAAAAATCTAGAGCTGAAAACTATAGGGAGATAGATGTCTACTCACTTTAAGAAAGAAATCTGTAGTTGTGTCACCTTAATAACAGCGAGCTTTGGCTTGAAGTGAGTTTTCAAGAATGAAGCAAAAACTTCAAGACCATTTGGTCGGGATCTTATTGAGGTCTTTGCTGTTAATCAATTCCTAATACATCCCCAAATATTAAATCTAGTCAGTTCAGTCCAGTCACTCAGTCGTGTCCGACTCTTTGCAACCCCATGAATCGCAGTATGCAGGCCTCCCTGTCCATCACCAACTCCCGGAGTTTACTCAAACTCATGTCCATAGAGTCAGTGATGCCGTCCAACCATCTCATCCTCTGTCATCCCCTTCTCCTCCTGCCCCCAATCCCTCCCATCATCAGGGTCTTTTCAAATGAGTAAACTGTTCACATGAGGTGGCCAAGGATTGGAGTTTCAGCTTTCGCATCAGTCCTTCCAATGAACACCCAGGACTGATCTCCTTTAGGATGGACTGCTTGGATCTCCTTACAGTCCAAGCGACTCTCAAGAGTCTTCTCCAACACCACAGTTCGAAAGCATCAATTTTTCGGCGCTCAGCTTTCTTCACAGTCCAACTCTCACATCCATACATGACCACTGGAAAAACCATAGCCTTGACTAGACGGACCTTTGTTGGCAAAGTAATGTCTCTGCTTTTTAACATGCTATCGAGGTTGGTCATCACTTTCCTTCCAAGGAGTAAGCATCTTTTAATTTCATGGCTGCAATCACCACCTGCAGTGATTTTGGAGCCCAAAAAAATAAAGTCTGATAATGCTTCCACTGTTTCTGCATCTATTTCCCATGAAGTGATGGGACTGGATGCCATGATCTTAGTTTTCTGAATGTTGAGCTTTAAGCCAACATTTTCACTCTCCTCTTTCACTTTCATGAAGAGGTTTTTCAGTTCCTCTTCACTTTCTGCCATAAGGGTGGTGTCATCTGCATATCTGAGGTTATTGATATTTCTCCTGGCAATCTTGATTCCAGCTTGTGCTTCTTCCAGCCCAGCGTTTCTCAAGATGTACTCTGCATATAAGTTAAATAAGCAGGGTGACAATATATAGCCTTGACATACTCCTATTTCTATTGGGAACCAGTCTGTTGTTCCATGTCCAGTTCTAACTGTTGCTTCCTGATCTATATACAGGTTTCTCAAGAGGCAGGTCAGGTGGTCTGATATGCCCATCTCTTTCAGAATTTTCCACAGTTTATTGTGAACCACACAGTCAAAGGCCTTGGCATTGTCAATAAAGCAGAAATAGATGTTTTTCTGGAACTCTCTTGCTTTTTCGATGATCCAGCGGATGTTGGCAATTTGACCTCTGGTTCCTCTGCCTTTTATAAAACCAGCTTGAACATCTGGAAATTCTCGGTTCACGTACTGCTGAAGCCTGGCTTGGAGAATTTTGAGCATTACTTTACTAGCGTGTGAGATGAGTGCAACTGTGCGGTAATTTGAGCATTCTTTGGGATTGCCTTTCTTTGGGATTGGAATGAAAAATGACCTTTTCCAGTCCTGTGGCCACTGCTGAGTTACTTACCTACAATTCACTTTTCTTCCCTAATCACCTACTGCATGACTTTTCAGTAGCTGCATAAACAATAACCACAAACTTAGTGGCTTAAAAGACATTTATTATCTCCTAGCTTTCATAGGTTTGAGGTCCATCTTGGTTTCACTGGGTTCTCTGCTTAAGGCTGAACTCAAGGTATCATCCAGCTGGATTCTCATCTAGAGGCTTGGCCAAAGAAGCCACTTCCAGGCTTATCCAGGTTGCCAGCAGGATTCGGCTCCTAGATGTTGCAGGACTGCGGCCTTCACTTACTGGGTCTCGGCAAGCAGCTGTTCTTATCTAATAGAAACTGCTACATTTCCCAAGCATGCCCCTCTCAGGTAAGTTGGCAAGAATATGTAAATGCTTCTGATCTCTTTGATTTCCTTTTCTAGTGCTAGCTACAGTAGACTCCTTTGTTCTAAAGGGCTTACCTGGCTGTGTCAGGACTATCCAGGTAATCTTAAGATCAGCTGAGTTGGGACTTTAATGAAATATTCAAAATCCCTCTCAGCAGTACTAGATAACTAGTGTTTTACTGAATAATCACTGGGTGAGAATCTTGGAGCATCATCTCTAGAATTCTGTTTTCTACACCTGCAATAACCCAAAAACTTTCTTGTTCAATATCCCATTTAAGACAATGCCACCAACCACACAGAGGTACCTATTTGCATATTATGTTTGCTTATCAGTACCTCACTCCATTTCTTCATAGCTCTTATCTCTGTAATTATGCATTTAGTTTTGTAATCATTTGATTTAAATTACTGTATACACATTTGACTATAAGACCATGTCTATTTTTTTCTCACTAGTGTATTCACAATACCGAACATGCCAATTTACCTGTGATAGGTGTTTAGTACACTATTACCAAAAAAGAGAAAAAATAAATAGACAAATAAATAAAAATAGGATATTTTTGTTACTAAATCTGGATAGAAGAGTCCTTCTTTTTGACCCACTGGCTTTAGGAAGGCAGAGGGAGAGCATCTCTCTGTGTCTCTTAATGAATTAGCGTGTCTTCATTTTAAGGATTTTGCACAGCTTCTTTCCTTAGTGTCTGGTACTCGCATGGAACCTTTTGTGATACCTTGTGTTTATTCTGTGTTCTATGTGGTAACCAGCATTTACCTTCCAGGGGCACTGTTCTGTACACTTACCTGGCTCTCTCTCTGTGATGTCTCCATGTCTCTGCACAGAAGCTTCCATGATCCCTGCATGTCTCGGCTGCAGGAAGAAGGGAAATATAGGGTAACTTTCTTGTACTACATTTGCTTTTTCACTGAAAACTCTAACCAAATGTGTTGGGAGAAAGCAGGTAATTTCTATACATGGGCATATAACATTCATGCAATAAAATTCCAGTGTAACAAATGCATCCCCGACTCAATGGGATCACTCATATTTCTCTGAATCTCCTTTATTAGTAAAAGTGAATTTGTGAGACAACTAGTTAGGCATTTTTCCTGCTTACTACTGGCTTTATTGCCCTGGGCGGTAGATACATCCTGAGCTACTTGAATCTACCAGAAAAGGCCACATGCACTTTTGGAGTCGACGTCTAACATACCGGATATTTTCTAATTTCCCCTATCTTCTTGCTAATTTCTATCCACTCAGATTTAGACACAGTCACCACTTCCTGGAGAAAGTTGCCCCTAATACACCAAGAGTGAGCTACTTACCTTGCTCTCACGCTATTCCCTCCTCCCCCCGCTCCAACAACATAAAGACTTATCTCATAATGACATTTTAAATTGCTTATGTAATTGATATTTCTTCTACCATACTGTAACCACTCTTCCTAAAGCCTGCAATAATGATTAGAAAATAATAAACAGTAAATACAACTTGTTGAAAGGAGGAAGAACTAGTCTGAGAGTCAGAAAAAAACAGAAAAATGCCTTTGATATTCCTCTGTGCTATTTTATATGCTACATATAATAAAGTTTGGAGAAACTGTTTATTATCAATAGTGTTGATGTTGACTGTTTTTCTTCTGTAGCTTCTCTAGATGTTTATCCTTAAAATGAAAATAACACCCCTCCACACTTGCTAAAATGGCTATTAAAGAAATAACAACAACAACCCCACCTATATACAAAATGGAAAATAATAAGAGCTGGAAAGGATGTGGGAAACTGGAAAGCTTGTGCAGTGCATTGCTGGTGAGAATAGAATATGGTATAGCCTTTGTGTGATGTGACAAAAAAGTTAAAAGCAAAATTACCACATGACCCAGCAATTCCACTTCTGAGTATACATCCAAAAGAATTGAAAGTACTAATTCAAACAGTTATTTCTACACCCATGTTTTTATAAGAATTAGTCACAAAAGTCAGAGAGTGGAAACTACCCATGTGTTCATTGATGGGTGAATGGATAGACAAAATGTGATGATGTATACATACAATATACTATTATTTAGCCTTAAAAAGGAAGATAATTCTGACACATGGTACAACACAGATATACCTTGAAGCCATGATGCTAAACAAAATCAACCAGTTACTGAAGGACAAGTATTGTATGATTCTACACAGCAGAAGTGCCTAGAGTAGCCAGATTCCCAGACATAGAGATTAGAATGGTGATTGCCACAGGTGAGAGGGAAGGATAAATGGGAAGTTATTATTTAATGGCTACAGAATTTCACTTGGAAAACATGAAAAAGTTCCAGAGTTGAATGCCAGTGATGGTTGCTCAATAATCTGAATGTGATTAGTGGTGCTGAATGGTACACTTAAAGATTATTAACATGGTAAAATTTATGCTATGCATATTTTACCACAATGAAAATGTTGAAAATTTATGCTATGCATATTTCACCACAATGGAAATGTTGAAAAATATATCACACGAAAGGACAATAATAATGAATAGAGTGTCACTAAAATTTAGCCCTCTCAACTGACTCAGGCTATTTGAAGGAAGGTTCCTGCAGGATCCATCCATAGGACTGAACTTGGCTGGATTCTCTATACTAGCAACATTGTAAATAAAATGAAATGATCAATTTATTAATAAAAACTTCCAATATCCTGAGATGCCTTGAACTCATTTGGATGAGGTTATTTTACAAACAGGCATTGCAGACATTGTTGTGGAATGAAATTACAGTAAAGCGGATCTGTTAGAGTCATAGGTTTTCTAAATCTGCTCCCTGCTACCATCTTGCATATTCATATATTCATTAAGTGTTCTCCACGTTGTTGGTAATATCTTAGCGCTGACACCCTATCATTAGATTACTCAAGAAGAAAAGCTTAATAACACCGAAATGTGAAGTTTAAATTTCTCGATTTTCCACATGAAATAATTTCCTGAGTTATTTAAATATAAGCTAAGATAGTCCAGGGAGTTATTTGAAATAAATATTGAGAAAGAGAATTCATTTAAATGGAGTTAATCCTCCCAGAAATGGATAGCAACAAGATATTTAATCACTGCATATCCAGTTAAATCACATTCAGAAACTGCTGGAAATAGAGACTAGACAACTTTCTTAATTTAGAAGATAGTGTAATACTTAAGGCTTTAATCCCCTTATGATAGATATTGGACGTAGGGCTTTGGCATAGTTTTCATGATAAAACTTTTGCTCTTATTAAGATGTTTTATACATGAGTCAGTACAAGTCATTTGTAAATCAACTAAATTCACTACAATAGTCCTCTAGCCTCTTTTTGAGGAAACATGAGTGTTGACATTTTATACTGGATATGACTTTATTTTTTTTTTTTTTATCTGTTTGTTGCAGAGTTGCTTCCTAAGACCGATTTAAAAAAATTAAAAATGGAGTGGCCCCTTTAACACTTAAGGTCAGAAATGTCCTTACTATAAAATTTCTTTATATTTGTTTCTTGTGTTAAAGAAGAGAAAAAAAAAAAAAGAGAGAGAGAGCACATCATATAGCAGTCAGACTAGCACACAGAAACCATATGGCTTGGGATCTTTCACTAAATGAAATGTGAATAGTAAAATTTTATCTGACATATGTCTTGTAAAAGTTAAAAAATGTTCCCCATCAAAAGCTCAAAAAATTAAATTAAAATCATATATTTTATCCCCATTCCAGTAGATAACATAAGCCTCAATAGTAAAGCACAGTCCATGAACAGATTTCTATTTAAATTCCTCACTGTGTGAAAATAAAAATCATGAAAATAATACAATTTATTGCATGATCTGTCATCAAAAATGCTATAGTGACACTTATATATACTTACATGACTTAATAAATCTTTACCCTAAAGTAAACAACTTGTAGAACTCAAACTCCTCTGTGAAAATAGTAATTTATTGCATCACACAATACCCACATAAGCTGAATATGTTACCTTTTAATAACCTATAGTCTAATAGATTTAAGGAAAGCAAAACTAGAAAAATTACTTATATCTAAAGATCAAACTTGCAAATATAACTGTAAATATGCTTTATTCCTTGGGAGCAGATTTTTAGAGAAAACATAAGCAAAGCTACTACTTGAAAATGTACATATTGAATTATTGAACTAAATAACCCACATACTTTTCAATAAACACAGCAGAACTTTGCATCAGCCTTTGAACAATTTTCAAGAGCACATGAACATGAGTCTTTTTTTGTTGTTGTTGTTTTACCTGTTGAAACTTTAGATACACAAGAGTATATTTATAAAGAGTAGTCATTTTCTTTGGGCTATGGTTCATGAAAATCACTTTGCCCAGTGATTTATTTTTAAAATGGAAGTATCACCATTGTTTTTGTTTTATTATAAAAGACAATATACTTGTAAAAATCAAACCAACTCACAGAAATATAAAGGAAAATGGTAAAATCATTTGCATCACATAATTCAGAAATCACCACTAATATTAACATCTTGGGGCATATCCTTCTAAAGTTACTTCCATGCATAACTGTGTTAGTTGCTCAGTTGTATCTGACTCTTTGTGACCCCATGGACTGTAGCCCACCAGGCTCCTCTGTCCATGGAATTTTCCTGGCAAGAATACTGGGATGGGTTGCCATTCTATCTGCATTAAAGGCAGATTCTTTACTGTCTGAGCCGCCAGGGTAGCACAACTGTATAAATATATACATGCATATACTATACACTTACTTTAACAAGAATGGGATTGTATCATGCTGTGGCTTGTACTCAATTTTTTAACCTCTATATTTGTGGCATAAGCCATATTAATAAAAGATCTATGCCAAATTTTCAATTAGCTGCTTTATATTCCATTATATATGTATATGATTATTTGATTATATAATTTATATATAGTTACTTATTAAAGCATATACTATATATAACATTTTATAGTACATATTATGCTGTTTATTGCGATTTGTATTTATTTAATCATAATTTATTTAAGCTATCATCCACTGATAGATATTTGTTTTGTTTTTCACTTAATAAAATACAAATATAGAGGGTATTTTTTAAATTCATGTCTTTTGAACATGAGCAAGTTGAAAGAGCAAGTAGATAAAAAGCAAGAAAACACATGTACAATTACATATGAAATATAAATTATATTATATAATGATTTTAATAACAGAAACAGTCTTGATGGTTTATATCCATGAGCACACATACAAAAACACACTCATGTTGTCATTCCCTGAAGAGGATGTATATTCTTCATTTGTGCCCATCAAACAATGGAAAATAAATTAATAATGAAAATGTTACATATTTGCCCACAAAAAATCTTCCCAAAGTAGAAATTTTATGAGAAAGATTCTGTTTATATGCCTTATACAAAATTGCAATCTAATGCAGAATTAAATACACCTCATTCCAAAGAACAAATAAAAATGCAAGCAGTGTTCTATGCAGGCTCAGAAACAAAATACTCATATCAAAATCTATAGAGGCAGAAAAAGCTCTCCTTTAAGGAAACTATATACCTTTAAATCGTCTATCATGAAAAAAGAAAATTAAGGAGTTACCTAAAAAATTGAGTTTTGTGACTTCTTCTGGGTTAACAAAATGAAATTTTAACTTCTTAGATTTAAAATTATACCTTTACACACATTACATTGGAACTTTGTACTTTCTTATTTTCCCCTTTCCCCTTCTCTCCTCACACATCTCAGTTTCCATATCCTGTGACAGTATTTAGTAGGAAAATCAATTTCCAACACTGTAATCCCATTTCTAAGTTTCATACCCTATCATTGCCAATCTGCTGCTGATGAGCTGCAGAAATTGTCCTGTATCAGCAAGGCAGACCCAATATAATCACAAGGATAAAAGAGTTAAAGAAGATGTGACTGTGGTGAACTGAAGAGTTAGCAGCTTGAGGACTCAGATGATGTCACTGGCTTTGAAGATGGAGGAAGAGATGTCACAAGCCAAAGGATATGAGCAACCTCTAGATGACGAAAGATAAAGAAACGGATTCTTCTCAAGAGCCTCCAAAAAAGGGAACACAGCCATTTGAAACTTTGACTTTAACCCAGTGTGACTCATTTCAGACTTCTGGATTGCATAACTGTAAGATGAATTTGTCTTACTTTAAACCACTAACACTGTGGAAACATTAGAGCAGCAGTATGTAACCAAGAGTGAGTGAGTGAGTGAAGTCACTCAGTCGTGTCTGACTCTTTGCAACCCCGTGGACCTACCAGGTTCCTCCATCCATGGGATTTTCCAGGCAAGAGTACTGGAGTGGGTTGCCATTTCCTTCTCCAGGGGATCTTCCCGATCCAGGGATTGAACCCAGTTCTCCTGCACTGCAGGCAGACCTTTAACCTCTGAGCCACCAGGGAAGCCCAGTATGTAACCAAAGCATCAACTAATTCAGCATATTAAGAATATGGTTGTAATGTTCATAGCAGCATTATTTACAATTGGCAAGATACAGAAGCAATCTAAATTTCCATCAACAGAGGAATGGATAAAGAAGACATATATACACACATATATTTATTTCTGCTTGACTGCGCCAAAGCCTTTGAGTGTGTGGATCACAATAAATTGTGAAAAATTCTGAAAGACATGGTAATATCAGACCACCTGACCTGCCTCCTGAGAAATATGTATGCAGGTCAGGAAGCAACAGTTAGAACTGGACATGGACCAACAGACTGGTTCCAAATAGGAAAAGGAGTAGGGCAAGGCTGTATATTGTCACCTGCTTATTTAACTTATATGCAGAGTACATCATGAGAAATGCTGGGCTGGATGAAGCACAAGCTGAAATCAAGATTGTCAGGAGAAATATCAATAACCTCAGATATGCAGATGACACCACCCTTATGGCACAAAGTGAAGAAGAACTAAAGAGTCTCTTGATGAATGTGAAAGGGGAGAGTGAAAAAGTTGGCTTAAAGCTCAACATTCAGAAAACTAAGATCATGGCATCCAGTCCCATCACTTCAGGGAAAAGAGATGGGGAAACAGTGGAAAGAGTGGCAGGTACATTCCTTATTGTCTGAGCCACTAGGGAAGCACATAATAATAGTAGTATAAACTTTAAAAGTTGTGAATTAATACACTGTACACCTCTAACTTGTATAATAGCATGCATCAAGTATACTTTAATTAAAAAAAAAAACTATACAAAGGAAAAAAACAGCATGGTTCTTATGAAGATTAAAAGACATGATGTGTGTGAAGTGCTTAGCCCAATGTCTTGAGCAGGGTAAGAAATCAATAAATGATAGCTGCTATTAATCTAATTATGCTATAACTAGTCATATATTATTATCATTATAATACTGACAAAATACTAACTGAACTACATTCTGCAAAAAACAAGAATGTTTGAGTCATCTGGTGTGTGATATTCCAGGGAATGATTGAAATCCTTAATATTTATGGTAGGCAGGGTATAAACTGTGGTAAGTATTAACATTTAGAGAAAACAGAAACCACAGGAGAGTCCCAGTATTCTTTTTATCCTACTGAGCACTTTAATGAATATATTTAAATACTTGGAATAAATCTCTGTGTTTATTTCAACAAAACTTGATAGCATCAAAATTCCTAAGGGTTTAAGATACTTAGAATTTCCATTTTCATGAATAACCTCGCTTTATAGACAAGTGAATATCTCTAATCTCCATAGGATGAATTTTGATGGGAATCATTTTAGACAGTCCCTTTCCTCCCTAGTCCTAAAGATGAGTGAAATCCATTTTAACAAAGCATTATATTCCAGTTGACATCCTCTGTCCACAGTTTCAAAAGTGATTTTTCCATGATACAGGTGAAGATTTGGATTGTTTTAAAGTAAAATATCTTTAATGATATTTATCATATTCATTTATACAAGAGTGTTCATATACTCAGATTCAATGTTCTGGTTTAATCCTTAGCTTTTCATTTCTACTTTCTTAAACGCATAAGTCAATATTTTAAGCTTAAAACAGTGTTTTATTTTTGTTTCAGAATCAAGTCAGAGCTTTGAGTACTAAGTTCATATTTTAAATTTATTTAATGACATTCCTTCTTAGAAACACATTTTTATATATTTTATGCCCCTAATACTGGGTGATGTTGGTCTATTTTTCTTCTCTATTCATGTTAAGGATTACTCTGACTAGCCCCACAATTGAACACGGCTAATATAAATAATGTCTTACCTAAAATAGAGATTTAGTGGTTAGTTTGAGTTCGGTCAACCCTTTACACAGCATGATGACTCAGACGGTAAAGACTCTGCCTGCAATGCAGGAGACCTGGGTTCGATCCCTGGGGTTGCAAGATCCCCTGGAAAAGAGAATGGCTACCCACTCCAGTATTTTTGCCTGAAGAATTCTGTGGACAGAGGAGCCTGATGGACTAGTCCGCGGGGTTGCAAACAGTCATGATTTCAGCCAACCCTTTACACATCAAACAACAGGATCTTAAAGCCTTAAGTAAGTAAGTGAACTCAGTCGTGTCTGACTCTTTGCGACCCAATGGACGATAGCCTACCAGGCTCCTCTGTCCATGAAATTTTTCAGGCAAGAGTACTGGAGTGGGTTGCCATTTCCTTCTCCAGGGGTTCTCCCCGATCCAGGGATCGAACCCGTCTCCTGTGGGGCAGGCAGACGCTTTACCATCTGAGCCACCAGGAAAAATTAAGGTCTTATATTGGGTTATTTATCTATGTTAACAAATTTCATTCATTTATCTCTTTAAACAAATATATATTTACATTATGTAAAATACTTATTTTAAGTATAACAGTGATATGGGGCCAATACGAAGATAAATAAGGAACTATTGGTAACTCAGTGAGTGTAGCAAAAATTAGGTGGGATAACCAGATCTGAAAGAGACACGTGCACCCCAATGTTCATTGCAGCACTGTTTATAATAGCCAGGACATGGAAGCAACCTAGATGCCCATCAGCAGATGAATGGATAAGGAAGCTGTGGTACATATACACCATGGAATATTACTCAGCCATTAAAAAGAATTCATTTGAATCAGTTCTAATGAGATGGATGAAACTGGAGCCCATTATACAGAGTGAAGTAAGCCAGAAAGATAAGGACCAATACAGTATACTAATGCATATATATGGAATTTAAAAAGATGGTAATGATAACCCTATATGCAAAACAGAAAAAGTGACACAGATGTACAGAACAGACTTTTAGACTCTGTGGGAGAAGGCGAGGGTGGGATGTTCTGAGAGAACAGCATTGAAACAAGTATACTATCAAGGCTGAAACACATCACCCAAGGCTGAAACACATCACCAGCCCAGGTTGGATGCATGAGACAAGCGCTCAGGGCTGGTGCACTGGGAAGACCCAGAGGGATGGGATGGAGAGGGAGGCGGGAGGGGGGATTGGGATGGGGAACACATGTAGATCCATGGCTGATTCATGTCAATATATGGCAAAAACCACTACAATATGTAAAGTAATTAGCCTCCAACTAATAAAAATAAATGGGAAAACAAATTAGGTGGGATAAAAGTCATGATTAACACACATTTACACTGTGAACTAGGCATGGAATAACTGAAGTCAAAGTATGAAGTTAGGATACTGTTTGGTAGGTAAGGAGAGCCCTGAAGAAGCCCCAGTAGAAGTTTCAAAAGTTTTGTGTTTGTGGCCTATTTTAAGATACTCAGATTATTACTAATCATATGAACACAAATCAAAACACAAACACATCCACAATGTAAAGGTGGTTCGTGGGGTCTATAAAAGCATACGGTTTCTAGCCTATTCTTGGTAACCCCTCAGAATGTAAATTTTCTGAAAAATGACTGTTTGCTCTCACAACTGCCTTACTTACCTGTAAGGACAAATTCTTAAGTATGTCAATAGCCCTGTTTCTTTTGGGATTTCCTTGATGTTATATTTTGTTTACAGTTCATTGTGTCATATAACCTGCTCAATTATGTTATTTCTTCTAAAGCATATAACATTTAACACCTTCTTCTTGGTTCATGGATATAATGTTTTACTTTATCCTTATGTTAATTATAGTATTTGCAATTTTCCTCTGTCTGCTATTTATTATATATTTTTTCTTCCTAGTTTCAGTTTTCTGCTTGTCTGTTTTGTCTTTGAGTGTTAGCAGTTTTCCTCTGGGATCTGACAATTCTTGTTTGTCTACTCATATTTGAGATGAAGCACTTACTAGTCCTTTGGCGACTCTGCAGGGAACTTACTGTTGCCCATTTGGGGCATCTGTATAGGATGATGATCTGGCTGAGACATTTTGTTGGAGACCTCAAAATGTATATTGCCTTAAGTGTATTCATTGGATTTATCAGAGTTGCAAGAGAAAAATCTTCCAGTCTCCTGACTTAGAGCATTCTAGAAAATGAGAGTGAGCAAGCTCCAGGAGTTGGTGATGGACAAGAAAGCCTGGGGTATTGCAGTCCATGGGATTGCAAAGAGTTGGACACGGCTGAGCGACTGAACTGAATGAACTGATGATACCAGACATTCATGATACAAACCCACTTTTAGAGACCTCTTATATACTGTTTTGGAACAGAAGAAGTAGGAAACTGGTGCTGCAAATTCCTGAATGTGTTTGAGGATCTGTGTTACAAACCAGGTTGTCATCCTGCCCTACAACTAATGTGAGTCAACTTCCTCTCTTCTTTCCTTTCTTCTCTCCTTCTTTCCTCCCTCCCTCCCTTCCTCCTTCTCTTCCTTCCACAAGACAGAACCATCAATCACTCCTTCAAATTATGAATTTATTCCTTCATTCATTCATTACTATTTCGTTCCTCTTTTTGTTTTTGTGATTCTATGCCTTATGACACTGTAACACATGTGGATGTACATATACATACATTCTGTCACTTCAGTGAATTTTCATGGAGGGGATAGAAAAATAAATAAGCAAATATGTCTTAAGTCCTTTTTTGTTTAAAGCTAGAAGTCTCCTGCAGGTTTTTTCTTTAGGTATTGACCTTATAGTATAAGAATGTGATTTTCCACATGTAGAAGAGTAAAGTCCAAGGGGTCTGCCTTTTCATGGATACTTCTTTCCATTCATATCCTGAGGATTATTTATGCATAAAATACAGTTCATTGCCTTCCTCTGACTGTAAACACACAGTCTTGTTTCTCAGGCTTACATAGGGTGACTCTCAAAACATACATAGCTAAGTGGCATGCATCCGATTCAATTTCCCTTACTATGGAAGGAACCATCCTTTATTTTCTAGAATCTAGATATTCCATATTATAGGTTTGAATTTAAATCTACATTTATATACTCAGAAAAAAGGTATACTTTATCAATTAAAAAGGTTTGTAGTGGGAGTGGAGGCTTTTTATGTCAGATCAATTCTCCATCTTGACTGTAGTCTTCTTGTTATTAAAATACATCAAATATTGATGGAATTCCTGATAGCACCTCAATTATTAGGCAGAAAATAAATAAGGAATGAGGTAAGTGTGATATATGTGAATAGATGGCACTTAACATTTATATTTCAACCTATATTTATATAATATGTTGCTATTGGTAGTGAGGCGTGCACTGCATTTCTAACTTAGCCTGAAATGTTCTCAGCTATATCTTTCTGATACATTGTTTTCTGTTCTGCTAATAAGATTCATACCATTCTTTGCCTTGTGTCTTGGATTGTCTGTTTTTCATCTTAATTATTGTTATACTCAGCATTTTAAAGCTTCTTTACCCTTGTTTCTCTAATAAATACTTCCATCATTAGTTTCTGGATTATTTCCAATATTTCTACAGTTCTATTAATTAGCTGCCAAAACTAGAATCAGGCATATGGGGACACATTGACTAGGATGACAAGAGAAAATGGAAAGAGGAATTATTGTATGCTTGCTTTTCCCCAGCAGTCTTTAAATTTCTTTTTGTTCTGCTTTTGTTGATAGATTTTAATGTTCAGTCAACAGTGTTTATACTTTTCATTCTGATTGGTTTTGATGTTTTACAATTATATGTGCATGAGTGGGTTATCTGTTAGAATTCTGAACAGTGTTTTCAATGAGGGGGAAAAAAAGACAGTTAGATGGTTTGATGAAAGACTGACCCTTACCTTAGTTCTATTTCTGAGGACAAAGTACAAGTACATGAGGAGGGTGAAGGGAATGGATGTGAAGAAGGGGAGATGACTAGACAGGTAGTAATGGCGGTTGTTCAGCCAGAAGTGACAAATATGAGCATTGCTTTGCCCATAAAAACAGATGACCAAGTCATGAGCTGACTAAGGTTGTACAGTCCTGTTCCAGTTACCTCAGGAAAACATTCTCAGTTTATAAAGTGAAAAGCAAAAATATGTACTTTATATCATGTTGAATTTAAATTTTAAGCCATAATGGAGTGTTTTCCTTATTTACAGTTATTTTAAAAGATTACACATACACTCTAATGTAATATAGTTATATTCAGTTTATATTGTAACTATAACAATACAGTATATAACGAAACTGAAACTAAGATGTTATCACATGTAGGATGCACCTTTATTTTTTTATGTCTATCTATGCTCAGTATTAAGCTATCATGTATCAGTTTCAGATCCATCCTTTCATGTCTGCCTGCAATGCTGACACTGGAACTCAGACATGTTTCTCTTTCGCCAGCTGGCTTACTTTAAGATCTCCCATAAAGATTGCCAGGGGGTGAGTATTAGGATGAGGAGGAAGGGACTTTCTTCTTCCTGTTTTTTTCTCTCAGTGTCACTGAATTCCTCATTGTGTAAATTCATTGAAAATGTTTTCTCTCAATCCATGGTTTGTCTTTTCATTTCCCAAGGAGTGTACTTATCATGTTAACTGCAGATATGTAGCAGATGGACTTTATCAGTTTGATAAAACATCATTTTTTGACTAAGCTGCTAAGAAGTTCTATTATGAATGGATGTTGCATTTTATCAAATGCTTTTCCGACATGTATAGTGATTATCATTTGTTTAATTCTATTCTGTATTATAGTAATTAACTTTTGAATATAAAACCATGTGTACATTCCTAGAATAAAATTCACTTAATCATGAGAATTTCCAGTGGTACTGGAGCAATTTTGAGGAGATACCCCACATCTAAGGGCAAAGGAGAAGCCCCAGTAAGATGGTATGAGGTGAGAAATCGCATTTAGAATCAAACTCAATACCCGCCAGGGAGGCTCAGAGGGCTCAAACAGACCTTGTGCACACCACGACTCAGAGACCTTACACAGACTGGGACAGAACTGTGTTTGAGTGTCTCCTGAGGAGGTACAGGTCAGCAGTGGAATGCTACAGGGGTAGGGGCTCTGGGTGCAGTAGACCTGGGTATGGCATAAACCCTCTTGCAGGAGGTCACCATTAACACCACCATAGAGCCGCCAGAGCCGCAGGTCATAGCAGACACCCTCTTCCAATAATACCAGAGAAGACTCTACACATCAACATTACCAGGTAGGCAATATCGAAATCAGATTGATTATATTCTTTGCAGCCAAAGATGGAGAAGCTCTATATAGTCAGCAAAAATAAGACTGGGAGCTAACTGTGGCTAAGATCATGAACTCCTTATTGCCAAATTCAGACTTAAATTGAAGAAGGTAGGGAAAACCACTAGACCATTCAAGTACGACCTAAATCAAATCTCTTACGAATATTCAGTGAAAGTGACAAATAGATTCAAAGGATTAGATCTGATAGACAGAGTGATTGAAGAACTGTACAGGAGGCCAGGATCAAGACCATCCCCAAGAAAAAGAAAGGCAAAAAGGCACAATGGTTGTCTGAGGAGGCCTTACAAATAGCTGTGAATAGATGAGAAGCGAAAGGCAAAGGAGAAAAGGAAAGATATGCCCATTTGAATGCAGAGTTCCAAAGAATAACAAGGAGAGATAAAAAAGCCTTCTTAAATAATCAGTGCAAAGAAATAGAGGAAAACAATAGAATGGGAAACTCTAGAGATCTCTTCAAGAAAATTAGAGATAGCAAGGGAACATTTCATGCAAATATGGGCTCAATAAAGGACAGAAATGGTATGGACTTAACAAAAGCAGAATATATGAAGAAGAGGTGGCAAGAATACACAGAAGAACTATACAAAAAAGATATTCACGACACAGATAATTACGATGGTGTGATCACCAACTAGAGCCAGACATTCTGGAATGCGAAGTCAAGTGGGCCTTAGGAAGCATCACTACGAACAAAGCTAGTGGAGGTGATGGAATTCCAGTTGAGCTATTTCAAATCCTAAACAATAATGCTGTGAAAGTGCCGCACTCAATATGCCAGCAAATTTGGAAAACACAGCACTGGCCACAGGACTGGAAAAGATCAGTTTTCATTCCAATCCCAAAGAAAGGCAATGCCAAAGAATGCTCAAACGACCAAACAATTGCACTCATCTCACACGCTACCAAAGTAATGCTCAAAAATCTCCAAGCCAGGCTTCAATGGTACATGAACCGTGAACTTCCAGATGTTCAAGCTGGATTTAGAAAAGGCAGAGGAACCAGAGATCAAATTGCCAGCATCAGGTGGATCATTGACAAGGCAAGAGAGTTCCAGAAAACATTTACTTCTGCTTTATTGACTATGCCAAAGCCTTTGACTGTGTGGATCACAATAAACTGTGGAAAATTCTGAAAGATTGGGAATACCACATCACCTGATTTTCCTCCTGAGAAATCTGTATGCAGGTCAGGAAGCAACTGTTAGAACTGGACATGGAACAACAGACTGGTTTCAAATAGAAAAAGGAGTATGTCAAGACTGTATATTGTCACCCTACTTATTTAACTTATATGCAGAGTACATCATGAGAAACGCTGGGCTGGATGAAGCACAAGCTGAAATCAAGATTGCCAGAAGAAATATCAATAACCTCAGATATGCAGATGACACCACCCTTATGGTAGAGAGTGAAGAAGAACTAAAGAGACTCTTGATGAAAGTGAAAGAGGAGACTGAAAAAGTTGGCTTAAAACTCAACATTTAGAAAGCTAGAATCATGGTATCTGGTCCCATCACTTCATGGCAAATAGATGGGGAAACAGTGGAAACAGTGAGAGACTTTATTTTTGGGGGCTACAAAATCACTGCAGATGGTGACTGCAGCAACGAAATTAAAAGATGCTTGCTCCTTGGAAGAAAAGTTATGCCCAACCTAGACAGCATATTAAAAAGCAGAGACATTACTTTGCCCACAAAGGTCTGTCTAGTCAAAGCTATGGTTTTTCCAGTAGTCATGTATGGCTGGGAGAGTTGGACTATAAAGAAAGCTGAGCGCTGAAGAATTGATGCTTTTGAACTGGGTATTATGATTGGAATTATTTAAAATTTTGTTCATTCTTCTGTCATTTTTGGGAACTTGTATTTTTGCAGAATTTGTGTATTTCATCATAATTATCATAATTACTGTCATAAAGATGTTTATTGCTTTCCTTATTCTTTAAGTGCCTAGAGGGTCTGAAATGATGGTCTTTCATTTCTTTCCTGATGTTGATATTTTGTGTTTACTCTCTTGTTTTATTAATGTGTCTTGCTATGCTTTTATTATTATTATTTTCCAGTGAATTAACTTTTAACTTTGTCGCCTCTTTAATTTCTCCTTGTTCTACTTCATTGATTTTTGTTTTGTTTTATTTTCATTATTTCTTTTCTTCTCACACTGTTTCCATCCCTCTGATGAATTTAAGTTCTCCACCTAGGTACACAAGCAAGCCATTCTTTCCACTAGATTATAAAATACTTATTTTAATGTCCTTGACTGATAATTCTAACTTTTATGTCATTAGTAAATTTATTTCATTAATTTTCACTTTTAACCTAGTGTCATGTATTTTCTTCCTTTTTCATGCATCATATATATATTTTTTTGTATTGAGTACTGGACATTTTATGTAGAAGAATATAGAGCCTGAATAAATCACACTTACCCCATCCAAAGAGACCCTCTTTTTTCAAGGTGCCAATGTGGAGGACTATAGTGTAGCAAATAGTGGAACTTGGTATGGTCTTTGTTGCAGTTTTGATTACTTTCAGTTCATCACTTGCTTCAAACACTTCATGAAGAGAAGAAATTTCCTTTCAGTTGAGCTTGGGTCTGAGATTGAAAAGATTTCAAAACTCTCTTTATGCTTTATAGTTGATAAGCATCTTTCTAAACTGTGGGATATATTTCCCTTCTTCCAGCCTGGATCCCATATTTTTGGATTTCTTTTTGCTCTTCAGTCTTGCTGCCACATTTCTCTGCTTTGGGAGATTTCCTGTGAGTCTGCTGCCCTGCCCCTCAGCATTTGGAGAATCTTTGCAGTGTTCCCAGTAAAGTCATTGAGGTCAGACTTTGAAGGGTGACTGTGGGTACAAAATTAAAGTCCAGATGCCATAGAAGAAAATTTCCCTTCTCTGAGGTACTACACTCAGCGTTTGATGGCCAATCTTACACTCATTAAGGTATAGTTTGCCATAGTGAAATTGCTTTTACTATCTTACCCTTGGTTAAGACACTATGTCTCTCTCAGATCTTATTTGATCCAACTCAGGCAAGTTACCCCTGGATATCTGCTCAATGGCAATGAGAAGAGCCAGCAAGGAGGTGGAAATTCTCTGGAAGGTAGATAGGGTTGATTTAGCCTTCATATTCTTTATATTTTTTAAACTACAGTTTTATAGCTTATGTAGCTTGTTGCCTTTGTTACTGTGGGTGCTGGTCACTTGCATTCTTCTGCTTTCTAATCAGGAGAAACAGTCTGATATAAACTTATCTAGAATTATATTCTCAGGTTATTTCTTTCTTATGTCCCCTGATTTATTTCTCTTACCCTTTGCTCTTTATCACCTCAGCATCTGCTTAACTAATGGCTTCCTACTTTTATTTCAAAGAGGTCATGTTTTCTGTAACTTATAAAGATGTAAGACAGTTTTATAAAATTTTAAGCAAAAACATTAAAGACCATTTATCAAGTATTTAGGCTCTATGTAAAGAATTTTGCCTAAATTACTTATTTAAATCCTAATAATAAGTAATTTTGAGGTGCTCATTGCTATCTTGCATTTCGAAACTGTGAACAGAGGTATAGAAACATTAAGTTGCATGTTTAAGGTCTATCTTTAAGTTAGTATATAATTTAATTAAGGTTCTAACAGAACTTTATCCAATTCTAAATCTTGTGTCCTTAAACATAGCATTGTATTGTGTCTTGAGATTCTTTTAGGTTCTTAATTCAGAGATCTCTTTGAATATTTGAATCTTTACAATGACCTTCCATTTTTCTTTCCTACTTTTACTAAAATGATGTGTTAATTTTACTATTGTTACTGTTGTTTATTGTCTTGTAAGAAAGAATAATTCTACTTATCTTTTATCATTTAGGGGCAGACACAGAGAAGAAGAGAACACAGTGGTGGAGGTGGGTGAATGAACGTGAAAGGGTGGTAATATAGCCATGCAGGGGGACTATTTTGGAGGAGCCCATGGGATGAGTTGAATAAAGCTGGTAGGAAGACAAGAGAGAAATTCAGAGAGAGAGGAGAGAAAGAGAAAAAGAGAGCAAGAGACTGAACCTTGGGGGGTGGGGCTCCCTGTGGAGTACAGAAGCAAAAGGCACAAGGGGATTTCACTGACATGTTTGAATGTCACTAGGTCACAGTCAGAGCAGGGCCAGGAGGGGAACCTGTAGCAAGGACTAGTGTTATCCCACTGGTGCACTTGGTTGTCTGAGCAGGGTGCTCACAGCCTGTGGGGGTACTGAGTCAGGAAAGACGAAACTTACAGTACACCTGTTCATTGTCTAATACAGGAAAATTTATCCAGACTTGGTGTTTGACAAAGACAAAAGGTGGATTTGCCTCACTTTCTCACAAATTCTGTTTGAGCCTGCTTCCTGGAGACAACTCTCCTGAGCTCTGAACCGCTTCTCTTCCGATGACCCTCCTTCCACCTCTGCCTGACCCTCCATCAGTCTGTATGGGTGGAGCACCGGGACGTATTATAACAGGGCTCTTCAGTGTCTCCTTCAGCATACATCGCTTTACTTGTGGGAGTTATACCTTGCCAGGTGCAGTAAACCACAGTCATTTTCCTTTATCCCAACATAGTTATTTTTGGTAGAGCAATATCTACCGACACTCAGAAAGAAAGCTTTTGGATTTTGTCAAGAAGTAGTAACCGTTCACCAGAGTGAAGACACGCAAGTATTTTAATAGATACAGATAACGGTTGTAACTGATGGGAGTGAACAGATAGCTTTTAGATGGTAAGAGTTCAAATGAGGCAATACTTGCAGTTTTGAGTTGCAAAAAAACTCGAAAGAAGTGAGATATTTCCCATAATAGTATCTAATAATCATGTTTCTGTGTGGATTTAAATTTTTATATTTTTGTGTATCATTATAAATATTTTTAGCAAAATAGAGAGAGGCTGCATTCATAATTGCTAATTGATGTTGTTTAAAACCAGAAGCTCTGATTTAATAACTACGGGTTATTTTTCTAAGTCTGAGAGCTCACTGAAAATCTCTGAATGAGGAATTTCAGCAATTCACCTTAGCAATGAAACTTATATTTAAGTAACATCTTAAAAAATTCTAAACACTGTAAAAAACACACTTCTAAAAACTTATAGCTTACATCTAGAAGTCAATACTTAAATTCTAATTTTTATTAGTATGTAGCCTTGTGTCAGAAATAAAATATAATCCAAGTTTTTAAATATTTACAATTTTGGTAGAATTAAAAAAATAAAACATTTGGTAATCTATGATAGCAAATTAAAAAGAGCACAAAGTCAAGGGTAATTTTACACAGAGACTTACTTTATAATATCGTGCACATATTATTGTTGATAAACTATGAATTTAATCTGTTGTGACAGTCAGTGTCCTTACAACAAATGCAAATCATTTTTAAGGAGAAAATTAGCTTTTCTTGCTACTGGAAAAGTGAAATTTCTTCCATGGGCCTCCATAGAGAAAGCCTTGTAAGATATAATGAACATTATCACAAATTATCCTTCACTGCAAGCAAATGTTATAATATCAAACCAGATTCAGTAAGAGCGGATCTACAAGAAATGCAAAACAACTCAACCTGAATTTGCATCTGTATGAAGATACGGTCTAACTTAGGAACAACAGGAGATAGTAAAGAACAGGGAAGCCTGGGGTGCTGCAGTTCATGGAGTCACAAAAGTTGGACACAACTTAGCAAGTGAACAACAGCAAGGTCTAGGCAGCAGATTCTATTAGGCTCTTTTATTTCTCATATGCAAGAGTTGAAGAAGAGTTGTGAGATGAAGATTACAATCTCTAGTAAAAACATGGAGGGTACATATTTTATGTAGATAATTAAAGGCCTTTCTATAGATTTTGATTCTCAACAATGAAAATGGAGAGGGCTAAACAGAACTATTCCATAATGGAAACATGGGGTCCTAACAGTTTGCCTAGGGAGTGGTTAGGATTTTTTTCCTGAAAATAGTTCTGAGTAACTTACACACAGAAATGTATTCATTTTTAGTAATTTAGAGTTATTAATAAAATGACAAACAACATACTGGGGAACAAAATAGACAACAACAACATTCCCCAAAATTGTACCATGAAGTAAAAACCTTACACATATTTAAAACTCTTTTTAGAGCCACCTAAAACCATATTAACTTTTTTCATATTTTTAAATTTAAGTATTACATTTACTAAAGCACTTCTTTATTTGTATTCTGGGCTTTCCTGGTGACTTAGATGGTAAAGAATCCACCTGCAATGCAGGAGACCACAGTTTGATTCCTGGGTCAGGAAGATAACCTGGAGAAGGGAATGGCTACCCACTCCAGTATTCTTGCCTGGAGAATTCCATGGAAAGAGGAGCCTGACAGGCTATACTCCATGCGGTCACAAAGAATCAGACATGACTGAGCGACTAACACTATAAGCTGGCTTCTGTGTGATTTACAGAGCCCTTAATCTTTAGGTTCAGATCTGTGCATAAAAAGTGCATTATAGGAGAGGGAAACGGCAACCCACTCCAGTGTTCTTGCCTGGAGAACTCCATGGAGGGAGGATCCTGGTGGGCTTTAGTCCATGGGGTCGCAAAGAAGAAAAAAAAAAAGTGCATTATTAATGTCTTTTTATCTCTTCCCAAAATTCATATTGATTATGTCATATGTTGTAGAGAATCACTGATCACTTAACTTATCAATTCTTTATGCAGAGTGATGAAGTCCAGTCTATAAATCTATAGCAGTAAATTTGTTAGTCCAATTTTTTTCACAGGAACTTTCCAGCATTCCAGTTAATGAGAAACTTTATTGTGCCCATTTCCAAACACGATACCATTTACCGACAGCTAGGCATTGATTGGGTGTGTATCCCTTTAAATCTTTAGATTGCCTAGGGTTGAACAGTTTAGGCATCAGCGGAGTGCACTTTAATTAGCCCTGAGGAAATCACAGTGGGAAAGAAACAAGTTGGCTTGTTATTTTTCTGTTTGTACTAACGGCAAATAAAAGCATGTAATTGGATTTTTTAAAAGCATTGTCAGTCCTCTAGAGTATGCCCTGTTTATAGTTATGATAGCCTCATTTCATGTACGTGTCACAAGTCCCTAAAAAGGGCCTTTTTCAGAGTCAGAAAGGTGTTACTACAGGAAGACTCTATTTAAATTGTGCCCCTGCTGTTTAGACCTGCAAGTTATGCATTTAAAAGGAGGGCCTGCTAGAGGACTCCGTATCTTATAAGCCACCTGTCTCATCTGTGCTGCCCAGCACCTCATACCAATGGTTTCCCACTTGGAGCTGCAATAACAGAGATGGGGAGTCAGTGATGGATAAAAGTTACAGGGCTCTATTTGGGAGAGCAAAAAATTTAGAGGCTTCTTTGTACTTCATACAAGTCACAGGAGAAAAGCTAACTCCTTTGCATGCTCTTGGACACAACAGCTGGTATTACTT
The DNA here is from genome assembly GCF_019320065.1 of Cervus canadensis. NCBI lineage: Eukaryota > Metazoa > Chordata > Mammalia > Artiodactyla > Cervidae > Cervus > Cervus canadensis. Next base: position 35,000,057 of record NC_057407.1, on the reverse strand, counting down.
TCTTTCGCAGAGTATCTATCTCAAGAGTGGAAGAATAAAGGAATATATATTAAATACTTGGGAAAAGTATCTTAAAAAATTGAGTAAAAAAAATCATTCAAATTAGGAAAGAGTATTTTCTCCTCATTTTTGATCTCCCATTTCTAAATTAAAAACAGACAGTACAGATTTATTTTCAAATCTTAATTTGTTGGAACAGAATATTTAGGGCTAATATTTCTGTGAAATAATTTCTTTTGGATTTGCTCTCATGAATGAAAAAAGGCCTTTCGTTTTCAAAAATTCTTTGAATTATAGAGATCTTTGAAGAATTTGTATATTGCTTAAAAGAACAAGAAAGGACAAGAAAGCTGCAGACAAATAACTCTCGAGAATAAACATGCAAAAATCCTTAACAAAATATTCAGAAGTAATATTTAGAAATATGCAAAAAAGAAAATATTTTGTGATGGCTACTTGGGGTTTACCTCAGGACTTCAAAGTAGTTTTTACATTTGAATATCAGTCAGTACAGTTAACAATATTTACAGAATAAAGGGCAAAGAAGTTTATTTCATTTCAATAGGCACAGACTATTTGGCAAAATTTAATAATGATTCATGATATAAATTTTCAATAAACTAGAGGTAGAAGAAAACGTTCTAAACCTGATAAGGACTAATGAAAGATTAAGATTGAGAATAAAAGAAAATCCATTCCATCACATTTATTATTTTACTGAATGATGCGTTGCATAAGGGAGAAAACAGGGAGCAAGGGGGAATGGGCAAACTAAAGGGGGCATGGGCAAGAAAGAAATAAAACTTTATTCATAGACAGCTTGACTGAGTACTTACAAAAATAATCTGCATAACAAACTATTAAAAACAAAGTGCACATAGAAAAGTATCAGGAAATGTGTGATCATCATTAAAAAGAATTGCATTTTTATATACTAGAAATATATTTAGGAAATAAAATTTAAAAGAAATGCCATTTATAATGGCAGCAAAATATGAAACATTTAGGAAAAAATTTAATAAAACATATAAGATTTATACACTGAAAGCTACAAAAGTTGCTGAGGAAGTTAAACGAAAATTAATGAAGACATGAAACAATATTGGGATTCCCAATGTGGGTTCAATCCCTGGGTTGGGATGATCCACTGGAGGAGGAAATGGCAACCCACACCAATATTCTTTTTTTTTTAAAATTAATTTACTTATTTTAATTGGATGACAATTACTTTACAATATTGTAGTGGTTTTTGCCATACATTGACATGAATCAGCCGTGGGTGTACATGTGTCCCCCATTCTGAACCCCTCTCCTACCTCCCTCCCCATCCCATCCCTCTGGGTCATCCCAGCGCACTAGTCCTGAGCGCCCTGTCTCATACATCGAACTTGGACTGGTGATCTATTTCACATATGTTGATATACATGTTTCAATGCTATTCTCTCGAATCATCCCACCCTCACCTTCTCCCACAAAGTCCAAAAGACTGTTCTTATATCTGTGTCTCTTTGGCTGTCTCACATATAGGGTCATCGTTACCATCTTTCTAAATTCCATATATTTGTGTTAATATACTGCATTGGTGTTTTTCTTTCTAACATACTTCACTCTGTATAATAGTTTCATCTCCAGTTTCATCCACCTCATTAGAACTGATTCAAACACATTCTTTTTAACAGCTGAGTAATATTCCATTGTCTATATGTACCACAGCTTTCTTATCCATTTGTCTGCCGATGAACATCTAGGTTGCTTCGATGTCCTAGCTATTGTAAACAGTACTGCGATGAACAACGGGGCATATGTGTCTTTTTGAATTCTGGTTTCCTCGGTGTGTATGCCCAGCAGTGGGATTGCTGGGTCATATGGCAGTTCTATTTCCAGTTTTTTTAAGGAATCCCCACACTGTTCTCCACAGTGGCTGTACTAGTTTGCATTCCCATCAACAGTTTAAGAGGGTTCCCTTTTTTTCTGCACCATCTCCAGCATTTATTGTTTTTAGACTTTTGGATAGCAGTCATTCTGACTGGCATGAGATGGTACCTCATTGTGGTTTTAATTTATATTTCTCTGATAATGAGTGATGTTGAGCATCTTTTCATGTGTTTGTTAGCCATCTGTATGTCTTCTTTGGAGAAATCTCTGTTTAATTCTTTGGCCCATTTTTTGATTGGGTCGTTTATTTTTCTGGAATTGAGCTGCATGAGCTCCTTGTATATTTTTGAGATTAATTCTTTGTCAGTTGCTTCATCTGCTATTATTTTCTCCCATTCTGAAGGCTGTTTTTTCACCTTGCTTATCGTTTCCTTCATTGTGCAAAAGCTTTTAAGTTTAATTAGGTCCCATTTATTTATTTTTGCTTTTATTTCCATTACTCTGGGAGGTGGGTCATAGAGGATCCTGCTGTGATTTATGTTGGAGAGTGTTTTGCCTATGTTTTCCTCTAGGAGTTTTATAGTTTCTGGTCATACACTTAGATCTATAATTCATTTTGATTTTATTATTTTTTTTCAATTTCTCCTTTATTATTTTTCTTTCCCAGTGGGTTTTGTCATACATTGATATGAATCAGCCATAGATCTACACGTATTCCCCATCCCGATCCCCCCTCCCACCTCCCTCTCCACCCGATTCCTCTGGGTCTTCCCAGTGCACCAGGCCCGAGCACTTGTCTCATGCATCCAACCTGGGCTGGTGATCTGTTTCACCATAGATAATATACATACTGTTCTTTTGAAACATCCCACCCTCACCTTCTCCCACAGAGTTCAAAAGTCTGTTCTGTACTTCTGTGTCTCTTTTTCTGTTTTGCATATAGGGTTATCGTTACCATCTTTCTAAATTCCATATATATGTGTTAGTATGCTGTAATGTTCTTTATCTTTCTGGCTTACTTCACTCTGTATAATGGGCTCCAGTTTCATCCATCTCATTAGAACTGATTCAAATGAATTCTTTTTAATGGCTGAGTAATATTCCATGGTGTATATGTACCACAGCTTCCTTATCCATTCATCTGCTGATGGGCATCTAGGTTGCTTCCATGTCCTGGCTATTATAAACAGTGCTGCGATGAACATTGGGGTGCACGTGTCTCTTTCAGATCTGGTTTCCTCAGTGTGTATGCCCAGGAGTGGGATTGCTGGGTCATATGGCAGTTCTATTTCCAGTTTTTTCATTTTGATTTTATTTTTATGTATGAGAAGTCTTAGAAAGTGTTGTGTTAGAAAGTGTTCTAGTTTCCTTCTTTTACAAGTGGTTGACCAGCTTTCCCAGCACTACTTGTTAAAGAGATTGTCTTTTCTCCATTGTATATTCTTGCCTCCTTTGTCAAAGATAAGGTGTCCATAGGTGTGTGGATTTACCTCTGGGCTTTCTATTTGGTTCCATTGATGTATATATCTGTCTTTTTGCCAGTATCATACTGTCTTAATGACTGTAGCTTTGTAATACAGTCTGAAGTCAGTTAGGTTGATTTCTCTAGGTCCATTCTTCTTTCTCAAGATTGCTTGGGCTGTTTGAGGTTTTTTGTATTTCCATACAAATTGTGAAATTATATGTTCTAATTATTTCTCTGCCTTTTCATTTTGTTTAGATTGCTCTGTTTGGGGTGGCCTTTCTGTGTGCTGAAAGTTTGTGGTACCTCTTTATTGTGGAATTTGCTCCCTGTGGGTGGGGTTGGACTAGTGGCTTGTCAAGGTTTCCTGGTTAGTGAAGCTTGCATCTGTGTTATGGTGGGTGGAGCTGGATCTCTTCTCTCTGGAGTGCAATGAAGTATCCAGTAATGAGTTTTGAGGTGTCTATGAGTTTGGTGTGAGCCTGTATTTTAATGCTCAGGGTTATTATGTTCCTGCATTGCTGGAGAATTAGCATGGTAGGTCTTGCTCTGGAACTTGTTGGCTCTTTGGCGGAGTTTGGTATCAGGGTAGGTATGGAGGCTTTTGGATGAGCTCTTGTTGATTACTGTTCCATGGAGTCAGGAGTTGTCTGGTGTTTTCAAGTTTTGGAATTAAGCTTCCTGCCTCTGGCTTTCAGTCTTACAATAGCCTCAAGACTTCTCCATCCATACACCACTGATGATAAAACATCTAGGTTAATGGTGGAAAGATCCTCCACAGTGAGGGACACCCAGAGAGGTTCACAGAGTTACATGGAGAAGAGATGAGGGAGGAGGGAGAAAGAGGTGACCAGGAGGAGAAGAGGGGCAGTCAAAAGGGGAGACAGCAATCTAGCCAGTAATCAGTTCCCTAAGTGTTCTCTACAGCCCAGAACACCCAGAGAGATTCACAGAGTTAAGTAGAGAAGAGAAGGGGGAGGGAGAAGATAGAAGTGACCTGGGGGAGAAAAGGGAGAATCAAAAGGGGAGAAAGCAATCAAGCTAGTAATCACACCCCTAAGTAAAAACGGGTACTGAAGATTAGATTCTTAAAGGCACAAAATTGATAACAAATACCAAAAAGCAAAGATTAAAACTCTAGAGTAGAGGTTAGACTCTCAAAAATAAAATATTAAAAATACAAAACAAAATCAATCACAAAAATTATAAAAAAATATGTGAAGTTTGCTTTAAAAATAAGGAATTTTTTTGCAAGATAAAAATAGGTTATAAAAATGAAAATTAAAGGAGTAGTAAAGAAATTAAAAATTAAAAAATGATAAAAACTAAAGAAATATCTAGGAATTTCTCTGGAGGTGTTGAGGGCAGTGTGGGGTCAGTTCAGTTTCAGATAATTCCTTGTTCCAGGTTATACTTCTTCTCAAGGTCTACAGGCCCCTTCCAATGCTTCAGTTCAGTTCAGTTCAGTTGCTCAGTCATGTCCGACTCTTTGCGACCCCATGAATCACAGCACACCAGGCCTCCCTGTCCATCACCAACTCCCAGAGTTCACTCAAACTCATGCCCATCGAGTCAGTGATGCCATCCAGCCATCTCATCCTCTGTCGTCCCTTTTTCCTCCTGCCCACAATCCCTCCCAGCATCAGGGTCTTTTCGAGTGAGTCAACTCTTCACATGAGGTGGCCAAAGTACTGGAGTTTCAGCTTCAGCATCAGTCCTTCCAATGAACACCCAGGACTGATCTCCTTTAGGATGAACTGGTTGGATCTCCTTGCTGTCCAAGGGATTCTCAAGAGTCTTCTCCAACACCACAGTTCGAAAGCATCAATTCTTCAGCACTCAGCTTGCTTTATAGTCCACTCTCACATCCATACATGACCACTGGAAAAACCATAGCCTTGACTAGACAGACCTTTGTTGGCAAAGTAATGTCTCTGCTTTTTAACATGCTCTCTAGGTTGGTCATAACTTTCCTTCCAAGGAGTAAGCACCTTTTAATTTCATGGCTGCAATCACCATCTGCAGTGATTTTGGAGCCCAGAAAAATAAAGTTCCCCATCTATTTCCCATGAAGTGATGGGACTGGATGCCATGATCTTTGTTTTCTGGATGCTGAGCTTTAAGCCAACTTTTTCACTCTCCTCTTTCACTTTCATGACGAGGTTTTTTTTAGTTCCTCTTCACTTTCTGCCATAAGGGTGGTGTCATCTGCATATCTGAGGTTATTGATATTTCTCCTGGCAATCTTGATTCCAGCTTGTGCTTCTTCCAGCCCAGTGTTTCTCAAGATGTACTCTGCATGTAAGTTAAATAAGCAGGGTGACAATATACAGCCTTGACATACTCCTTTTCCTATTTGGAACCAGTCTGTTGGTCCATGTCCAGTTCTAACTGTTTCTTCCTGACCTGTATACAGGTTTCTCAAGAGGCAGGTCAGGTGGTCTGATATTCTCATCTCTTTCAGAATTTTCCACAATTTATTGTGATCCACACAGTCAAAGGCTTTGGCATAGTCAATAAAGCAGAAATAGATGTTTTTCTGGAACTCTCTTGCTTTTTCGATGATCCAGCGGATCTTGGCAATTTGATCTCTGGCTCCTCTGCCTTTTCTAAAACCAGCTTGAACATCTGGAAGTTCACGGTTCACGTATTGCTGAAGCCTGGCTTGGAGAATTTTGAGCATTACTTTACTAGCGTGTGAGATAAGTGAAATTGTGTGGTAGTTTGAGCATTCTTTGGGATTGCCTTTCTTTGGGATTGCTTGGAACTACAGGGTTTTAATCTGTTGCCCCTGTCACTTCCAAAGCGGCTGCCTCTTCTTTATTTTGCCTTCTTCTGTTTGCAAGTCTCTTCAGGGTCTAATTTCCACCCTGACAGAAGGGGGTGAAGGTGGTCACTTATTTAGGCTCACTTGTTCACTTGTGCTGTGGGGAGGGAGGAACACTGAAAACAAATATCACTGGAGTGTGTGGGGAGTGCTCACAGTGTATGGACCACACTGGGTTTGCCCCAGCTTGCAGCACCTGTGCTTTCCCGGTCTACACTGCTCAGGCTCCAGGTTGCTCTGAAGGGGAATTGTCCAAAGCGGGCCCTGGGTTCCATGCACTTCCCAGGTCTAAGCTGCTCGGGTTCAGGTTCTTGGGTACTCCACAAAGACACAGACCCGACTGGGCCTGCGTTTTGCGCCCTTCTCAGGTCTGAGGACCTCAGGCAACCAGGTGCTTGGTGAGCGCACTGTCCCAGGTACATGGCACATCTTATCACCTCCCCCATCCCAGCCCCTCAGTTTCCTGAGTGCCCCCCGAAAGCGCTGTCTCAGGTGTGCTGTGTGTCTCCTTTGGGGGGGCTGATGTCAGGCTGTGACCCTCCTGGCAAATGTCAGCCATCCAGGATCCCAGGAATACTTAGTGAGTGACTGGGAGCCTGCTCACAGTTTGGTGGAGAATGCCATCTCTGGGGCCAAGATTGCCTCTAGCCTTCTGGCTCTGACTGTTGTCCGCCTGCCTCTCTGCCTCCAGCCGGGGGATGGGCCAGTCCGCAGCCAGATAGCTCTCCTTTGGTATTCCCTCAATCCCTTGTTCTGTGAGCCAGCCAGTCTGTGCTTTAGGTTAGAGCTTATCGAGGGAAAGTTCTCTCTCTCTCTCTCTCTTTTTTTTCCTCTCTCTCTCTCTGGCTAACCCACAGTTTGGGTTGCTATCTCATGTTAGCGCCTTCAGATTGTCCTCAGGGCATTCAGGCCTGGTTCTAACCCTAAGCATGCAACCCGCACCTCTCCTGCTCGCTGGGGGCAAACGCAATCGTCTGGGCTATTTCTCCACTGGGGGTTGTAGCTAAGGCATGTATTCTGTGGGTTTGTTTGTTTTTTTTTTTCTCTTCCCGGTTATGTTGCCCTCTGAGATTCCAAAACTCCCCACAGACCCGCTGGTGAGAGGGTTTCCTGGTGTTTGGAAACTTCTCCTTCACAACTTCCTCCCAGGGATGGGTCTCCATCCCTAACTCTTTGTCTCTCTTTTTGTCTTTTATATTTTGTCCTACCTCCTTTCGAAGAAAATAGGCTGCCTTTCTGGGTGCCTGGTGTCTTCCACCAGCATTCAGAAGTTGTTTTGTGGAAGTTGCTCAGCATTCAAATAATCTCTTGATGAATTCGTGGGGGAGAAAGCGGTCTCCCCATCCTATTCCTCCGCCTTCTTAGGACTGCCTCCGGCCCACCCAAGTACTCTTGCCTGGAAAATGCCATGGATGAAGGAGCCTGGCAGGTTACAGTCCATGGGGTCGCAAAGAGTAGGACAGGAATGAATGACTTCACTTTCTTTCCTTTCTTTCTCTCTTGATATAGTATTACTAAAATATCAGTTCTCCTCAGATAGTTCTATATTTTTAATATAATATTCTAGCACATCTTACTTTTTTCTTTTTACAAATTGATTAGCTAATTCTAAAACTTATTGATTAATGCAGAGAATCTATAGTAGCCTAGTATATTTTGAAAAAGAGCTAAGTTGATCAAAATATCAAATCACTACTTGATTTCAAGACTATTATGCTATACAAAGCCAGATGTAAGAGTAGACATGTAGATTAAGGGAACAGAATAGTGTCCAAAGCTAGACTATATGGATATATTCAACTGATTTTCTAAAAAGTATGCATGCTAACTCAATGGGAAAAGCGATACATTTTTTAACAAGTGGAGCTGGACAACTGCATATTGACATGGGAAAAAATGAACTTCAACACACATCTCAGAACATGAACAGAAATGAACTCAAAGTGGATTGTAGTGCTAAATATACAAAGTAAAATTCTAGGTCTTCTAGAAAATCATAAGAAACAATCTTTGCGACTTTTGATTAGGCCAATTTTTCTCAGAGAGGACACAACACGAAAAAGAGAGAGATGAACTGGGAAATCCCCGGTTCCCCAGTGGTGAGGGCTCAGTGCTTCCACCGGCAGGGCCGTGGTTCCCACCCTGGCTGGAGAACCAACATCCGAAATCTACACAGGGCAGCCAAAGTAAACCAGTAAAGCACATTTCACATCTTCATTGTCAATAAAAATTCATTTAGAAAGATAAATTGGTTCATTAAAAAAGATGGATTGATAAACTGTGCATTCAGAAAATTATTGACTACTTCCCTTTAAAAGGCACCATAAAGAATATAGTAAGGCAAACACACACACACACACACACACACACACACACACATATATATATACAACTCAAAGGTTTTGTATCTGTAATATATAAATAACTCTTATGACTCAATAAAAAGCATCCTCCTTGCCACAACTGGCAAAATATTTGAACAAATATTTCACAAAGGAAGATATATATATGGGCAATAAGTACATGAAGCAATGTTCAATATCATTAGTTATCAAGAAAATTTGTACTAAAACCACTATGAGTTATAAGAAAAACTTCATTAAAATAGCCAAACTAAAAAGACAGTGCCAAGTGTTGATGAGAATATGGCATAACTGGAATACATATACATTATTGCTTAGAGTAAATCACTTTAAAAAATAGTTTGCTAGTTTTATAATAAGTTAAATATATATTACTTACATATAAACCAGCAAGTACATTCCCAGGTGTTTACTTAGGAGATATGAAAACATATGTCTATGCAAAAGATGTATATAGAGATATCTATAGCTACTTAGCTATTAATATAATACCCTTAACCTGAAAATAATCTACCAACCCATACAAAAGTGAGTGGATAAACAAATTGAGATATGCAAGAATGGAATCCTAATTACACATTTTTAAAAAAGGAAGGAAATACTGGTATGCAACAACATATATGAATCTCAAAAACACGTGGAACAAAGTACTCTAACCTCAAGTGATACAAGCCCTTTAGACATTCTGTTTACCTAAGGCACAAAGCTGGTGTAAAATTATTAACAGTGTGATAAGAAATACATCACAAATGGGGCACCACCTTCAGTAAGAAGCTTAGTACTGGGTGTCCTTTATAGGCTTTGACCAACTGTAAGAGACATTTTTATTGAACTGTTTAACCTAGTAGCTGCTACGCTGATAGAAACTCTAACTTACAGTTTTCAGGTGGAAGTAAGATGCGTGCAGTTGTCTTAGTGAGTACCAAGGTTAAACAAGGTCAGAGTTGACTGCCTGACATGTAAAGAGCTGTGGAGATGGCTAATAGAATATGGTGTTCATAGGGAGTCAAATTAAAGATGTGTAATTAAAGGGCCAGGTTAACTACTCTAGTAAAGGTTTCCAGCCCCAAGTCAGTTATCAGATTAAGAACCCACTGACTGAATGAAAAACCCAGTTCCTGGAGGAGGGACCATTCAACACCATAGAAACTGTATACATTAATGATTCTTCTGTATTTTCTCCTAACAAATCAGTCATTTCCTGAAGAAATGCATATACAGAAGAAAAAAATAACATCCAGCTATTTTGGACACAAAATCCAAGTTATCACTGATACTCAGGAACTGAATGTTTCATGACGACTCCCCTGGTGAGAGTAGTGGTATATGAGGACCAGGCAGTGAATCGAGTTCTGACTTAGGTCCAGCTTATCTTTGGGCACATAAACCTAATCAGTGATCTTTTAATGGGTTTTTACCATAATTGAAATGGACATATTTAATTTTTGGAAAAACCATATTGGCTCTTTGGCCTATGGAGTCGATGAGGGAGGAGATATCACAGTAGGGAAGGCTACCCTCCAGACTGTAAATCAAAAAATAGCATCACATTGCATGGGAATGTCAGATACCGGAGTGGAGTACTGTCCTTAAGCACTTAAAGAAGTGAGAACTGGTGGCTCTCATCACATCCCTGTCTAATTTAGCCACCCGGCCTTCACAAAACTTGTTGTATCTTGAAGATGACAGTGGAGTACTGCAAACTTTACTTCCAAGAGTAACATCTTTGTTGAGCTGATTTATATCATCTAAGCCACATGTTATCTGGCCCATAAATTGGCATTGGTGTTCTATTCCATTCCCACCAAGAGGAAAAATAAGAAGTAATTTTCATTCAAATGAGACAGAGAGAAGTATATTTAAAGTTCTTATAGGAGGGCTATATTAACTCTCCTGCTCTCTGTCATAATACAGTCCACAGGGATTTGTTCCACAAAACAGCATACCACCCCATTACATCAATGGCATTCTATCAATTTGGGGAATGAGCAAGAAATTGAAAATATACTGGAGGTCTCAGTAAGATGCATATTCTCCAGAGAGTAGGAGATAAATGTTGACAGTTTAGGGGTTCAGTGGTTACATCCAATATGAGGTGTGAGCAGTGCCATGGTTCACAAGTAAATTTTATTAGTATATTGTCAAGAACACGAGATCATTTCCACTACTGTACTGATGTCTCTCCCTTAGCACACACCTACGCTCTCATGGGGAGTCCCCGTGACAAACTGATAGCAGAGAAGCAAGGTCAGATGTGGCTCACGGCACATCAGCTCAGCATGTTAGTGCAGCCAAGTGGACTGCTACTGCACTATGGTCCCACTTGGCAGACTGAGCTTTGGGTTGGTCATTCATTTTATTCTGGTCAACCATTATATATGGAAAGAGAGTTGAACTAAAGTAAAACTACATACAAATTCATAGACAGTAGCAAGGCCCTAGTCTGTTTAGTCTGGAACTTGGAAGAAGAAACATCAAAAGACCAAGGGCAAAGAGAGGGAAAGGGTTTGACTGGATTTATGACGTGAGTGGAAAGAATAAGGAGACTAATAAATCTTTTGGTGCCGTGTTAATTACATTAAAACCCTCTTCTCTGGTTAGGGCAACAATTCATTTTAAGTAGGATTAACAGATTTTGAAGATACTGTATAGGTTTGCCCTTGCTGCCTGCAGAAATGGGAGCAGCACCACCATCTGAGGACTTGCAGAGTATTTGATCCATCAACATAGGGTCTTGCACGATAATTTTGCAGATCAATAGACTCATTTTATAGAAAAGCAGCACTGGCAGTGGGGTGCATAATGGCGCGGTCCATGGATTCTATTACAGTGTATACATTAGATAGGATACATGAGTCTGAAAACTCATAGGGGAGGTGGAAGTGTAGCTTTCCTCTTCATGACTTTAGGCTCCAGGGAGCTAGAGGTCTTGTTTCTGCTACAAGGGATAAAGTTAGAATGCAATTTAGGTTTCAGCTTTGTCTGATATCTTCTTTGAAGCTCTTCATGTTCTGAGACCAGCAAAGAAAGCAAAAACCACACTTTTAGAGGATAATCACCTTGATTACCAAGAGAAAGTAGGGATACAATGACACAGTGGGGTACAGAGAAGAATAGGTTTGGCACTTAGATGATCCAATGTCTCCTGAACCCCTGTGAACCAATTTAATCATCAGTAGACAAGGGCAATGGCCACAGCCTTGGAAGTACATGGTGACTAAGGTCTCACACCTCTCAGTGGAAAGGTTCTATGTCACTCCACTAGCTAAGACACCTTGAAGAATGGAGTAATTAGCAGAGTATGAACGAAATATAGAATAGGAAGTAGAGGAGGGAGACGAGGAGTATCAGTTGCAGCCTTAATAAGCTGGGGCAGTGAGAGCTGTGAGTCACCACATGCACTTTGCTCTGGCAAGTTTTCCAAGGAAAGGAAACTACACTGCATACTGACAAAGCAGCTCCCAAGGATGATGAAACGTGGACATCACCAGATGGTCAACACCGAAATCAGATTGATTATATTATTTGAAGCCAACGGTGGAAAAGCTCTATACATTCAGCAAAAATAAGACCAAGATAACTGTGGCTCAGATCATGAACTTCTTACTGCCAAATTCAGACTTAAATTGAAGAGAGTAGGGAAAACAACTAGGCCATTCAGGTATGACCTAAATAAAATCACTTACAATTATACAGTGGAAGTGAGAAATAGATTTAGGGGCCTAGATCCGATAGAGAAAGTGCCTGATTAACTATGGATGGAGGTTGGTGACACTGTACAGGAGACAGGGATCAAGATCATCCCTATGAAAAAGAAATTAAAAAAAAAAGAAAATGGCTGTCTGAGGAGGCCTTACAAATAGCTATGAAAAGAAGAGAAGCGAGAAGCAAGGAGAAAAGGAAAAATATACCCATCTGAATGCAGAGTTCCAAAGAATAGCAAGGAGACATAAGAAAGCCCTCCTTAGTGATCAGTGCAAAGAATTAGAGGGAAACAACAGAATGGGAAAGACTAGAGATCTCTTCAAGAAAATTAGAGATACTAAGGGAACATTTCATGCAAAGATGGGCACAATAAAGGACAGAAATGGTATGGACCTAACAGAAGCAGAAGATATTAAGAAGAGGTGGCAAGGATACAGAGAAGAACTATGCAAAAAAGATCTTCACGACCCAGATAATTATGATGGTATGGTCACTCACCTAGAACCAGACATCCTGGAATGTGAGGTCAAGTGGGCCTTAGGAAGCATCACTACAAACAAAGATAGTGGAGGTGATGGAATTCCAGTTGAGCTATTTCAAATCCTAAAAGATGATGCTGTGAAAGTGCCGCACTCAATATGCTAGAAAATTTGGAAAACTCAGCAGTGGCCACAAGACTGGAAAAGGTCAGTTTTCATTCCAATCCCAAAGAAAGGCAATCCCAAAGAATGCTCAAACTACCGCACAATTTCACTCATCTCACACGCTAGTAAAGTAATGTTCAAATTCTTCAAACCAGGCTTCAACAATACATGAACCGTGAACTTCCAGATGTTCAAGCTGGTTTTAGAAAAGGCAGAGGAACCAGAAATCAAATTGCCAATATCTGTTGGATCATTGAAAAAACAAGAGTGTTCTAGAAAAACATCTATTTTTGCTTTATTGACTATGCTGAAACCTTTGTGTGGATCACCACAAACTGTGGAAAATTCTAAAAGAGATGTGAATACCAGACCACCTGATCTGGCTTTTGAGAAATCTGTATGCAGGTCAGGAAGCAACTGTTAGAACTGGATGGATATGGAACGACAGACTGGTTCCAACTAGGAAAAGGAGTGCATCAAGGCTATATACTGTCACTCTGCTTATTTAGCTTATATGCAGAGTACATCATGCGAAATGCTGGGCTGGATGAAGCACAAGCTGGAATCAAGGTTGCCAGGAGAAAAATCAATAATATCAGATATGCACATGATGCCACTCTTATGGCAGAAAGTGAAGAAGAACTAAAGAGCCTCTTGATGAAAGTGAAAGAGGAGAGTAAAAAGTTGGCTTAAAGCTCAACATTCAGAAAACTAAGATCACGGCATCTGCTCCCATCACTTCATGGCAAATAGATGGGGAAACAGTGGAAACAGTGGCAGACTTTATTTTCTTGGGCTCCAAAATCACTGCAGATGGTGATGGTAGCCAAGAAATTAAAAGACACTTGCTCCTTGGAAGGAAAGTTATGACCAACCTAGACAGCATATTAAATGGCAGAGACATTACTTTGTCAACAAAGGTCCGTTTACGCTATGGTTTTTCCAGTAGTCATGTATGGATGTGAGAGTTGGATTATAAAGAAAGCTGAGGGTTGAAGAATTGATGCTTTTGAACTGTGGTGTTGGAGGAGACTCTTGGGAGTCCCTTGGACAGCAAGGAGTTCCAACCAGTACATCCTAAAGGAAATCAGTCCTGAATATTCATTGGAAAGACTGATGTTGAAGCTGAAACTGCAATACTTTGGCCACCTGATGCAAAGAACTAACTCACTGGAAAAGACCCTGATGCTGGGAAAGATTGAAGGCAGGAGGAGAAGGGGATATCAGAGGATGAGGTGGTTGGATGATATCACCCACTCAATGGACATGAGTTTGAGTAAACTCTGGGAGTTGGTGATGAACAGGGAGCCCTGGCATGCTGCAGTACATGAGGTCACAAAGAGTTGGAAATGATTGAGTGACTGAACTGAAGGATGGTGAATTCATTTTAAGGAGCAAGTCCATGCTAGAATCACAAAGGGTAAGTTGCAGTGAATAGTAGGCTGACCAGATCCTCCTGATGACTGAGACCCCTTTTCACAGTTACCTGGAATGTTGGCAGCTGCTGGATTTCACAGATGGGTTTCCTTGCAAGCACTGTTTTAGTTGTTCATTCGCCAAGTTATGTCCGACTCTTTGTAACCCCTTGGACTGCGGCATGCCAGGCTTTCCTCTCCCTCACTGTCTCTCAGAGTTTGCCTGAGTTCACGTCCAGTGAATTGGTGATGCTATTGAACCATCTCATTCTCTGTCACCTTCTTTTCCTCCTGCCCTCAATCTTTCCCAGCATCAGGATCTTTTCCAATGAGTTGGCTCTTCACATCAGGTTGCCAAAGTATTGGAACTTTCAACTTCAGCATCAGTACTTCCAATGAGTATTCAGGGTTAGTTTTCTTTAGGATGGACTGGTTTGATCTCCTTGCAGTCCAAGGGACTCTCAAGAGTCTTCCCCAGCACCAGATGGTGAACAGTACCCAGGCAGGGTGAAGCCAGAGGAAACTATGTTGGAGGTCTAAAGTGGTTTTGATGTTTATATTGGTTGTCAGACCTGGGTATAGGGGCAAAAGACTAATCGCATCATCTAGTAGCTGCTTCCATCCTAAGTTTCCCCAGCATAGCTGGCACTCTCGCATGAACCCAAAACCCACTCAGTTGTGCAAGCATCACTCCCAACCTAAAGAAGCTGCTTATGAAGGTTATGACCTCTTTCTAAGGTTAGTCCAAAATCTGGCTGGCACAGGGATACGAAGCCCTGATTCTCTTGCTTAGTTTGAAACAACTCTGAAAAGCTATGCTAGCACCAGAACTCCCTCACGGATCAGTTGAAACCGCCCTGGTAAGTGAATTGCTGTTCAGCTTATCCTTTTGTCTGAACCTGTCTCCCTCGTTTACCTACATATATTGTTGCTGAGTGAACACAACGTGTTGCCTGCTTACAAATCTCTATCTTACAGTCTCTTGTTAAGAGATTTGACTGGAGAGACAGAGTATATCGGAGACAGCACTCACCAGACACTTGCAATTAACCGTTGGGGGTGGGGGATGATGCAATGAATTTAAGCCAATAAAAAGAAGATTGATTGAAGTATGCCATTCCCTGACTGAGACAACAAAGCCCTGACTATGATTCTTTGGTCCTTTAGTAATCTAGCATTATTTTTATCTTTGGTACCACAAAGTATACCTTGGTACTGATGATACAACTCCTTTTCTATTTATATTTATTTAAATGGGTTTCTTTGTGACCAAAGTGTGCCTTTTGTTTAGCATCAAGAGATTTTCTGTATGGGAGAAGAAGGAATTAGAATATTTATTTTCTCACCATTGTATTTTCTTGGATCATTAATGGGGGCAGACTGCCTTTTGGTCAGAGACCAATAGTTTGCTACGGAACAAACTCTTAAGATCAACTTCTCCCAGACAGGAGGAGTTTCTTGTAGTCCTGAACTAGGCTGTCCAGTATAAATAATGAGAACACTTAGCCCTATTTAAGCTTGGTTTTACTTCAACCAAAGTTGAACATGAACTTAATGCCTTTTTTATTCCATGACACAAAGGTCACCACTATGAGATTTATTTGATTTTGCAGTCTGGCTAATTAATTTGTTCATTCTGTGCACTCAGCATCAGCACTGTTTTTTGGAGCAGTGCTACCAAAGCAATGGATTAATTTACATGGTACAATGCATCTAGAATAATCATTACCCTGTAGAATTGTTATTGCTTGAATTCTAAAGAGAGAGAAGATGTTTCCCCACTGAGATAAAAAAGTTCCTATTGCAGTTTTCAGGGGGATAAAAAAGAAAAGAAAAATATGTACAAAGTTTTTGAACAGGAGAGCTTTTTGGAATTTTTAATTTAATTGCAGTAAGTCCTAACACACTATCTCATTGACCATTCTGGGCAAATATCATTCAGTATCAAGGAATTCAGTAGCTCCAATACTTTGGCCAGCTGATGCAAAGAACTGACTTATTGGAAAAGACCCTGATGCTGGTAAAGATTGAGGGCAAGAAGAGAAGGGGGCAACAGAGGATGAGATGGTTGGATGGCATCATCGAGTCAATGGACATGAGTTTGGGTAAACTCCAGAAGATAGTGAAGGACAGGGAACCCTAACATGCTGCAGTTCTTGGGGTCACGAAGAGTCAGACATGACTGAGCAGCTGAACAACAACAAAGCAAAGAATAGAAACCCACAAAAAGCCATACTAAGTAAAAGATACAGAGGAAACGCCTAGCAATGTATAGGGATCAAATGTAGGTACTTTTGTTGGAGAAAATCACCAAAACTGCATATTTCTATTTTTCAGTTCTCAAAACAGCCTATCTCTTTTCCATGCCATTCAGATCTCTTTATCAACTGTTTCATTTTTCTCTGTGTGCGAATTGCTTCTTACTCTCCCACATCTATCTGGACATGGTCCATTATGGCTCTCCATAAAATGGCAGCATAAGCCCCTTAATCTTCAGTGCTTAGCTCAGCTACCCATTGTCCTTTAGCATCTCAGACAAATCTGACTGACTTAACTTGGATCAGGTGAATACCACAGCCCCCTTGGCTGCAGGGAGGCGGCCAGCTGGAATCATGCACCTCAACAGGCTCTCTAAGTAAACTCCTTCTGCAGTGACATTTTGAGGGCTGGCATGCCTAAAACATATCTATAAAACATATCCAAAATTTATAAGATTTTCTGCTCCTCAGCTAGAAAAATAAATATGTTTTCACTATGGGGTTTACAACTAAATTCAATGGTAGCAGTTAATTAAATTTATAGGGTCCACTGGGGGCATATAGTGTAGCATGCATTAGACTAAGGATTTGTATCTACTTCTATAGCAGGTCAGGGTAACAGAATCAGCTGATGTACAATAATTGATTCAATGATTAAAAAAAGAAAAGACAAGTTGTCACAATGATAACCACTAGCTTCATGCAGATACACTAAACTTTGGCCTTTGCAGCAGATATGCACACAGAAAGAACACATCTCTTTAGCAAATTTGATTATTTTCATTCTAAGTAAATGTATATTTTGCCATGTAAACGTTAATTTAAAAAGAAAAATTTAGAATGTGATTCAGTTAGAAAGTTTGATGATCATTTTTTTTCACTCACTAATACACTATTGGCCTAATATATAACTGTCATATAAAAAGTCTTTCCAGGAGGGGAGGAATAAAATAGAAGATTAGGACTGATATATACACACTATTATATAGAAAACAGATAACTAATAAGCACCTACTGCATACCACAGGGAACTCTATTCAAATACTCTGTAATGACATACATGGGCTTCCCAGGTGGCTCAGTGGTCAAGAGTCAGCCTGGCAATGCAGGAGACATAAGAGATATGGGTTTGATCTCTGGGTCAGGAAGATCCCCTGGAGGAGGGCATGGCAACCCACTCCAGTGTTCTTGCCTGGAGAATCCCATGGACAGAAGAGCCTGGAGAGCTACAGTCCATGGGATCACAAAGAGTCACACATGACTGAGCACACATGCATACATACATAAATTCAATGATGTATATAGGAATAGAACCTAAAAAAGAATAAATGTATGTATATGTGTAACTGACTCACTTTGATGTACGGAAGAAACTAATACAATCTTATAAATCAGCTATTGTTGTACAGTCACTAAGTCATGTCTGACTTGTTCTAACCCCATGGACTGCAGCATGCTAGGCTTCTCTGTCTTTCAGTATCTCCTAGAGTTTTCTCAAATTTATGTCCATTGAGTTGGTGATGCCACCCAACCATCTCATCCTCTGCTGCCCTCTTCTCCTTTTGTCTTCAGTCTTTCCCAGCATCATGTTCTTTTCCAGTGAGTCAACTCTTTGCATCAGGTGGCCAAAGTATTAGAGCTTCAGCTTCAGCATCAGTCCTTCCAATGAATATTCAGGATTGAGATCCTTTAGGATTGACAGGTTTGATCTCCTTGCAGTCCAAGGGACTCTCAGGAGTCTCCTCCAACATCACAGTTCAAAAACATCAATTATTTGGTGCTCAACCTTCTTTGTGGTCCATCTCTCACATCCATACACGATTACTGGAGGAGGTAGGTTGATCATACCTTTTCTTCCAAGGAGCAAGCATCTTTTAATTTCATGGCTGTGGACTTATGTCTGGACTTACAGTTATTATTTGTTTATCTATATATCTTGCCTGTGTGAGTACCACAGCACTTTGATTAATGTTGCTTTAGTTAGTTTTGAGATCAAAACATTTGAATCCCACTTTGATCTTAGTTTTCAAGATTGTGTTGGCTATTCTGTACCCCTTAAAAATCTATGTGAATTTAGAGTCATCTTATAAATTTCTATAAAGAATTCAAGTTGATATTCTGATGGGAATTGCATTTTATTGGTAGATCAGTTTGAGGAACATTGCCATTTTACCAACTTTATTTTCTCTGATCCATAATCTTGGATGTTTTTAGAATGATTTAGATCTTTAATTTCTTTCAATAATGTTTGCAGTTTTTGGAGTATAAGTTTTAGACTCTTTTTGTCATATTCATTTCTAAGTGTTTTTTTATACCTTTGTGAAAAGAATTTTCCTTCTTAATTTTAATTTCATTCCAATCCCAAAGAAAGGCATCACCAAAGAATGCTCAAACTACCGCACAGTTGCACTCATCTCACATACTAGTAAAGTAACGCTCAAAATTCTCCAAGTCAGGCTTCTACATTACATGACTTGTGAACATCCAGATATTCAAGCTGGATTTAGGAAAGGCAGAGGGACCAAAGATCAAATTGCCAACATCTGCTGGATCATTGAAAAAGCAAGAGAGTTCCAGAAAAATATCTACTTCTGCTTTATTGACTATGCCAAAGCCTTTGACTGTGTGCATCACAGCAAACTGTGGAAAATTCTGAAAGAGATGGGAATACCAGACCACCTGATCTGTATGCAGGTCAGGAAGCAACAGTTAGAATTGGACACGGAACAACAACTGGTTTCAAATAGGGAAAGGAGTGCATCAAGGCTGCATATTGTCACCCTGTTCATTTAAACTTACATGCAGAATACATCATGAGAAATGCTGGGCTGAATGAAGCTCAAGCTGGAATCAAGATTGCCAGGAAAAATATCAATAACCTCAGATAAGTAGATGATACCACCCTTATGGTAGAAAGTGAAGAAGAACTAAAGAGACTCTTGATGAAAGTGAAAGAGGAGAGTGAAAAAGTTGGCTTAAAACTCAACATTCATTAAAGTAAGATCATGGCATCTGGTTCCCATCACTTCATGGCAAATAGATGGGAAAAAAGTGGAAACAGTGACTGACTTTATTTTTTTAGTCTCCAAAATCAAGTTGGTGACTGCAGCCATGAAATTAAAAGACACTTGCTCCTTGGAAGAAAAGTTATGACCAACTTGGACAGCATATTAAAAAGCAGAGACATTACTTTGCTGACAAAGGTCCATTTAGTCAAAGCTATGGCTTTTCCAGTAGTCATGTATGGATGTGTGAGTTGAACTACAAAGAAAGCTGAGCGCTGAAGAATTGATGCTTTTGAACTGTGGTATTGGAGAAGACTCTTGAGAGTCCTTTAGACAGCAAGGAGTTCCAATCAGTCCATCCGAAAGGAAATCAGTCCTGAATATTCACTGGAAGGACTTATGCCAAATCTGAAGCTCCAATACTCTGGCTGCCTGATGGGAAGAACTGACTCACTGGAAAAGACCCTGATGCTGGGCAAGATTGAAGGCAGGAGGAGAAGGGGATGACAGAGGATGAGATGGTTGGATGGCATCACTGACTCAATATGAGTTTGAGCCAGCTCTGGGAGCTGGTGATGAACAGGGAAGCCTGGCATGCTGCAGTACATGGGGTCACAAAGTTTTGGACACGACTGAGCAAATGAACTGAACTGAATGTCAGTTGGTATCTGAGATGGTTTTATCATATGTGGGAGCTTCTCTGTCATTTTTATTTTGTTGAGTGTTGTTATGATAGGAGTAGTCACATAGAAGCACTTTGTATTATCTCTTACAACTTCATGCGTGCATGCTCAACTGCTCAGTCATGTCTAAGTGTTTGTGACCTCCATGGAGTGTAGCCCACCCAGCTTCTCTGTCCATAGAATTTTCCAGGCAAGAATACTGGAGTGGGTTTCCACTTCCTATTCCACACAACTGCATATTAATTTGTAATTATCTTCTAATTTTCAATTAAAGTAGTAATTCTTTAAGTAATAGTCCAAATATCTCCTCCCTATGCATTTTCTCTCACAATGAATCATACGAATGTTTAAACTCTTTTTAAAATCAATATGAACAATTCACATTAAATATTTATAGCAGATTACCCCAAACCATAATACCATAGAAGTCAGCCTAGAGCATGCTTTTTCCTAGGAGTACTGATAATTAATTAAAAGCACTTTCTCTTACGATGAATCCTAGCTGTTTGAATGGCTTGGATGAGATATCCTCAATGAGAATCAACTCAGTATTTTGCCTCTCTTGAAATTTACAGTTCCCATGGTTATAGATTTATGAATCATCTTTCTCTGTTAGTCAGTCCTGATGTCCTTCCTTCCTTGTCAGGGAAAAGGATACTCATATAGGTTCATTAAGTTCAGATTTCCAAATCCCTTGCTTTAGCCTTGTCATAAAAGGAATTCTCTACAGCCTCCACCATTCTGATTTTCCTGAGCTTTACAGCCCATCTTAAAATGAGGAAGAGAACACAACCCTCTTCATGTGTTATTATAAAACGAAAGGGAACCCAGAGTTTTATAGCTTTTTAAATTCACTCAACGATCAATCTGTATCCATTCCATCTTATAGCACTTACACTTTCAGGGTAGCTATTTCAAGACTGTTTCCAATACCAGGTAGATGCCTTCTAGTTCAACAACATATAAAACTGAAGTCTAAACACTACTATTAGAATGTAAAAGAATAAATTATAGCATAACGTGTCTTTTTTCCTTGTAATTCTGCTCTTGGTCTTTTTGACATGATCCCATCCTCATAGACTGAACATTTTGCAAATGCACCCTCATTTTATAATTATCATATGTCTAATGATACATTTTCTGTCTTTGTCCATGTCCAGCAACAATAGATTAGAATACATGTGCCACAAAATTAGATCAGTTATCCCTATCATTCATAGTCAAAAAGGCAAAAGCCACACAATTTGAGAACAGAGGAAATGCAGATTCTCATTGTCAGTTTCTTTAAATAGGTAAGGAAATTGTGGGTGGGATCAGTGCTTGACCTTGGTGAAAATCACATATTAGTCATGGCAAAAAGGCTCCTTTTATGAGAATCCTATAGTACATAATTGTAATTGAGTAAGTATACTTAATGAGTAATTGGTTTCACTTTAGACATTTTAAGTAATCATTCATGTATCTCTAGGAAAAGGGAATTATCTACTTTCTATAATTAAAGAAACTGAGGTTAGGGATTATCATATAAATAACCCACAGACAGGTAGTCAATGGCAGAGTGGGAATTCAACCATGAATCTTCGGATTTCAGTGTAAGTACACTCCATTACATCTGACTGTCTATGAACCACTATCAAATGTGAAAACAGTTGAACTAAAATAACTGAAAGACAATGAGAAAATGTAGAAACACACTGAGTTTCATAAGAAAAAAGAAAGAAAGAAAGAAAAAATTTTCTCTTTTTAAGTTACTAAATTTGAATTTTTCAAATTTTTTTTGCAAAAAGTACAAAAAGCTAAAAGAAGAAATTCAAGTGATGAACAATTTAGTTACTATAACTAAGATAATTCATTTATGAAATGATTGACTTTTGGAAAATGGAGCTGTAATAATTGGTAATAACATATAAAACCAAATGAACCTTAGCTCTACTTATTGTTACATACAAAAACAAAAAACCTCAAAATGTATCATAGATATCTAAACATAAGAGATAAAATAATAAAATTATAGAAGAAAACAAATGAGAAAATCTCTGTGATCGTCATTAGGCAAAGATTTTTTAGAACACAGAAACCACAAATCAAATGGAAAATCTGATAAATTGTACTAAATAAAAATTAAAAGCTTTGGGTGAGTTCTATTACATTTAAGTTATACATCAATATAATTGAATGAAAAATATTTAAATAAAAACATTTACTCTAACCACACCGTGTTAAGCTTGAGAGGCAGGTTGATAAGAAGTCCGGGGTCCCCAAGGAGGAGAAACGGGTCTGGGCCTCTGGAGGTGGAGATAGGAGTCCAGAGATAGGAGTCCGGAGTTCTCAAGGAGGAGAAAAGGACAATTTTTTTTTTTTTTCTACATTGCTTTGTCTTAGTCAATATAACAATGTATCTTGCTCGAGGACATGCTTTTCCTTAACAATAACCTTCTGACTAATCTTGTTATTTTAAGACCTATATTGTGGGAGTGGGTCTGGTAAGAGCTTTCTATTGTTAGTTCTACTCTTGTTAAATTAAGATATATGTTTTGGGAGGGGGTCTGATAAAAGTATATAAGGCCTTGATAAGACCAGTGAGTGGGGGTACTCTTTATCCCCCTTCTGATGTCTATGTCAGAAACTTTCTGTGTCCTTTTTTTATGCTTTAATAAAACTCTGCTACACAAAACTCTTGAGTGATCAAGCATGGTCCTTGGTCCCAAAGCTAAATCTTTAGAAATCATGAATCAGATGTTGTTAACTGTAAGCTATCAAGTTTAAAGTAGTGAGTACTCAAAGAAGACAGGAAATTCATTCTTCTCAAATAATGACAATCATCTAGGCAAACAAAAAATAGCTCTGCAGTATTATGTACAGGGTTATAATAGACGTGTATTACTGGAACATGGAGAAACCCACCATCTGCTTTGCCTTGTGAAAGAGTACGGAGTAAAGTAACCCCATTTTATACCTAAGAAAATTGAACCACAGAAAGGTAAAGTAACTCACCCAAGGTTTCGTAAGAAACTATAAAGTTGCTTAAAAGGAAAAAATGGGAAAATATTATCTATGAACAGAAATATTTCTTAGCCATGACAAAATCTAAGAGGTGATAAAAATCACTGATGATTGAATATACAAAATATCTGCATGATAAAATACCATGTGGAAAGCTAATAGGCAATTAATGAATTGGGGAAAATATTTTTATAAAACATAATAAGCATAGAGAAGCAATTTTCTTAATCTATAAGGAAAGCCTATATATCAGAAGAAAATATTTGATAAAAATGTGTAAAGGCTACAGACTTTGAGCATTCTTTGGCATTGCTTTGAAGAATGTTTATTCAATGCTCTTGAAGAAACATAAAGCACCCTTAAATAAAAACAGGAGCTAAACTGCATTCATGATTTAAAAAAGGAGATTAAACAAGATACTACTTTTCACTTACCAGATTCAATCTTTTAAAAGCTTATAAAATGAATACATTATATTGGTGTGATGTGACATCACACTGATGATGTGATGGACAATGCATTGATGGACAATACACATTGATGATGGCAGTTGAAAATGTGAACCTTATGGAAGGCAACTTGCAGTACCTGTCAGTATTAAAATGTGTGTACTCTTTTCAGGTAATGAAACTTCCAAAATTCACATGTAGCAAGAATACACAGAAAAGCTACAAAAACGATCTTCATGACCCAGATAATCACGACAGTGTGATCACTCACCTAGAACCAGGCATCTTGGAGTCCAAAGTCAAGTGGGCCTTAGGAAGCACCACTACAAACAAAGCTAGTGGAGGTGATGGAATTCCAGTTGAGCTATTTCAAATCCTAAAAGATGATGCTGTAAAAGTGCTGCACTCAATATGCCAGCATATTTGGAAAACTCAGCAGTGGCCACAAGACTGGAAAAGGTCAGTTTTCATTCCAATCCCAAAGAAAGGCAGTGCCAAAGAATGCTCAAATTGCACTCATCTCACACACTAGCAAAGTAAATTCAAAATTTACACTAGCTCATAATTCTCCAAGCTAGGCTTCAACAGTATGTGATTGTGAACTTCCAGATGTTCAAGCTGGATTTAGAAAGGAGGAACCAGAGAGCAAATTGCCAACATCCACTGGATCATAGAAAAAGCAAGAGGGTTCCAGAAAAACGTCTACTTCTGCTTTATTGACTGTGCCAAAGCCTTTGATTGAGTGAAAGAAAGTGAAGTCGCTCAGTCATGTCCGGCTCTTTGAGACCCCACGGACTGTAGCCAGCCAGGCTCCTCCATCCATGGGATTTTCCAGCCAAGAGTACTGGAGCGGGTTGCCATTTGCTTCTCCAGGGGATCTTCCCAACCTAGGGATCGAACCTAGGTCTCCCACATTGCAGGCAGAATCTTTACCATCTTTACCATCTGAGCCACACATTGACTGAGTGGATCACAACAAACCATGGAAAATTCTTAAAGAGATGGGAATACCAGATGACCTTATCTGTCTCCTACAAAACCTGTATGCAGGTCAAGCAGCAACAGCTAGAACCAGAACTGGAACCACCAACTGGCTCCAAATTGGGAAAGGAGTACATCTAGGCTGTATATTGTCACTCTCCTTATTTAACATATGCAGAGTACATCACAGGAAATGCCGGGCTGGATGAAGCACAAGCTGGAATCAAGACTGCCAGGAGAAATATCAATAACTGCAGATAGGCAGATGACACCATCCTTATGGCAGAAAGTGAAGAGGAACTGTAGAGCTTCTTGATGAAGGTTAAACGGGAGAGCAAAAAAGCTGGCTTAAAACTTAAAATTCAGAAAATGAAGATTATGTCATCTGGTCTCATCACTTCAAGGCCAATATATGGAGAAACAATGAAAACAGTGACTGACTTAATTTTCTTGGGCTCCAAAATCACTGTGGATGGTGACTGTTTCCATGAAATTAAAAGATGCTTGCTCCTTGGAAGAAAAGCATATTAAAAAGCTGAGACATTACTTAGCTGACAAAGGTCTGTATAGTCAAAGCTATGGCTTTTCCAGTAGTAATGTATGAATGTGAGTTGGACCATAAAGAAGGCTGAGGGCTGAAGAATTGATGCTTTCAAATTGTTGGAGAAGGCTCTTGAGAGTCCCTTGGACTGCAAGCACTGTCAATGCTAAAGGAAATCAATCCTGAATACATTGGAAGGACTGATGCTGAAGCTGAAACTCCAATACTTTGGCCACCTGATGGGAAGAGCTGACTCACTGGAAAAGATCCTGATGCCAGGATAGATAGAAAGAAGGAGGAGAGGGGATTACAGAGGATGAGATGGTTAGATGGCATCACCGTCTCAATGGACATATGAGTTTGAGCAAGCTCCGGGAGATGCTGAAAACAAGGAAGACTGGTGTGCTGCAGTTCATGGCGTCACAAGGAGTTGGACACAACTGAGTGACTAAAAAAACAACAGCAAAGTTTGTGGTAGTAGCATTTTGGTTTCTTTCCCATAATTTTTAAATTTCTAAAAATGTATTCTTAAAATGTTTAGGACAGTCAAAATTTTGATTCTTAAATATATCTGACATTTTTTTTTTTAAGTCAAATCCTAGTGTTGAGTCAGAGAGTATCATCTTGGAGGCATACATTAGTAAGTATTAATGTCAATAATTAGAAGTTAGAAAGAGGCTATGTTCTTCGTAAAGCTGAATAAATATAATATTTATATATTCGTTGTTGTTTAATTGCTAAGTCGTGTCCAACTCCTTTGCCATTCCATGGACTGTAGCCTTCCTTGCTCCTCTGCCAATGTTCCCAGCTAACAATACTGGGATTGTTGGCCATTACCTCCTCCAGAGGATCTTCCCAACCCAGGGATCTGACCAGTGTCTCTTGCATTGGTGGATTTTCTACCACTGAGTCATGAGTGTAGCCCATATTTATATATCAGTTGTATATAAATATAGCTTAAATATATATAACACTATAGTAATATAATTATGAATTCAATAGATAAATATATAAAATTAAATACACATACATGGCTTGCTCACTCACAAATAAATATAAACCTGCGTGTGTGGAGTACATTTACATGTATGTATGCATACATATTTGTAGATGTGTCCATAACATGCATATCATGTGTATCTCTCTCTCTCTTTTCTCCCATGCATGTGTGTGTACACAGACACATACACATCCACACAAGCCATCCCTTGTGGCTCAGACACATGCAGGAGATCAGATCTTCCATGCAGGAGATCAGGAAGAAGGGAATGGCTACCCACTCCAGTATTTTTGCCTGGAGAATCCCATGGACAGAGGAGCCTAGTGGACTACAGTCCTTGGGGTCACAAAGAGTCAGACACGACTGAGCAACTGGGGACTTTTAGAATATATATATATATATATATATACACACGCACACACACACACTAAATATTTTAGGCAAAAAAATTAATACATTTCTATCTTTTTTTCATCACCAACACAACATGCTCTATATAGCTTAGAAGATAAAACATTAAAGCACTGACTCTGAAGTCAGAATGATAATGGTTCTAGCTCTGATTCCCCCAAACTTCCTTAATCTGTGATATTAGTCAAATTATGTAAGCTCTATGAACTATAGTTATTCTACTTGTAACATTGGGTTAACAGTATCATCTTATTACAGTGCTGGCATTAGAATCAACTTTAAATATAAAGTGGCAAGCATGGTGTCAATAGGGTAAATTATTAATACAAGTATATAGTGGTTAAGAGGTACAGCATGCTAGTATGGTTAGAATAGGAGTTCTCAAAAAGAAAGAAAGAGACACACTCCCTGCCACCAAGGTGAATGGAAGATGCATGTAGTCTGACAAAGCTTCCAAATGATCCTTATATCCTCTTTCTGTCTTCCCAGTAGAGAATTACTGGCATAAATAGTTTTTTTCTTTTTCCAAAAGAGTAGAATGATGGTTATGCTTTTGTAATACTCTTTATTAAGTCTCTTAGAAGAAATGTTTTTTTGGTTTATCCATCTATTATTATGTGGTCTATATTATCTCAGCATAGCAATACATAAAATATAAGCAACAGGATATGTTTGTTCACAAAACTAATTTTAGCTACTGAATTGTATTTCAATTATTTTTCCCTGAATAAACTATTTTTCCTGTTCTTTCAATTCAAATTACTGGGAAATTTTTAATTAGCTACCTGGGAAGGCGCTCCACCTGCCCATCCCATTTTTGGCCAGCTTATTAATCTCCTGGATTTGTCTCATGAAGTATTTATCCACAGTTTTTTTGGTCTACACTTGGTATTTCGAGAACTGGCATTTCTACTGGTTATTTCTGGGCACTAATATTTAATCATAAAATCATAGGAACTGGAGATGGTTGAAACCTAACAGTTCACTCTCCACTTGCCTGCCAAACCTACTGATGTTTTCTCTATCACTTGGCATGGATTTTTTTTTTTTTTGCATGGATTTTTAGAAAACTGGTGACTTATCCACTAACAGAGTTTTAAATGCCACATTTTTGCACATATATCAGAAATATCTATTATTTTGTTAGTAGATATGTATATTTTATGTTATATACTATTTAATGAACATAAAACAAATTTCATGTTTATCCCATGTCTATTTCTTTTAGATAACTTCATCTTTCATAGTAAGTAAGTGCGTACTTAGTAAGTGACAATATAAACATGCAGAATGCCCATATTATGAGCCACTGTGGTCCACTTAGTGCACCTCTTATTTCAATGAGGAAAATATAAGTCAAACAAATGACAGGGACAGAGATGAACAGCCTATGCAGTCGGAATTTTAGATCCAACCCATAAGTATCACTACCAGCACTCTGTGATTTCTTAACAATAAAATACTTTCTCAACATTTAAAAATGCATTACTGAGTCTTATGGTCTTCTACTTCTTCTAAAGAGTAAGTTCTTCCATTTTAAAGCTTCTATCATATTCTTGAGAGACATGGTTCAGGTAGAAAGCTTATTAAATCTCATATGTATGGCAGTAAATGGATTTAAAACATCAAAACCAATAAATATTAGTCATCTCCAAATATTTTCCTGCTTTGAGCATTCACTGCACTTCTTAGGCTTCAGTCCACTAAGAAATATCACTGGAAGCGTATTTGGAAAATTACCTCAAATATGACCTTATAAGATTATTCTGATATTGGAACGTGGTTTACAAATGACCCCTTCATGTAGTGCTTATCATGTATTCACACAGGTAGAGAACATTTTAAATCAAAAGACACATTTTGGCAGGCTGAAGCATTGCCCAACCACAGAGCCATCCTGTGCCTTAGTCAAGGACTTGGGGCCATGAGTGAAAATACCTTCACTGTTACCCATACAAATCCCTAGGGTTCTGATTTGAAAGCCAGATAATGGTGACTCCATACTGATCCCATCTTACTCTGCTGCTCCAGTTACACACACACACACACACATACACAGAGTACTTTATTGAGATTCACCTTGACCTTATTCATTTTCCTGCACTATTTGTGCACCAGTATAACTGCCCCACTTAACTGTAAATTCTTTAACTTTGAGAGCAGATGCTATAATTTGTACCTCGATCTCCCCTGCATTGTGCACACTGCATGTGATTTATAAACTCTAAATGAAGATACATTAAACACAAACCTTTAATAGAAATTACGGCAAAATTTCCTATAGTTTAAGGGCATACGCAACATAGGTGGTAAGGGAAATTACCTGTGATTTCAAAGGATTAACTGGTCTTTGGGAAGTTTCATGTATCTTTAAGTTAGCCAAGGTAAGACTGATACCTGACTATGTGAAGAAATTAGCAGAGATTTCTGTGAACTGACAAGTTCCTCACTAGTTTTTAAAGTTTATAATCTCCTCACACCTCTAACCAACCTCAGAATCCCAAACACATGTTCTTCAAACTAGCATACCACAGAATCGTTTTTCCTTTGATGAACACTATTGCAATAGAACACTACATTCACCTTACATAACAGAGACTTTAAAAACTTGCCTGAGCTTTAGTGTGAGCATTTGGATAATACTTTGATTTTAAGTCTTGCTAAGTATCAATTCCATAGGCCAGTCAGTTAATCTCTCTGTGTCTCATTTTTCTCACCTACAAAATTGGGATAATAATACTATGTTATACTATAACAAGAATGCTTACTTTGTGAGGTTGCTATAAGCATAAGAAAACAAAACTTTTATCCCAATGCCTGGTACATAATAACTACACAATAATTGATAGCCACAATAATTGATGTCATGCATCACAGAAGATACTAAGGTTTGAAACTGTTACCTCATTTTCTCTCTGATTACTTCTTAGTCTTTAAATAATTATTTTACTTGGGCATGATAGTGAGATAAAAACAAAACTTATTTATTTATGAAAGCAAGAATAAAAGCATTGCTTATTGAAGGACATGTTCCAACACTATCCTTTAAAAAGAGTTGAATTAAGTAGTGAAAACTTAGCTGAACAGTAAACAAATAGAGCAATCACCAAATAAGATTCGCCACGTCATTGATTGCTTCATCTGAGATGACATCAGTGCCTTCCAGGATTCTTTGGACAAATTGTAGAAATGATGCCACAAAGAGATTCTACTAGGTAGTTATAATTAAAAAAAAAAAGAGTTTTTAGATTGTCTAAAGAAATTCAGTAAAAGAAAGGGTACAGGGTGAATATGTTGCCCTATTCTGAGTATCTGGTATTAAAAATAACTTAATGGCCATAAATGCTTACTGCCAGAGTAAATGCTATGGACTCAATAGGTTTCCTAAGAAACGGAAAGATAGAATGTAACACTTTCCCTAAAGCAGTACCATAGAATGTTTATGAAACTTGTGAGACATGTCTCCATTGGAAAGTCAAAAAACGCAAAAGTACATGAAAGCATTTACTCTGGACAGTGTAGGACAAAAACAGAGAGAAATAAAAAAACATTTCTATAAAGGTATATGTGTGGATTATTTTAGATCAGAAAAATCCACAAGTATAGGAGCGAGCATGAAATGTGACAAGTCTTATCTTGGAATCACACAAAATGTGTTAATTCTTCAAATCATTTTTAGAAATCTTTTTTTAAAAATTTGTCCAAAGTTATAATGCAGCTGTCAAATTAATCCATATTGCATTTTTTATGTAGGGACTAATGATGAATTTTATCTTAATTTGGTATTGACCCACATCTGAAAACTTTTAAAAACATTGTTCCGATAATATACAAAACTAATTTTGCTATTTTTATGTTTCCAGAATTTTTTATTTAATAGGAAGAAATTGTCACCGTTTGATTTTTGATCTTTCTATACATTTGTTTCAGTTCTGTGTTCTTTCCCAAAAGGCTATTTTGAGGGAAAAGAGGCAATTATCAAACACACAATAGATACAGTATTCTTTAATACAAATTTCAGTGTCCAGTGAGCTTATTATATATATTTATATATTCTGATCAATAAACATAGGCCAAGATTAAGAGTATTTGTTAGTAGATATTCTGCTTATACTGAACAGAACCACAAACATCATTACAGTTCTGCCAATACTAATTAGCCATTACCTGGGCAATCAATCAATAAACGTCATATAATATTTCTGTTAGAAAAATATTTACTGGTCAACTATGAGTCAAATGCTATTTTAGCAACTAAGGAAATACAATGATGAAATTCATGATTCCTGCTCTGATCTCATGAAATACATATTCTGGGAAAGAGAGAGAGTGAATAAGTAACCAAAAATGAATATAAAATCTCAAAGAAAATCTGATGAAAAATATCTTTCAGGCTAAATTTTATCACTAAGAGAGATAAAAAAGGGATGTTTCTTTAGATGGTTGTATATGTATATGTATTTCTATTTAGATAGATATACACATATATGAATACACACATACACATATGTGTATATTTTTAGAAAATAATATATTCTTTATATATTGTCCTACCAACTTAAAATTTTACTTTTTTGAAAGTTTTCAGTATTTAAAGGCTTTCCATTATTTATTTTGTATTCAGCATCTCTCTTGTGCTCCTATATGTAACTGCTTCTCTGCAATATTCTATAAGAAATGGAATTGTAGAGTACAAAAGAAGGTATACTTAAAATTTTCATATGTACTACCAACGGAGGTCCTTTAGCAGAAATATTCTCCTATACTATATGTACTATATAATGCTAAACTATTAAATTTTGCCCGTTAGGTAAATGAGATAATGAACATAGTGTCCCTTTGTATGTTAGCTTGCATTTTCTTGCTTAGTGAATATAAGCATCTTTTTCTTTACTTTAATAACTATTTTTTTTTTCTTTTTTGACTGAGCTGTCTGCTCGGATCTTTTACCCATTCAGTTCAGTTCAGTTCAGTCGCTCAGCCATGTCCGACTCTTCGCGATCCCATGGATTGCAGCACGCCAGACCTCCCTGTCCATCATCAAATCCCGGAGTTTACCCAAACTCATGTCCATTGAGTCGGTGATGCCATCCCACAGTCTCATCCTCTGTTGTCCCATTCTCCTCCTGTCCTCAATCTTTCCCACAATCAGGGTCTTTTCAAATGAGATAGCCCTTTGCACCAGGTGGCCAAAGTACTGGAGTTTCAGCTTCAACATCAGTCCTTCCAATGAACATCCAGGACTGATCTCCTTTAGGATGGACTGGTTGGATCTCCTTGCAGTCCAGGGGACTCTCAAGAGTCTTCTCCAACACCACATTTCAACAATATCAATTATTCGGTGCTCAGCTTTCTTTATAGTCCAACTCTCACATCCACACATAACTATTGGAAAAACCATAGCTTTGACTAGATGGACCTTTGTTGGCAAAGTAATGTCTCTGCTTTTAAATATGCTGTCTAGGTTGGTCGTAACTTTCCTTCTAAGGAGTAAGCATTCTTGTAATATCATGGCTGCAGTCACCATCTGCAGTGATTCTGGAGCCCAAGGAAATAAAATCTGTCATTGTTTCCACTGTTTCCCCATCTATTTGCCACGGAATGATGGGAACAGATGCCATGATCATGGTTTTCTGAATGTAGAGCTTTAAACCAACTTTTTCACTCTCCTCTTTCACTTTCATCAAGAGGCTCTTTAGTTCTTCCTCACTTTCTGCCATAAGGGTGGTGTCATCTGCATATCTGAGATTATTCATATTTCTCCCAGCAATCTTGATTCCAACTTGTGCTTCATCCAGTCCAATGTTTCTCATGATGTACTCTGCATATAAGTTAAATAAGCACGGTGACAATATACAGCCTTGACATATTCCTTTTCTATTTGGAACCAGTCTGTTTTTCCATGTCCAGTTCTAACTGTTGCTTCCTGATCTGTATACAGGTTTATCAAGAGGCAGGTCAGGTGGTCTGGTATTCCCAT
The DNA here is from genome assembly GCF_019320065.1 of Cervus canadensis. Classification (NCBI taxonomy): domain Eukaryota; kingdom Metazoa; phylum Chordata; class Mammalia; order Artiodactyla; family Cervidae; genus Cervus; species Cervus canadensis. The sequence continues at coordinate 34,967,455 of NC_057407.1, read as the reverse complement.
CTCTCAAAATTTTCCCCAGTTTATTGTGATCCACACAGTCAAAGGCTTTGGCATACTGAATAAAGCAGAAATATATGTTTTTTTTGGAACGCTCTTGCTTTTTCAATGATCCAGCAAAAGTTGGCAACTTGATCTCTGGTTCTTCTGTCTTTTCTAAAATCAGCTTGAACATCTGGAAATTCACGGTTCACATATTGCTGAAGCCTGGCTTCGAGAATTTTGAGCATTACTTTGCTAGTGTGTGAGATGAGTGCAATTGTGCAGTAGTTTGAGCATTCTTTGGCATTGCCTTTCTTTGGGATTGGAATGAAAACTGACTTTTACCTGTCCTGTGGCCACTGCTGAGTTTTCCAAATTTGCTGGCATATTGAGTGCAGCACTTTCACAGCATCATCTTTTGGGATTTGAAATAGCTCAACTGGATTCCATCACCTACACTAGCTTTGTTTGTAGTGATGCTTCCTAAGGCCCACTTGACTTCACATTCCAGGATATCTGGCTCTAGGTGAGTGATCATACCATCGTGATTATCTGGGTCATGAAGAACTTTTTGTACAGTTCTTCTGTGTATTCTTGTCACCTCTTCTTAATACCTTCTGCTTCTGTTAGGTCCATACCATTTCTGTCCTCTATTGTGCCCATATTTGCAAGAAGTAGTCCCTTGGTATCTCTAATTTTCTTGAAGAGATCTCTAGTCTTGCCCCTCTGTTATTTTCCTCTATTTCCTTGCACTGATCACTGAAGAAGGCTTTCTTTTCTCTCCTAGCTATTCTTTGGAATTCTGCATTCAAGTGAGTATATCCTTCCTTTTCTCCTTTCTTTTTGCTTCTCTTCTTTTCTAGCAGCTATTTTGCTTTTATGCCCATTACTCTTGGAATTTTATGTGATTTTTATCCATGTGTATGTATTTGCTACAAATACACACCATTTGCATACAAGTAATAAACATACACTATGTACATGACACACTTATGTGATCATATCTTAGTACCTTTTAATACATAACTGTAGAAGAATACAGGTACAAAAATATGTGTTTATAATGCCAATACTGTTTCCTCTACTGTTCCATTTTTACATTGTTTCATTTTTACCACAGAATGCTTAAATTTATTAATTACTTATGACTTTTGTGTTGTACAGATTATTTTTGAATATAAATGGATTTTGTCTTATTCCTATTCTAATATTAAATAATAATAACCTATATTTTCTTCTAATATATTCATAATTTCATTCCCTACATTTTGAAATTGAAATAACTGAATTTAGTTCTGTGAATTATAGAAGCCAATAATCTAATTTATTTCTCTTCCTACCAATAAACTATTACCCAGCGGTGTCTTTGCCAGGGCACCATTTTCCCACCACTTCACACTTTCATGCACTAAATTCTCATGTGTCTGTTTCTGGACAGCAATCTCTTTCTTTATTTCCACCCCAATATTACATTTTCTTAACTGCTCAATTTTTATAATAAGATTTGAAATATGGTGGGAGATATGCTGGCTCCTTGTAAGGAAAGGTATGACAAACGAAGAGAGAATGTTAAAAAGCAGGGACATCACTTTGTCGACAAAGGTCCGTATATTCAAATCTATGGTTTTTAACTCAACATTCAGAAAACTAAGATCATGACATCCAGTCCAATCACTTCATGGCAAATAGATGGGGAAACAATGGCAACAGGGAGAGACTTTATTTTGGGGGGCTCTAAAATCACTTCAGCCATGAACTTAAAAGATGCTTGCTTCTTGGAAGGAAAGCTATGCTCAACCTAGACAGCATATTAAAAAGCAGAGACATTACTTTGCCAACAAAGTTCTGTCTAGTCAAAGCTATGGTTTTTCCAGTAGTCATGTGTGGATGTGAGAGTTGGACTATAAGGAAAACTGAACCCCACAGAATTGATGCTTTTGAACTGTAGTGTTGGAGAAGAGTCTTGAGAGTCCCTTGGACTGCAAAGAGATCCAACCAGTCCATCCTAAAGGACATCAGTCCTGAATATTCATTGGAAGGACTGATGCTTAAGGTTAAACTCCAATACTTTGGCTGCCTGATGGGAAGAACTGACTCACTGGAAAAGACCCTGATGCTGGGCAAGATTGAAGGCAGGAGGAGAAGGGGCTGACAGAGGATGAGATGGTTGTATGGCATCACTGACTTGATGGACCTGAGTTTGAGTAAGCTCTAGGAGTTGGCGATGGACAGGGAAGCCTGGCATGCTGCAGTCCATGGGGTCATAAAGAGTCAGACATGACTGAGCAACTGATCCGAACTGAATTGATGGTTTTTACAATAGTCATATATGGATGTGAGAGCTGGACCATAAAGAAGGCTGAGTGCTGAAGAATTGATGCTTTCAAAGTGTGGCACTGAAGAAGACTCTAGAGAGTCCCTTGGACTGCAAGGAGATCAACCAGTCAATTCTATAGGAAATCAACCCTGAACATTCTTTGGAAGGACTGATACTGCAGCTGAAGCCTCAATACTTTGGCCCCCTGATATGAAAATCTACTCTTTGGAAAAGACCGTGATGCTGGGAAAGGCTGAAGGCAAAATGAGAAGGAGATGGCAGATGATGAGATGATTGGATGGCATTAGCGACTCAATGAATTTGAGCAAATTTCAAGAGATAATGAAGGACAGGGAAGCCTCGTGTACTTCTGTCCATGGAGTTATAAGGAGTCAGACATGAGATAGCTGTTGAACAACAACAACAAAGCAAATCTTTTTCTTACCTTCTTTATCTTTTTAAAATGTGCTCTTAGTTATTCCGCTATATTTCCCTTTCTTAAGAAAATTTATAAGGAGGACTTTGAGTTTCATGAATAATATTAATAGGATTTTTATTACATTGCCACATATTTACAGATTAATTTGGAGGAGTTTTCTTATCTTTACAATATTGAGCCATCCCATTCAGAATGTGGCTTAGCTCACCTTTTATTTAAATCTTCTTTTATGTTCTCCAGTAAAATTTTATAGTTTTTTTTAAGTCTTATTTTTATTAGGGTTATCTTTATGCATTTTATAGTTTTGTGACTATTGTGAGGCAGATCTTATCGTCTATTATACGTTCTATTATTGCTAGCATATAGTAGAGCTATAGAAAACTGCCTTTGCTATTTTTAATATAATGACATTTTCTTCCTCCTTTGAAGAGTTATACAATTTATTCCTATTATTTCTTTCCAACATTTATACTTTTATAAATTAAAAAAATCTTTCTGGCTTGGTGGATGGACTAGGGTATCTAGTATAATGCTGATTAACAATATGGTAGTAAACCCTCTTTTCTTGTTACTAATTTTAAAGGGAATGTTTCCAATATTTCACCACTAAATGTGACGCTTGTTCTGTTGTTGTCTGGTAGATAAATTTTATTAAATCAAGGAAGCTCCCTTTCATTTCTAGATTGCTAAGAATTTTAATGATTAATTTTTAAATCAGAATTTGGGGAAACATTTTATAAACTGCTTTTAAACATGATTTACCACCCCTCCCACCCCCTTCCCGGAATCATTTAATGCAGTAAATTAGCTTTGTGCATTTTCTAGTGCTAAAGAAGTCTCGTATTTTTGTGATAATACAAACATGGTGATGATATATTATTCCTTTCAGGTTCTGCTGGAATTTATTTGCTAATAATTCGCATGTGGGCTAAGTTGCTTCAGTCATGTTTGACTCTTTGCAACCCTATGGTCTGTAGCTTATGAGGCTCCTCTGACCACGGGATTCTCCAGGCAAGAATACTGGAGAGGGTCGCCATGCCCTCTCCAGGGGATCTTCCCGACCCAAGAATGGAACCCAAGTCTCCTGCGGCTCCTGCATTGCAGGCAAATTCTTTACTGCTGAGCCATCAGGGAAGCCCTGCTTAAGTATTTACATTTCTGTTTATTAGTGTGATTAGCCTATACTTTCATTTTTTTTCTGCTGTCCTTGATCAGTTATGTCTACTAGTGGATTTTTCCCTTTTTACTCTATAAAATGAGTTTAGAAAAATTATTTTTTCATTTAGTTTATATGAGGATTTTATTTTTTAAAGTACTTTTTAGATAAGTAATTTAGACCTGACATTATTTTCAAGAATAAATGTTAGTACATGCCTTAACTTTATTTACTATTACTCAGTTCCTTACATATATATTTTTGAGACATTTTATATAACATATTCTCAGGCCATCAAGTATTTCATCTAAGTTTACAAGTTTGCCATAAATAATACTGTATCTATTGTCTTTGTCATAGATCATATTGGCTTAATCATGTATTATATTTTTGTATTCTTCATATAAATAGGTCAGCCCACGTTTTAATTTCTAATCATTTTTTGTACTTTCTTTTTATCTTGAAAAAGATGTCTAATTTTTTACTATCTTATAAATTATAACAAGGAAACTGATTTGTTGATAGTCTTTACTTAATTTTATCATACTCACCCAGTTACCTATTCCTATTTGTGCTCTCTTTACTTTGGAGAAGAAAATTACAATTCAGCCTTATTCCATTTTGTATAGTTCCAAATTATTATCTACTCAATTTTTGAGAAGGGGCAAAGGAAGAAAAATAGCACTTTCAAAAGCTTCATGATTTTTTATTTCTGCTTTCAGAAGCATCATTGTCAGTTTAAGCTCATCTCCTCTTTTAGAATCTTACTGAGCACTCTGGTAAGGAGTCAAAACACTCCAGCAGTGTGATTTTTTCCTACCACTGTTTCTTAATTCTACAGCTTTAGGGGGTAATTCATTGGTGTTCAATGTACAAAACATGTGAAAATTTAACCAAATAGTTTGCAGCCATCTGAAATAATCCTTTAAGTGACAGATTTAAATAATGGGCTTTCAGTTACCTTTACCCAGGTAGTTTCCTATTTTAGTATATTTCCTTTGCAAAACCCCATTCCTTGTATTATATCTTGTAATTAAAACATTTATTTGTTTATATAAAAAAGACCTTACATGTGTGGCAGCTCCAGGACTATCATTAAGCCAGAGTTCCATTTTATGTTCTCCAAGACTGTCTTGCTTCAAAGTCCTCTGTCTGTTCTCTTTACTCTTACACTGGCAGTAATATGGCTGCATCAGTTCAGAGTGTCATGTACAGTCACGGTCACCATGTTGCTACTAGAGCAATCTTGATTTTGTTGTGTTAAGGATGGACAGCTTTTCAGACACAGTGGTGAGGGTGAGAGGTGGGGATGGTATTTTTAGGAAGGGAGTGGACAAAGAGAAATCTGCTATTGTCATTTGTTGTAATCATTTAATAATATTAAATGAAAACCCATAAGATATAGAATATAAAAGGAGATGATTTCTGCCTCTCATCAGAGGGATAGCATTATTTTTTAGTATTTTTATTATTGATTCAGTTACTCTCCTATTATTTCCATCTAGTAATGTTGATCTCCAAAATTGTCAAATGTGAGCTCTTCCTCTTAAAATAGTTTTGGTTCCTTTACCTTGCCACTCTTACATGTCACTGTACAAGATTGTAATATTTTCAACATCACTAGTGACTTTTCATAGTTCAAAGCAGCCACTTGTTTACAAATAGTCAAACCATAGTTCAAATTCTTTGTATGACAACATCAACAAACAAATATCCTATTTTTTGCTCACCAATTCTTAACTGATATAATTGTCCATTCTTCACAAAACTGCTTTGACATTACCAGGAGAATAGTTTCCAATCAGACTCTCAAATTGATCAAGTCAGAATTAATTAAGTGCACTGAAGAGTTTATTGTTTACTTAATGCCAAACATTTTGTCAGCATGTTTAGGCTAAAAATATAGTCAGTTGTGTGAATGTTTATCTGTGAAATTATTTAAGAAAACAGATTTAGGAAAGTCTTTCTCTAGCCTGCTTCCATCTACAAATTCTACATTGCTCAAACTCTGAGACTAAGTGATTCAGCAGCACAGTTTCCTGGCTCAGAAGGCTTTCTGCCTAGATTAGTTAAGCTTACCATTGTGCCTTTTTTTTCTCAGTTCCACTGAATTTCCTGATATCTGCCTGAGATCTCAGCTCTGGGCTGTTTATTGCATCTTGATTTTCATTTCAATGCTCCTGTCTTCCTAACTCGTATGACTTTGGTAACTTTTGCTCAAATGAGAAACTAGAATGCACTCTCTAGACCACCTGCTTAGTTTCTAATCCCTGCACACTCTATTCCTAGCTTCATTACTTCACCTTGTGCATGAGCTGTGGGGTACCCGCCTCAGGTTAGTCTAGTTCTATACCTGTACTGTATTCCTACAACTCCAGGCTTTTGTACTTCAACTCTACAAATCACCTGCATCTCTATGACACCTCCATGGTCTTATTGAACTGAATTAATTGCATTCACTGAATTGAGCTAATAATTTCGGGCTTTGATTCTCAACCCTGGCTGTAAATTAAAATTATGAGGAGAGCTTTAAAAAACTTTTAAAAATAATGAATATATCAGCATCTCAGTCACAGGCATTTTTAAAAGTCTCTGGGTAATTATAATGTGCAACTTCTGTTGAGGACCAATGCTTCAGAGTAAAAATGAAACAGGTAAATTCAGGGAGCACATTTGGATTCCCTGTTTAAAGGGACTGGAATGAAACCTTGTGACATCCTCCTCATCTTTCTCACAATGTCTATGCCTCCACCTTTTTTTCTCCCTAGATCACTCATAGACAATGTTTATAGGAGTCACATCAAAAAGAAGCAATGAGTGACCATAAAAAGGGGAGGGAAGAAACAAGAGTTTTTGTTTTTATCCCCCCACGGGCTCACCTGAAGCCTGGAATTACTAGCATGTCAACTATAAAAGGTGAGCTCCTTAACTACAATATCTTGTATGAATAATATCCAGGAAGGAAATTTTAAATCCACCTCAGAATATAAAAGAGCATCACTAGAGAGAAATAATTTATGAGTAAGACACCGAGGAATACATACCATAATTTATTTTTATATCGTGATCTTTGTTCAGACCACTGCAAACTCCTCTTCAGAAAGAGTGCATCAATTATGAGCAAGAAAGAAAAGGGAGACTTTAATACTAGAAAATATATCTTTCATACTTACTATATGCTTATGCATACCTACTGATAATAGATACTTTGTTGGTTCAAATCATTACAAGCTGTGAACCGTGAAGAGAAATGAGCAATAAATAAAGGTCCCTGCTTCTTTTAATAAAAAGTCCGCATGTCACAGCTTAGGGAATGCTTTGTAACCACAATGAGCTCAAATACGCTCTACCCTATTCTTGAAATGTAAATACTATGACTCCTTTAAATTAGCTTTTGGAATGCCTTTAAAGTGCCTTATATTCCCATGATCAGAAAAGTTAGATGGTGACTATATATACAGAAGTCATTGGATTGTTGATATATAATTAAACCAAACCTCCATATGTAGGGGATTCCCTGGTGGTTGAGAGTTTGCCTGCCAGTTCAAGGGACACAGGTTTGGTCCCTGCTCTGGGAAGACCTCACATGGACAACTGGGCCCTTGAGCCAAGAATACTGAGCCAGTGCTCTAGAGCACACACACCACATCTACTGAGGCCACCCGCCACGGCTCTTATCTGTGCACCCTGCAACTCTGCTCCGCAACAACAGATGTCACTACAATGAGAAGCCTGTGAATCCCAACTACAGAAAGTCCACATAGCAACGAAGACCCAGCATGGTCAAAAATAAACAAGTGCTTAAAAACAAACAAAAAACCTCTAGATATTTATGTCAAAGTCCTTTTAGTATGTATGAATAACAGTGAACGTTTATAGAGTACTTCCTATTGTTAAACATCCCCCTGAATATTTTAGACATACAAATTTATCCAAAACTAACAACCCAATAAAATCAACTTAGAAATGAGGAAACCAAGCAGAGATGTTAAGTGACTTGTACAAAGTCAACAGCTAATAAATGACAGAACTGAGATTTTGACCCAAACAGCAGAATTCCAGAGTCCTTCTTTTTATCTGCAGTGGTATACTACATTAGATTCAATGTTGCTATAAAAGCAATCATTATATTATGACATTTGGATAGGATTATTAAAGTAGTTTCCAACTCCTAGTCTTGATAGGAGCAAGCTGCATTGTGGAAACTCTCATGTTCTTCTCACAGTTGAACAATTGATATGGAATAGATGGTAATGATGTGGTGAAGGGCATGAAGTTAGTTCCAATCATCAATACTCATTAAAGAGTTAGACTTAATAACCAAAGAGGTAAGGGATTCAGCAGTGCAAAAGTTATTCCTTGACCTAACAACTCTTGAAGTCTAGTGGGGAGCAGACATTAACTGAAGATCACATAGATATTAGTTACAATAATGACAAATGCTGAAGAGTGGAGTGGCTATCAAATGCAAGAAGAACATATAGTTGGGCTTTTAACCTAGTCAGAGAAGGATGGAATACACTGAAAAAGTAACATTTAAGCTGAAAGATAAGCAGGAATTAATCCTACTCATAGGGCAAGAGAGTTTCAGGTACAAGGGAATAGCATGTGGCATCTTGAAGGAGGAAGGGAGGAGTTCAGTCCCATTAGAATAAGATATTCATTGGGTATGGAAAGAAAATGCTAGAACTATTTGTATTCAGTTAAGTCAACCTCTAAAATGTTTATTATATTGTAGTTTTATAAGATGCATGCAGTATCAGTTTATTAGTATTTACATATATACTATGAATAAACATGTGTTTATTAGAATTGCATACTCAAGAAATTTTATTGATGGTCACAAAGAGTAAAAAATTCTTCAGGACCAGTGGTTTAAGCAACTGTGAAAGGAACATTATGAGTAAACTCGCGGGTTGTTGGTGATGGGGAAGTGGAACAGGAAATTAACACTGGATGACCCTGGAGACTTTCCACACAGGGCTTGGTGGGCCAGGTCAAGTATTCAGGGTTTAATAGCAAAGGAAAAGTCGAAAGGATTCTACCCACGAAATGCACATTTGTCCATCTGGCCATCAGTCTAAGATGGCTACCAATTATAGCTATTTAGAAAAAGGTTAGAGGAGACACAAAGGTAAGCTTCAGAATGGATTTGAAATCTGCCTTAATATTTATTTGGGTGCATGTTCTCTCTCCTTTTCCAATGAAAGCCATGTGTTATGGACTAACTGGTTGTAACCACCCCCCAAACAATCCCTCATGTTCAAATCCTTATCCCCAGTGTGATGATGTTGGGAAATGGGGTTTCTGATAGGTAATCAGGTCATGAGAGTGAAGCCTGGTGATGGGATTAGTGACCTTGAAGAAGAGTTAAGAGAGTTGACATCCTCTCTCTACTCTCTACATGTGAGGATACAAGGACAAGGCCTTGATCTGCAAACCAAGAATGAGGCTCTCACCAGATGCTAGACCTGTCTGCTCATTGATTTTAGACTTCCTATCCTCCAGAAATGTGAGAAATGTTTCATATTTGTTTAAGCAATCCAGTCTATGGTAATTTATCTTAGCAGGCTGAACTAAAACACCATGTGAAACATGGTTATTTCATTCATCACTAACCTCTTCTCCTTCCATAAGCTGTTATATGTCCCTCCAGTGGGACAGTAGAATATCAGTATATGGTAAACACAGTAGATCAGGCAAAATATGAACTACACAATGACCTCAAATTTAGCACATTCCAAATGAATTTTATTTTCTTCATCCATGCTTGTTTACCTATCGTGTTAGGTAAAAAGTTTATTGGGTTTTTCTGTAACCTCTATGGGAAAACTCAAATTAACTATTTGGCCATCCCAATATAAATCTGATCATGGCATTCACACTCACTTCTGCACTGAAGAAGTGATTTCCTTTCCCTGAAATATGCTTCTTTTTTCTCTCCTAAAACACCTTGTGTCATCTTTAAGCTCTCAGATGTATAACTTTCTGTTACTTCCAAGTCAGAATTCATAGTTCTTTTCTCTGTGTCCTCAAAGACAATGCAGTCCTCTTATTGTAGTAATTATTGCACATTACAGTTTCTTAGCTAGATTACTTGATATTCTCTAATTTACTCAGGAATTTTACTGGTATTTCATATAGTTTTGTGGTAAAATAAAAGATAATGCCTATGGAGCACCTTGAATATTGTAAGTTCTCAGTAAATGCTAACTATAAATGTATCTATTTTACCTATTAACATGTGTAAGTTCCTCAGGGATGCAGTTTCTGTATTCACTTATTAAAAGAATAAATGTCTTTCAAACATAAGACTCTACACTTGCAGGTGATGTGGATAAATCTACATGTTCACATTTGGTGACTTGTCTACATTTTATTATCTGTTCATTTACTTTTTTTTTTCTTTTCTCAAATTAATGCTGTCAGCCTAAAGAGGACTGCAGTTAGCACAGAAGGTAGAAATTTGGTAATAATCCTTGATTCCTTAATTTTTCTCTTCATCCCCTTAAATCCACCAGAAAATCTTGTGGTTTTTTAACAACTATATCTCAAATCTTCAGTCTAGATAGTGGAAATCATCTGAAAGAGTGTTAAAAAGAATGACATAGGTTCTGACAGACCAACACAAAACAAGTCTAAGATATATGATTCAGAAAATATCACCTAATTTCAAAGTGTTGTATATAATACTAAAATTTGAGAGAATGCATGAGTAGACAGTCTCTATTCTTTCCAACTTGATTGCTACCCTTTTAGTGCAGGCAAACCAGTATTTTTTTTAGTGTCATTTATTTCTATCTCCTTATTTCTACTTTGATCATTCTGTAATCAGATCCCCTTCCAGTGTTAAGAATAATTTCAAAATATAAATTAGATTATGTTTAGTCATTGCTGAAAGCTATTTTATGACTTCTCATTCCATACAGAGAGAAAAATGTCTACAAGCCCTTGCCTTATGGTTTCTGCTCAGACCTACTGCCTCCTACCATGCCCCTTTTTCTAACTCCTGCTGCTCTAAAAATCTTTCAGCTCCTCAAAGATGCTGAGCTCATTGGCAGTTTAAGAGACATTGCCCTCACTGTTACAACAATTGTCCAGTAATGTCTTCTGCTCTTCTCTTCATTTGGCTACTGCTCTTCTTCCCACAGATTTTAACAGTCATCAACTTAGAGAGGGCTTCCCTGATCATTCTACCCAAAGGAGGGAAACTCTCACCATCATTTCTTATTAAAAGCTATTATTTCTTACCTTATAGCACTCAACACAGTTGGAAAATACATAACTCATTCACTTGGGGTCTTTTAAAATGTATTTGCCACCGATCTTAGTTTGGATATTCCTAGAAGTAGATCCTGAGTCAAAGATATACTTTTAAGTAGCTAGTTTTGGATATTATTTCAGGAAGCAGCAGTAAGAGTGAAACTGGAGGAAGGAAGCTAATTTAGGTACATTTTTGAGCAGGCTGCTGTTGCGGACAGCTGAGGCTCAGCCCCAAAAGGGAAGTCTGGGGATAGTAGGCAGAAGGGACAGGGATGTTGTGTACCCAACCGCATCAAACTGATCGAGGCTTGATCTTCAACGATAAATGAGCCAAGAGGGTTCCAGCAGTTTTCAGCAGCCAGAGAAACTGTTCAAGCAAATCTTTCAAGGCTTGAGAAGTGTGTGTAAGAATAATGAGCATGGGAAGAATATGGATGTGACAACACTGGCATAGGCTACTCCACCTCTCCAGGGTCTAAACTCCCCAAAGACAGGCATAGGAGTCATGTTCAAGACTATATATAACCCGGTACTTGGCACAGAGTTGGTGCTCAGCAGATTAAAATGAAGGAGCAGATAATAGGGCAAGTGGATAAGTTATACTTTATAATACAGAATTTAATTAGATTGATAAAGTTGGTTCGGGTTTAATCTATATCCTATTCACCAGAGGAGAATCAGACAGAACAACTCTGTGATGTAATAACCAGAGCTAAACCTAGTAATGACTCATTTATGTTACAAATCTTTATTTATTTCCTAGAGCAGCCATATCTAAACATCGCAAACTAGATAGCTTAAAACAAACAGAAGTTAATTGTCCCAGAGTACTGGAGTCTGGAAGTCTGAAATCAAGTTATCAGTAAGGCCATCTTCGCTCTAAAACCTATAAGGAAACCCTCCCTTGTCTCTTGCTAACTTCTAATGGTTTGCTTACAATCTTTAGCATTCCTTGGGAAGCAGCTACATAATTCCAGTCTCTGCCTTTGTTGTCACACAGTGTTCTCTCACATGCGGCTGTTTATAAGGATATCATAAATTGGGGCTCCACCCTACTGCATTCTGATTTCATTTTTCCTTAATGAACTGTATCTGCAACAATCCTATTTTTCAATAAGGTCACTTTTAGAGATATTAGGGGGTAGGACCCCAACATCTCTCTCTTTTTTTTTGAAGGACACAGTTTAACCCACAATGGTATCCTTGAAATTAAAGTCTAAGAAAGAGCTAATTATAGAGTAAAAAAATAGTGTTGTTGTGTTCAAGTCTCAAATCAGCCTTCAAAGTCAACCAAAAAACACACGTGTTCCAGGAAGGGGAAAAAGAAGGCTTTCTGGATTTTGAGTGGTCCAGACTCACATACAATGTACCAGTATATTGGTTGCATGTCTGCTTGCCAGGAGGCAATCTGGTCTGTGCAGTTAGCTCTGTTTCCAGAGGGACAATGCAGAGAACATGCGGAAAGAGGGGCCAAGTTCAAGAGCAACTCTGGGATCCCCCTGTGATCTCATTAAAGAAATAACTCTAGGGCCTTCCCAGGAAAAAAAAAAAAAAAAGTAATTTCTTTACTCTTACTCCTAAATCCTCACATGCTACCCATTATGTTTTCAGAAATCAGATATACTTGCAATTATTTCCAAAAACCATTGCTTCTATTCAGGATAATTTGCAGATAATTACTCTATGCTTGTGGAGTATATCAACTGTGTCTATAAAGCTTATTAGAGAAACAAACAAAAATTCTTACCTTTACAGTTACTTATATATCAGGTGTTTTTCTATCTACACATGTAATTTCCATAAACTCTGACAATAAAAGGCTGTCTTGTACTTAGCTGCTAAGAATCATTTGTCACTTTGCATAACAGTGAAATGTTTGATCACAGACTTCAACTTCTCTTAGAAATCAGTGTAACACAACAGCTAAAAGACTCTCATCACAAAAAAGACACAATTCTACTTAGTATAAAATGCCAAAGTCCAATCTTATTCCATATGATTGCTGTGATGATTCTAACTGACCATTTAACACACAATTTTCAGGCAAATGGAACTGTCTCTTTTCTCTAAATTATTAACAGCAATATTAAAAACAGTATTAATATGTAGAAAGAAATGATGAGCAAAATCAACAGCCAAGACTCAGATATTTTAATAACTGAGACTTGTTTGTGTCAGATAGCTAATATCTCTCCCCACATATTTATTAATCTACATTTTTATGAATCAAGTGGTAAAGTTATCTTGAATTTGAAGGTAAGTATAAATCTTACCATAATTTACATCTTCAACAATTAAAATAGCTCAAAAGTAATACTCACATGATAATAAACAATACTATACTTGAACACCATTTTGCATGTGCAATGAATGAGTTTATTCAAAAGTGAAATTTTATGTTTGCATGACACTTTCTTTAAGTGTACAAAAGTCATGAAATGCTTATAGAAATGAAACAATCCTTATGAAGAATAAGCTGTACTATAACATTTGAAAAGAATCCTATTTTCTCCACTATCTAGGAAAAAAAGATTAGAGGTTAATGAACAGAAAGAGAAGGGTGGTGATTTTACATAACCATGGTTTTTTTATAATCCCTCACCTTGATTTACTATAAACATTTCATCTTCTATCCCCCTACAGTATTTATATGTCATAGATAAGCATACTATAAAAAGTAAAAAAAAAAAAAAATCTCATTTCATCCTTGATCCCATAGATAACCACTGGAATAGTTTGATATATATTTTCTAGAATTAGGAGTGCATATATCTCTATGTGTAACTTAGTGTGTAATTTTTATTTTTGTATACAGTTTCCTAGATTTAGTTGATAGTGGAAATGTTTGAAATAAAATTTTTCTATATAACTGCATCCTCCCTCACTTTCATGTAAAGACTGAGAGGGATTATTTCTCAACTTTATATTTCACTGAAAATATTATATAACATTCATTTTATTAGATACTAATTCTGAGATTTTTTAAAAAAAATACCTTACCATATCTAAACTTTCCACATTATGGGGAGTTGAAGACATATTTTTCTCTTGCAGTTGCAATTGGGATTTGCTTTGTTTCAAAGGGAAGTTGCTTTGAATCATTTCCAATTTGCAGTGATGGCTGTGAATCATAGTGACCATTATGGCTCTGTCACCTCACTTGAGATTGGTTTTATTTAACTCACTAAGAAGAGAAGTATAAGGATGACAAGCAGGTTCTAAGAAAAGAGAATTTGAAAAATGAAATTTTTACAATCTATTGGGGGAAGTAAGGAGAGACTGCAGAAATATAAATCAGATTAATGTCTACAAGGCAAAAAAACAGCAAACAAATAAACCACAACTTATCAGTAAAACCATATTTAGTAAGTTTCACAGAACAAAAAAGTTTTCTGAGTCCTAACCTATTGTGTAAACAAACTTTTATTCTTCTAAAGTAGCAGATAAACCTTGGGTGTAGGTTTATAAGAAAATTCCCTGGTATGCAGTATAAAGGACTTACAGTTATTCTTTTGTCTTTCCCCAAGTTTTGGACATTTGTCTTACTACCATTAAAGTTTATTTTGCTTCTCTGAGATACAGTGTCTACCTGTCTTAGTAACATCAATTGAAAACCATGGTCATCACAGTTTTTTTCAATTTTTATAAGTTTAGACTATCAAAGGAAATTTGATAAAGATTTTTGAAATATATTTGCATAATATTTCATTTTATGGATGTTCTGTATGATAGGAAACACTTGACCCACTTATGGACATTTAGGTTCTTTCCATTTTAACTAATTCTTAATGAATAGTCTCATCACTTTAATCTTACACAACTCCATGTACATAAATTCATAAGCTAATCCTACAAGTGGAATTGCTGCTTCAGAATTTATATACATTTAAATATTATAAACTTATTTGTCAATTTTTCTCTATATAAACTGTATTTTTGCCCTCACAAGAAATCATAGGTATATTTTAAGTAGCCATTTCGGTCACTTGTTTTGTTGTTTTTATGTATGTTTTTACATAATTAAAAGATTACCTATCTTCAGGTCCTTGGTCATTATTAAGTTATTTGAGAAGCAAGAGCAATGAGAAATGAAGTGGGGAAGTTCCAGGGAGTTCAGAAAAAATCAGAAAGCAAACAAACCAATGAACAAATAATGAATGTATATAGAAAGGCATGGAGATTTCCAAAGACATGACAGAAAATATTAGCTAGGAACTAAGAGTTATTATAAATTGCAAATAATGCAGTTCCCTAAATGATTGGAGATGAGGTTTTGGCTAAACGCAAAGCTGAAGGTAATGGAAAGAAAAGTGAGAGACCCTTTCCAATGGCTGATTCATTCAAAAAGCATTTAATTGTTAACTATAAATGAAGATCTCTGCCAGTAAAGGAAGGAATCTTCAGTAGTTAAAGAAAAAGATGGGCACAGAGAATGTGGATCTAAGTGTAAACTAGAGAAAAATATTCTAACTTTTGGTTCAATAATACTAAGATAAGGAACTGCTTTTGCTTGGGAATAAAACTGATGATAGGGAACGGAAGTTCATGAATTCAGTGTCATGGATTGAAAAGGAATAGTAAAATAAAGAGATAAACTGGGTTTTGTGTACAAGAAGAGGGACTAAGATGTGAAGAGAGAAAAGAGCTTGCTCTTAGGAGAGAAGGACCCAGACGATATAGAAATTTGAGTCTGCAAAAGACAATGATCAGTTAAGAACTGACATTAAAGTAGTGACTAAAAGACTATAAGAACTAAGAGCTAATATCTATAATCCAATTTTGAGTTTCAGTTGTCTAAAATCTTCAGAAAGACTACTCTGCATATCTGGGTTAAAATAGGAGAAAATTAGGACTAGGAAATGAAAAGCACGTGAGACTGAAAATTCAGCAAAAGGAGAAACTCCAAGCTAAAGGTAACCATGAGATTTTAAGGGGTCTAGAATTATCAGAAAACATGGAGATATCTTTGTTCAACATTCCTTAATTGCTCAATATTACTAAAACAGGATGGTATCAATTAGCACCCAGAGTATGCAAGCATTTATCAAGGCTTTGAAAATAAACCATCAATGTAGAAAATAATATGTTGCAAGAGAAAGGGCAGTGAACTAAGAATTGGATGATCTAGTTCCAATATTTCATTGTCTTCCTCTGATAGTAGTATATTCTTGAGTCAATTTCCTCACTGGTAATAGAGGCATAATAACATCTGTCTATCACTGAGTAGTTGTGAACAATATATATATATATAGACATACACACATATATATACACATATATACACACATATACATGCACATATAAATATATATGTAGGTGTGGTGTGTGTTTGTGTATATATAAAATCTATAAAGTTTAAGTATATAAAGTTTATATAAAACATAATACTCATATTTAAAACACTACTACCCAAACACCAAAGTCCTCCTTAGTAGCTCAGGGAACTATTTTCAATATCCTGTGGTAAACTATATTTGAAAATAATATAAAAATATATATGCAGTTGAATAACTTTGCTGTACAGCAGAAACTAATATGTTGTAAGTCAACTAGGCATCAATAAAGTAAAAAAAAATTATCACCAATAATAATTGCATTTATATTTCCATATTTAGAGCAAAAGAGTGTATATCTTTCACCATGTCTAGATAGAACTAAAATGTATTTTCACTCCCACTTTTACCCCTAGGAGTTTCCAGATCTCTAGAATAATCAAAGACTCAGAAAGATTTTCTAATAAAAAAGGATAAAGATTTTCTAATTAGTACTGGTGCCTTTGCAGAAGCACCACCATGATAACCTGAGCTGTTTTTGAAGCCCTTTGGAGAAGGAGATTCTCTATCTATCCTCCATACTCTATCCAAGAGTTAAGAGGCATCAACATCCCCAGGCTTTCTTCTTTCGAATTCTATTCCCTTGGGCATTTTAAGGTTACTATTAGTCATACTCTTTCAAAATTAGACTTCAGAACCAAATGGCTTTTATTTACATTTTAATGCCATATTATCTGTTCCCCTTAGTTTGAAAATCAAAACAATTCTAGTTAAGAAGGGTTATTTCTCTGTACAAATTCAATATACAATCCTTGTTCCCCTCTGAGGTATCTTAGAGTCTAGCTTTGTTTTCTAGATGTTCATATAATTGTCACAGCAATACTCTTGAAACTTGTTTTATCCCTGTACAAATTAAACAGAAACTAAATAAGCTCTGTGAATCAAAACAATCCCCCAGAAATGCAAACACTTCCTGTGGGAATATTAAAAGATTTCCACTTTTTTTCTTTAAAGCAGAATTACATTAGATTATAATAAAAATAACTGAGAGATGGGATTTAATCAACACTATAACCCTTGAAACAAAGAAAAACAACTGGATATCAAACTTCCTTGTACATTCCTCTCTGTACACTTTCTTCACCATTTCATGATGACAAATTCTACAACTTTTACAGCACTTAAGAGGGAAGACAATTCGCACTTCTTTACCGCCAGAAAGAATTCTGAGAGAGCAGCATAAATGGTTGGGAATCCCTCCTGATCAGTCTTCCACCAACACTGAGAAGCTTAATCTCAAAAAAAGGATCAGTTCAGTTCAGTCACTCAGTCCAGTCTGACTCTTTGTGACCCCATGGACTGCAGCACACCAGGTTTCCCTGTCAATTACCAATTCTCAGAGCTGGCTCAAACTCATGTCCATCGAGTCGGTGATGCCATGCAACCATCTCATCCTCTGTCGTCCGCTTCTCCTCCTGCCTTCAATCTTTCCCAGCATCAGGGTCTTTTCCAATGAGTCAGTTCTTTGCATTAGATAGCCAAAGTATTGGAGTTTCAGCTTCAGCATCAGTCCTTCTAATGAATATTCAGGATTGATTTCTTTTAGGATGGACTGGTTGGATCTCCTTATAGTCGAAGGGACTCTCAAGAGTCTTCTCCAACACCACAGTTCAAAAGCATGAATTCTTTGGAGTTCAGATCTCTTTGTAGTCCAACCCCCCACACCCATACATGACTACTGGAAAAAACACAGCTTTGAGTAGAAGGACTGTTGTTGGCAAAGTAATGTCTCTGCTTTTTAATATGCTGTCTAGGTAAGTCATAGCTTTGCTTCCAAGGAGTGAGAATCTTTTAATTTCATGGCTGAATTTCATCATCTGCAGTGATTTTGGAGCCCAAGAAAATAGTCTGTCACTGTTTCTGATTGTTTCCCTGTCTATTTGCCATGAAGTGATGGGACCAGAGGCCATGATCATAGTTTTCTGAATGTTGAGTTTTAAGCCAACTTTTTCACTCTCCTCTTTCACTTTCATCAAGAGGCTCTTTAGATCCTCTTCGATTTCTGCCATAAGGGTGGTGTCATCTGTGTATCTAAGGTTATTGATATTTCTCCCAGCAATCTTGATTCCAGCCCATGCTTCATCCAGCCTGGCATTTTGCATAATGTATTCTGCACATAAGTTAAATAAGCAGGGAGACAATGTACAGCCTTGACGTACTCCTTTCCCAACTTGAAACCAGTCTGTTGTTTCATGTCCAGTTCTAACTGTTGCTTCTTGACCTGCATACAGATTTCTCAGGGGGCAGGTTAGGTGGTCTGGTATTTCCATCTCTTGAAGAATTTCCCACAGTTTGTTTTGATCCACACAGTCAGAGGTTTTGATGTAGTCAATAAAGCAGAAGTAGATGTTTTTCTGGAACTCTCTTACTTTTTCAATGATCCAACAGATGTTGGCAATTTGATCTCTGGTTCTCTTGCCTTGCCTAAATTGAGCTTGAACATCTGGAAGTTCACCTACTATTGAAGGCTGGCTTGGAGAATTTTGAGCATTACTTTGCTAGTGTGTGAGATAATTGTGAAAGAGGAGAGTGAAAAAGTTGGCTTAAAGCTCAACACTCAGAAAACTAAGGTCATGGCCTCTGGTCCCATCACTTCTTGGCAAATAGATGGGGAAATAGTGAAACAGTGTCAGACTTTATTTTTTTGGGCTCCAAAATCACTGCAGATGATGACTGCAGCCATGAAATTAAAAGATGCTTACTCCTTGGAAGGAAAGTTATGACCAACCTAGATAGCATATTAAAAAGCAGGGACATTACTTTGCCAACAAAGGTCCATCTGGTCAAGGCTATGGTTTTTCCAGTGGTCATGTATGGATGTGAGAGTTGGACTGTGAAGAAACCTGAGCGCCGAAAAATTGATGCTTTTGAACTGTGGTGTTGGAGAAGACTCTTGAGAGTCCCTTGGACTGCAAGGAGATCCAGCCAGTCCATCCTGAAGGAGATCAGTCCTGGGTGTTCACTGGAAGGACTGATGCTGAAGCTGAAACTTCAATACTTTGGCCACCTCATGCGAAGAGTTGACTCATTGGAAAAGACCCTGATGATGGGAGGGATTGGGGGCAGGAGGAGAAGGGGACGACAGAGGATGAGATGGCTGGATGGCATCACCCATTCGATGGACATAAGTTTGAGTAAACTTTGGGAGTTGGTGATGGACAGGGAGGCCTGGCATGCTGGCCATCACCAACTCCCAAAGTTTACTCAAGCTATGTCCACATGGGGTCACAAAGAGTCAGACACGACTGAGCGACTGAACTGAACTGCACTGAACTGAGATGAGAGCAATTGTGCGGTAGCTCGACCATTCTTTGGCATTGTCTTTTTTTGGGATTGAAATGAAAGCTGACCTTTTCCAGTCCTGTGGCCACAGCTGAGTTTTCCAAATTTGCTGGCATATTGAGTGCAACACTTTCACAGCATCATCTTTTAGGTTTTGAAATAGCTCAACTGGAATTCCATCAACTCCACTAGCCTTGTTCATAGTGATGCTTCCAAAGGCCCACTTGTCTTTGCATTCTGGGATGTCTGGCTCTAGGAGAGTAATCACACCATCATGATTGTCTGGGTCATGAAGATCTTTTTTACATAGTTCTTTGTATTCTTGCCACCTCTTCTTAACACCTTCTGCTTCTGTTAGATCCATAGTATTTCTGTCCTTTATTGTGCCCATCTTTTCATGAAATTATCTTATGGTATCTGTAATTTTCTTGAAGAAATCTCTAGTCTTTCCCACTCTATTGTTTTACTCTATTTCTTTGCATTGATCCCTGAGGAAGGCTTTGGTATCTCTCCTTGCTATTCTTTGGAACTCTGCATTCAGATGGGTATATCTTTCCTTTTATCCTTTGCCTTTAGCTTTTCTTCTATTTACAGCTATTTTTAAGGCCTCCTCAGACAGCCATTTTGCTTTTTGCATTTCTTTTTCTTGAGGATGATCTTGATATCTTCCTCCTGTACAGTGTCACATCCTCCATTCATAGTTCTTCAGGCACTCTATCAGATCTAATCTCTTGAATTTGTCACTTCCACTTGTAAGGGATTTGATTTAGGTCATACTTGGACGTGCTAGTGTTTTTTCCTGCTTTCGTCAATTTAATTCTAAATTTGGCAATAAGAGGTTCATGATCTGATCCATAATCACTCCCCAGTCCTGTGTTTTAGAGATCTCCTTTTTTGGCTGCAAAGAATATAATCAATCTGACTTCAGTATTGACCATCTGGTGCTATCTCTGTGTAGAGTCTTCTCTTATGTTGCTGAAAGAAGGTGTTTAGAAGGTTTGTTATGATTACTGCCTTCTCTTGGCAAAACTCTGTTAGGCTTTTCCCTGCTTCATTTTGTACTCCAAGGGCAAATTTTCCTGTTATTCCCGGTATTTCTTGACTTCCTACTTTTGCATTCCACTTCCCTATAATGAAAAAGACATCTTTTTGGGGTGTTAGTTCTAGATGGTCTTGTAGGTCTTCATAAAACCATTCAACTTCAGCTTTCTCAGCATTTCTATTTGGGGAATAGACTTGGATTACTGTGATATTGAATGGTTTGCCTTGGAAACAGACAGAGATCATTTTGTCATTTTTGAGATTGCACCTAAGTACTGCATTTCGGACTCTTTTGTTGACTATGAGGGCTACACCATTTCTTCTAAGGGATTCTTGCCCACAGTAGTAGATATAATTGTCATCTGAGTTAAATTCACCCATTCCAGTCCATTTTAGTTTGTTGATTTCTAAAATGTCAATATTCACTCTTGCTATCTCCTGTTTGATCACTTCCAATTTGCCTTGATTCATGGACCTAACATTCCAGGTTCCTATGCAATATTGCTCTTTACAGCATTGGACTTTACTTCTATCAACACCCACATCCTCAACTGGCATTGTTTCTGCTTTGGCTCCATCTCTTCATTCTTTCTGGAGTTATTTCTCCACTGATCTCCAGTACCATATTGGGCTCCTACAGACCTGGGGATTTCATCTTTCAGTGTCCTATCTTTTTGCCTTTTCATACTGTTCATGGGGTTCTCAAGGCAAGAATACTGAAATTGTTTGCCATTCCCTTTTCCAGTGGATCACATTTTGTCAGAATACTCCACCATGACCCATCTAGCTTGGGTGGCCCTACAGAGCCTGGCTCATAGTTTCATTGAGTTAGACAAGGCTGTTGTCCATGTGAAAAGCTTGGTCAGTTTTCTGTGATTGTGGTTTTCATTCTGTCTGCCCGCTGATGGAGAAGGATAAGAGGCTTATGGAAGCTTCCTGATGGGACAGACTGACTGAGAGGGAAACTGGATCTTGTTCTGATGGGTGGAGCCATGTTTAGTAAATCTTTAATCCAATTTTCTGTTGATGAGAGGGGCTGTGTTCCCTCCCTGTTGTTTGACCTGAGACTAAACTATAGTGGAGGTAATGAAGTTAACGGCAACCTTTTCCAAAAGGTTCTGTGCATACATGCTGCACTCAGTGCCCCAACACTGCTGGAGGCCACCGCCAACCCATGTCTCTGCCAGAGACTCCTGGACACTCACAGGCAAGTCTTGGTTAGTCTCTT
This sequence comes from Cervus canadensis, assembly GCF_019320065.1. Taxonomy (NCBI): domain Eukaryota; kingdom Metazoa; phylum Chordata; class Mammalia; order Artiodactyla; family Cervidae; genus Cervus; species Cervus canadensis. The sequence goes on along the minus strand of NC_057407.1, from coordinate 34,945,417 downwards.
GTGGGTTCACTGCTCTTTTCTCCTGGGTCCTGGTGAGCATAGGGGCTGTTTGTGAAGCATCCAAAAAAGGATGCTTCAGCTTATAATGAGTGTTTCAGAAAGCTTGACTCTGTCAATAGAATAGGGGAAAATAGATCCACTACTGTTCTGGTACAACGTTTGTTTTCTCTTTTAAACTGATTTTCTAATTTTTTATGTCATTTAAGATTTCCTCCACCCATTTTCAACCACCAGTGAAGCGAACTGGTGTTACTGAATATGAAACTGGCTGAATGACCAGAGCCTGTTCCGTAAAGTCCTAAATATCTTATGGAGAGTGACTTACATTACTTCAGAGTCAGCCTCACTAATAATGATTCCTATTTGTAAGGCATAATTCTTTTATACTACGGGAAATACTTTACATTGATCTTCTTTATCATTGATTTATCATTGATCCTTGCAGCACTTTTGTCAGAGGGGTGAATCATTCCTCTTTGGGCAAAAAACGGTGGAGCTTTCAAATGATAGCCATAAAATAACTCATTGTACCTAAACAGTGTGATTTGTACGCCATCAGCATTGGTGATAACAAGAAATTCATGTTATTAAAGACTGCTATTACTCACTGCTTAAGAGCTTTGTGTCAGTACTGTTTATAACAAAGTCCTCCTGCTAAACACCCATTTTCAACAGGAAGTTTGTTTCTAAAGTAAATGTCTTTAAATTTCATCCCATCCAACCTCAAATGATCTGTTGTGAATGTGGTCATTGTCAAAATGTGCAGAAGGCCTTAAAAACCACAGATGCATAAAATCTGCTCTTTGCCATGATTTATATTTCGCCAGAGTTGGGGTTGCTATTTCAAGATTTATATTGACTTTGGAACATCATTATTTCATGAATGAACCATGTCAAATAAGAAAGGTGATGGTCATCTTGTTGTGGAATAAACATGGGGAATCAAAATCTGGGTCTAAATGCTGGACTAGCTACTTGTAAAGTGCATGGATTTGAGTTTATTTTTAAAAAGTTTCCTAGGTTTTGAGTAAATTGTTTCTAAGGTCCTTTGTAGGTTTTCATGACCCTGAGAGATTCAACTTACTGGTTCCTGGCATTGAAAAGTACACTTTTGGGCCTAGTGCTTAAATTTTATTTGCAATACATGGGGAAGATACAAGATACTAATAAATTCTAAAATCAGTGTGTTACAGCAGTCTCCCACTTTGGTGGAAATTAAAAAAAAAACACACTAGAGCAAGAAAAAATAATTTCTCAAAAAAAAAATCCTTAATTTATTGCCACATGATGAATACCCTCATCACTAACAGGAATGTCCATGATTCTTCAATCTATTTGCAGAAGACTGATTTTACTAAGGCAGTTCAGTCAATGAAAATGTCACAGAAACAAAATTAATAATTAGTTTAAGGAACTTGTAATTATGATCATTATACACTGCTTCTTTTGTTAAGCCAGAAGGGGTAAATTTTAGAATATGCACTAGAGATTCAGCCATATGTCACTCATTAAAGTTAACAGAAATGACAATTTCATCTTGTCCATCACACTGTACTTTATGTCTAAAATTTACTCAGAGGAATTGTAAGTGTTTTCCCTTCCTTTTCATCAAAATTTTCTATAAATGTTTTTAAAACAATGTCTACTTTTAAATATACATATATATATATATATATATACACACACACACACACATATATAAATATCATCTTGGTCATATTGATGAATATGGTCCTCACTTATTTTTCAACTTCATACCTCAAATATATTACCTCATATATATAAAAGAATCCATATATATATAAAATAAGTAAAACAAAATATTATTTTATTACTTAAAACCAAAATGCTATAATAATTTATAACTCAGAAGCCATATGAAGAAGATGACAGATGAGAGTATAAATTTTTAAAATGTTATCATGACCATCATTTTTAATGATAATAATTTAATCAATTTTAGAAGCATCTGAAGTCATGACTAATTTCTTTTCTGTGACATTATTTCTTTAAAATGTGAGTTTTAACAGCCAAAAAAAAAAAAAATAACTGTAATAATTTAAGTGTCTAAATGGAAATGGAAAAAGCTACTAAGAATATAAATTGAAAGAATGTTTTCTATAAGTATCTATCAGGGTTTTAAGCATTTATGCTTAAAATGTAATGCTTAATAAGGAATGCATGATATGAATGAGACAAAGAGTATGAGTCTGGAATCCTGCTGGTAAAAATGTCAGTGTCTATGCAAAAAGAAATATTAAACAGGAAATAAATTTCTGTGTGCTAAAATATTTAGAAAAGAAATATGCACTGTTATCAATTGTTTACTGACATATTATATATAAATTTCTCTCTGGAAATTCATTGAAATTTCCTATCTCCAAAGATGCCTAAAAACTAAGGAGTCATATAAATACTAAAAGACTGACTTACTGTGCATGAGACTGAATAAAAAATCATAGGTTTACATGGAGGTGAAGTGGTTTTTACTATTTTGTTGAGAAAACATATCATATACATATAATAAAGCAATGTAGTAAAGTATATATATATATGTGAAGTGTATATTGGTATGTAAATATAAATAGGTATACATTTATATATTCAAGGTATAATTACTCATCACTGCTGTACAATCATTCACACATGTGACTTGCTGACTCATTTGCAAAGGTGGCAATTTCCCAAAATACCTAAAGGAGTTTTGATTCTTATTAAGACAGTGCTAAAAGAGGCTGAAAAAATTAATTAAAAATATAACGTCTCAAGACACAGAGCTTGAAATGTTTTTTCTTTGTTCCTTCTGTTGAAATCCCTATTATAAAATGTAAAAAGAGAAACCACTCAAATCCCATTTGCATGCAGAGTAAATAGAAATCAGCAAACGATAGTGTAGCTTATTAAACTTGCAATGTCTTTTATGAACCTATCTGTTCATTGTCTGTCTTGAACAGCTTTGTACTTCCTGTAAAGCATGATAAATATAGCGGTAGTTTCCTTTTAAATGTTTAAGTTCTAGAGACCAATAAATAGCTTATCTGCTTCCTGCTGGAAAGTATAAAAGCAATAATCATACAGATATAAAAAAGGCTGCATTTATTCCTCTGGATGACTTCTAGTAGATGAGCTGCAGGAAGTTGAAGAAATGACAGTAATATGGTGATTTTTTTTTTTTTTTAGTCTGGCTCCACACATTATAAAATAACCTTAAAATAAAGCCTGTTAGAAAGTTTAATATACTTTATCAAGAATTCATTAAGTATTTTAGATAAAAATTAAGCAGGGGTCATTATTTGTCAGGTAAATTTCAATGAGGATTCCCTTAGTGACAAAGATTGGAATTCTGACAAGAATTCAAGGTCTCTGAAAGGGATTGATTAACCATCTGTGATGGGAAAGCAGAGACTTTAAGTTCTTTCCAAAACAAGGACAGCAGCTACTAGATTCCTCTTGGTGGATCTGGTTCTTGGGGTCATAAAAAGTCCGACATGACTGAGCAACTGAACTGAACTAAACTGAAAATGCTGTGTATGCCAGTTGAAAACAAAACAAAACAAAAACCCAGAACCACTCCCCTCCAAAAAAAACCAAAACCTTAATTCATATAGACAAAGTATGTAAAATAGAGCACTGATTAAGGAGAAGGCTGCCATGAATCAGATTACCAGATTTGAAAACTAGTACCACCAACACTTACTATACACATAACTCTGGAAAATGTATTTAATTTCCCCATATCTTTGTTTCCTCTTTTGCAAAATGGGAAAAACGCATAGTACCCACCTCTCAGAGATTTTATGAAGATTATGTGAGATCATAAATATAGGGTACTTATTGTTCAATGTCTGAACCATAACAGTTACTCATTAAATACTGGTTGTTGTTGTTATCATCGCATAATTATTTATGGCTAAGGGTCACTGTCTAGTAGCCTTTGAGTGAATGATGAAAATTATTGAAATATACAGATTAATTAAAATTCAAGACTCACTAGAGTTTATGGGGGATTTTTTTCTCTCCTCTTTTAGCAGTATTGCAAACTTATGCTCTCATAGGCAGTTTTCAAGATTTTCAATAACATGCTTCATGATTACTGTTGGATTTATTCTAGTTTCAAATTGGCATTATTCATGCATTAATCTTTAGTCATCATTTGCTTTTAATTGCTGTGTTATTTTCATCCAAATCTTTATTTCAATCCTTTCTATTATTCATCTAACTCACTTTTTATTCCCAAAAGAAAGTGAAGACTTGTGGGACTATGGTCCTCGTAGCCCATCCTCTCACCCATGTTTGTATTAGGATTTTTGTTTTACCTAAAAAGGTGAAGGTCAGAAAAAAATAGACTTTATTTTAGAGGCTTAAGAAAATCAAGGGATTTTTTCCATGAGGAATCTAATAGGTTAACACAATGTGACCTAGTTAATTAAGTATTCCTTGAATAGTGATTTGTCATAATCTATTCAGTTCTTAAATTGATGCTTTTGAACTGTGGTGTTGGAGAAGACTCTTGAGAGTCCCTAGGACTGCAAGGAGATTCAACCAGTCCATCCTAAAGGAGATCAGTCCTGGGTGTTCATTGGAAGGACTGATGCTGAAGCTGAAACTCCAATACTTTGGCCACCTCATGTGAAGAGCTGACTCATTGGAAAAGACCCTGATGCTGGGAGGGATTGGGGGCAGGAGAAGAAGGGGACGACAGAGGATGAGATGGCTGGACGGCATCACTGACTCGATGGACATGAGTTTGAATAAACTCCAGGAGTTGGTGACGGACAGGGAGGCCTGGCATGCTGCGATTCATGGGGTCGCAAAGAGTCGGACATGACTGAGCAACTGAACTGAACTGAACTGATTCAGTTCTTAAAATTCATTGCATCTGCCACTGACTTCATTTGTGTTCTCTCTCTCTAAACTGAATTTCTAAACAGCCCCCTTTTATTTTGCCATTTATAATCTCTGCCTCCTCCATTCCATCCACTTATTGTCAATAGTTGTGTTTCCAAAGAGTAAACCCTTGATATTACTCTGACTTTATAAAAAAAGTTTAAAGGCTACTATTATATATGGTGAGGTTGACAAATGAAAGCAGACATAAAACCACTGACCAAAAGATTTTGCCAATTAATAATAGCAGCTTTTAGTCCTGAGCTTAGTGTACTGAATATTCTCAACAGAGATCATCAGGTGATTACTGCCAACTGGAGTTGGTAATGGAAATCAGACCCGCCTGCCATTCTTGGCTTATGGAATCACATTCAAATTCCTTCGGCTGTTGGTTGATGATCTTTCGCTTGATGATCTCAGCCTACCTTTCTAGTCTTAACATTAATTTCTCAGTACATTTCCTGAGCCCTGGGTCATCTTTAAAATATTGTAGCTTTTCTCACGCTTCTGCTTGTATCTAACTTGGGTTACTTAGTATTCATAAAATAAAAAATACCATAGCATAACCTCCACTGGTCAATATTAATCTAATGGATGACAGATTTCACCTAGGCTTAGATGACCTAGACTGAGGCATATAATATAGGAAACTGTACTGTATGTGAACAAATTAACTCTTAGTACAGCCAAAGTTAATCCATTCACAGAGCTATGATAATGATTATTTTACATTGTAGACATGAATATATCTGAGAAACATCATATCCTTTTTCCTTCTTCAAGTTAGGGGTTCTGTGGTGACTAATAAACTTTCTACAGGATGATGTGGTAAAGTGAAAAACATCATTTTCAGTTCATGTTCCACTGTTTTCGAAAAAGGAATGCAACTGTTTGTGATCGCTGATATCTAAATTTAATTTTTAAAATACTCTCTAGACCAATAAAATGAGATCCTGTTGATTTATTTTTGGTCAAAATGGAACTCTTAAGCTGGGTTTCAGAAGTCAGAATGCATTCATTTATTTTAGTCTTTGTAAAGACTTTTGAACTGCCTAAGTTGGCTTTGTTTAATCTTTAAGTTTAATGCTTTGATAAGATAGCATCCTCACATCTTGTTTTGTAATATTTTTCAATTACAGGTTTTGAGACAGGCAGCTATCAGAATATGGCTATAAATCATACAGGATCATACTTTTGCAAGAAGGTCCAATAATACTTGTGTAGCAATGTGTTCGGAGAAGGCAATGGCACCCCATTCCAGTACTCTTGCCTGGAAAATCCCATGGATGGAGGAGCCTCTTAGGCTGCAGTCCATGGGATTGCTAAGAGTCAGACATGGCTGAGCGGCTTCACTTTCACTTTTTACTTTCATGTACTGGAGAAGGAAATGGCAACCCACTCCAGTATTCTTGCCTGGAGAATCCTAGGGACGGGGGAGCCTGGTGGGCTGTTGTCTACGGGGTCACACAGAGTCGGACACGACTGAAGTGACTTAGCAGCAGCAGCAGAAATGTGTTAGTGGCCATGCACATGAAAGATAAGAAGAGGTGGAAGGTAAGTTCTGCTTAGCTTCAAGATCATGACTTCAGTTATGTTTAAAAAAAACCCTTAGTTTAGAAATTCTCCACTAAAAGCCATACTTCCCTGAAAAGAAAAAATAAAATACAATAAACCAATATTGGGTATTAGTGCCTTACTTGAAATAAATATCATATATTAATCAGTCAACTAGTAATGCCTTGACAAAGAGAGCAAGATCTAGAAAAAGGTTTGATTCTATAAAATTCCCTTCTTTCTTCCTTCTCTCCTTCCCTACTTCCCTCTTGACTTCTCCTTTCACCTAAAATTTTATTTACTGAGCACCTGAAATGTACCAGGCATTTGGTATATTCTCCTCTTTTGTAAGTGGTTGCTCCTTAAGGATCTCGTTCATTCTCATTGTCTGTTTCCTCTGAAATGTGTGCCGGCAGCCCAGCCCTCTCCCTTGAACTCCCATCTAGTACATGCAAATATCCATGGAACATTTCCATGTGGATGTAATAGGCATCCTAAGCTTAATTTTTCTCCAAGTGAACACATGTAAAGACTCTGAGGAGAGAAGTTGCTCATTAGAGTCAAGTAACAACAAGAAGTTTAGTTTTCTCAGAGCAAAATAAGAGAGTGATGACAGAAAAAGGCTGAGAGCAAGCCTGACGCATGATTTTCTCTCCCTATCTCCTCCTGCTTAAATCTGTTTTATGGCTATGTAGTGCTTTCAAATTTAAGAATTAGTAAATCCTGGTTTCCACTTATTCTGGGCAAATATTGGGAAAGATCTTAGATTCCCTAATTTCACTTTCATATCCCTACTCCCCTGCCTTCTAAAGACCACACAGCACTGGTCTTTGTTTTAAAATATTGCAGAATCCAAACACCTCCAGCCAACTCCACTGTTGATACCTTGATCCGAGCTGCAGTTGTCTCCTGCCTGGACAACAGTTTTCTCCTGCCTGGACAACTGTAATAGCCCCTTAATTGCTCTCTTTGCTTCTAACTGGTTCCCCTGCACTCTGCGCCCTTCAAACACCAGCAGGAGAGGCCCCTATGTTATCAGATCGTATCAATATTCTGTCCAAAACCCTTTGGTGAAGTCACTTAAAAAAATTAAGTCCGCACTGCCATCTACATGATTCTATGTGTCTAACCTTAGCTACCTCTCCAATCTCACTTCCTACCCTCTTACTTTTACCTATTCTGTTCTGCTTTTTCTGGCCTCCTTGCTGTTCCATGTCATCCAAAACCTTGGAAATTATCACTCCTTGGATATAATTTCTCCTTCTCCACATTTCTTCTGGTTTGTTCCCTCTTTTCATTCATGTTCCATCTCATATACATACCATTTCACATTAGAGGATATTAGCTCTGCCACTTTTTTTCTCTACTTCCCTTATGTTGCTTCAAGTTTCCACACAGCACTGATGTTATCTGGTAGGTAGTTATAGCTATCTGCACATATATAGTTATCTGCATACAGTTTTCTGGTATGTAGTTATAGCTGTCTGAAGTCCTATAATCTATAAGTTCTTATTAATCATATAAAGTCCTTTAGGAATGTGCTGCTTCATTTTCTCTTGTATCCAGCTCCTGGATCCTTGTCCAGCTGATAATAGTTACTGAAAAAAATAGTGTTTGAATGAACCATTATGGGTGTGGAGGTATAACATGACATTACTTGAGCATTTTTGTAAAATTTGGAAGCAGAGGGAAGGTCACATACTGCATATAAAGCTTCAGTCAGGCAAAGGAATCTGTACAGAGTTTTAGGTGTCATGTAAATACTTGTACAGGGAGAGTGGAAAGAAATAGAGGTGCAAATATACACAAAACAGAAAGGTATCACTCATTTTAAATTGTGTACAATATCAGCATTAGCTGTTTTTATAAATAAATCTAACATATTTATGATGATTTGGAAGGGAGGTATGTTGTCCCTTTTATTTCCCCTCTTAATTTATTTTTTACCAAAATTATTCCTTCAGACCAGTGTGGAAGATGATGAATAGAAATATTTCTAAAACATGCTTTTCATCCTACAAAACTTAACCAAAGATTTACAATTGGCTTGCAAAATTAATAGATGAGATTTATTGCAAAATCCCTTCTTCTGTATTATGTTAGGCTGGTTATGATGGCTCTAAGGGTCTTTGAGCAATTTACTCTAAGTATCTCTTATTTTCCTATGGCTCATTTATTTCTAGTATATCTTGCTTATGTTAGGAATAATTTGGTTTTCTTTCTCTGTACCTGCTGATCTTGTCACAATTAAAGCAGTTTCTTTTCTCTGTCACATCCTGCCAGAGGCCTCTTCTCTTTAGAAGTTATGCTGACATTCTTCCAAAATACACATAACAAAATTATGATGCTAATATATCCAAATGAGTCAAATAATGTCAGAAAATTCTATTGATGGCTTTCTTTATCTCCAAATTGAGATCAACTCTCATTCTTGAGAACAAAATGTCACTTTGAAAGAGTGACAATGAAACCATGGTATTTTATTTTGGTTTTGCATTTTTTAAATACGTGAACTCTTTTAGTCATATTCCAGCTGCTAAGAACTAGATACTATGATATCTTCCAATAGTAAACTATTATAGTGAGAAGAGATCATTTAGACCAATCCTTTATTTGAGAGATGAAGACACTGAGGTGTGAAGTAACTTGCCTAGGGCCATATTAATAGAAAGAGAAAAAGGGTACCTTAAGACATGACAGCATATATGACATCTTTTAGTAAGTTGCTCATAGTGTTTTTAGATAAGAATTAGAAAATCAGCTTAATTAAAAATATTATATAATACATCCATAAGTTATACTTATCTATACTGCTGGTATATTTCCCCACTATATGTATTATGCATACATTATTAAATGTCTTGATATAGGAAAAAGTAGTGATAGTACTGCTGTATTTAAGCACTTTGTAAAAAGAAAATGGGTTTATTTTTGCAATTTTTTTATTTACTCAAGTCTTTATACAGCTGGTGGAACTGTTTCATGTAAGTCACTAAAAGAAACGTTTATTCAAACATCCATTTATGAAGTGCTTTTGCATTCAAGTTGTCTCTGCAAGTCAATTTTAATTTCTTCTGGATACATCTATAAACTTTATTTTAAGTTGTATTAAAATTCTGATATCTTTCAAAATGGGAAAACAAAGATATAAACCGTACTTAATTTGGCTTATGTACACATTTAGACAGGTCTTCCTAGTTGGTGTTGGTGGTAAAGAAACCTCCTGCCAACGCAGGAGACATGAGATGCAGGTTTGATCCCTGGGTTGCGAAGATCCACTGGTGGAGGGCATGGCAAACCACTCTAGTATTCTTGCCTGGAAAATCTCCATGGACAGGGGGCTATGGTCCATAGGGTCTCACAGAGTCAGACACAACTGGAGTGACTCAGAATGCACACACACATTTAGGTGCACATTTGTTTGAAGGTAAAGAAGCAAACTAAATGGTTCATGATTCCTCAAATACTATAATATTCTTATTTTTTGGTAAAAACTCACAGACTTTTAAACTAGATAAAATAACAAACAAATAGACTAAGAATAGATATGGGCTTTATCAACCTCAAAAACTATTTGGTAATGTTTTAAGAATGATTTTCTAAAAGTAAAATGGGACAATGTATACAGGATAATTGTATAACTTGGCACAGACATAATTGATCTCTGCAGCTCAGTATCACCAACATAAATAATTAAAAATTATTTCTAATATATACTTTCTTCAGTCCTCATCCCTTCTTTTATATATCACCTTATTCCCAGACCAATTCTAGTCGTTCAGACTTTCTTCTTACTTTTTCAATACCTGCTTTCCTAATTTTGCATTACAAAAGATTGAAGATAATTTGCAAAGATAAAATGCTCTTATATGAAAGTGGGGTGAAAGAAGGAGCTGAAGTCAAGAAAAGAGGAGACCACTCTCTTATCCATTAGTAAATTCAGTTCCTCTTCTATCAGCTGGCTTTGCAGATGCTTGAATTATTATGCAAAAGGAGTTTTGATCATAATGTCACTAGCAGATTTACTAATTTGTTTCAACACAGTATAAAGAAATACTTTACATGAAAAAGTCAAATTTCAGGAAAATATTTCAAATGACCAAAAGCAATAATGAATATATATATACTATATAATGATAACATTTGTGCCATCAAAAGAAAAAAGAGCTAGACCATTGTATTTGTGTTGAAAATAAGATTTGAGTAGGGGATACTTAAATGGATAAGAAAGTACAGCTCTTTGTTACTGGCTAGTGGTACGATATGACTGGCATTATTATGTGATGAGGGAAAGTAGCAGAAAGAAATAAGTGATGGCTGCTACATGGGATTCTCTTTTACAAACTACCAGGTATTGTGTCTGCTTCTGTGAAAATGAACACATTCTGTAGAGAGGAACTGAGATGCTGAATTGACTAGAAATCATGTTAAATTAGAAAGCATGTCATACAAAGAAGAGTAGATGTGAAGGCGGGGGAGAGATAAGAGGTGTCTTCAAAATCATATCTGAAGTTTTATCAGGCAATGCTCAGAATAAATTCATTTTGTATGGCTTTTGTGATAGAATTAGAGTCAATTAAGTGTTGGGCTTCCTTGGTGGCTCAGAGGGTTAAAGCGTCTGCCTGCAATGTGGGAGACCTGAGTTCAATCCCTGGGTTGGGAAGATCCCCTGGAGAAGGAAATGGCAACCCACTCCAGTATTCTTGCCTGGAAAATCCCATGGACAGAGAAGCCTGGTGGGCTACAGTCCATGGGGTCGCAAAGAGTCGGACACGACTGAGCGACTTCACTTCACAAGTGAGGCAGGAGAGAGTATGATTCAAAGAGAGCATGATTCAAATCTCTATTATCAGATATTTTAAGATGAAAAAATATGTGTTAGAGAGTGCTGAGTACTGGCCACTTGATGAAACTATTTCATTAAAATAAAAGATAAGATGGAGGAAGGATAATCTGAAGGATTAATTAAAAATCCCGATCACTCTGAGAATTTTACATTCAGTAGACAAATATCTAATCACATGGACCACAGCTTTTTCTAACTCAATGAAACTATGAGCCAGGCCACGTAGGGCTACCCAAGATGGACGGGTCATGGTGCAGAGTTCTGACAAAATGTGGTCCACTGGAGAAGGGAATGGCAAACCACTTCAGTATTCCTGGCTTGAGAATCCCATGAACAGTATGAAAAGGCAAAAAGATAGGACACTGAAAGATGAAATCCCCAAGTCAGCAGGTGCCCAATATACTACTGGAGAACAGTGGACAAATAACTCGAGAAAGAATGAAGAGTTGGAGCCAAAGCAAAAACAACACCCAGTTGTGGACGTGACTGGTGATGGAAGCAAGGTCTGATGCTGTAAAGAGCAATATTGCATAGGAACCTGGAATGTTAGGTCATGAATCAAGGCAAATTGGAAGTGATCAAACTGGAGATGGCAAGAGTGAACATTGACATGTTGGGAATCAATGAACTAAAATGGACTGGAATGGGTAAATTTAACTCAGATGACCCATTCTACTGTGGGTAAGAATCCCTTAGAGGAAATGGAGTAGCCATCACAGTCAACAGAAGAGTCCAAAATGCAGTGAAGTGAAGTGTACTTGGGTACAATCTCAAAAACGACAAAATGATCTCTGTTTATCTTCAAGGCAAACCATTCAATATCACGGCAATCCAAGTTTATGCCCCGGACAGTAATGCTGAAGAAGCTGAAGTTGAATGGTTCTATGAAGAGCTATAAGATCTTCTAAAATTAACAACCCCTAAAAGATGTCTTTTTCATTATAGGGGCCTGGAACGCAAAAGTAGGAAGTCAAGAAACACCTGCAGTAACAGGCACATTTGGCCTTGGAGTACAGAATGAAACAGGGCAAAGGCTAACAGAGTTTTGCCAAGAGAAAGCACTGGTCATAGCAAACACCCTCTTCCAAAAACACAAGAGAAGACTCTACATGCAGACATCACCAGATGGTCAACCTCAAAATCAGATTGATTATATTCTTTGCAGCCAAAGATGGAGAAGCTCAATACAGTCAGCAAAAACAAGACTGGGAGCTAACTGTGGCTCAGATCATGAACTCCATATTGCCAAATTCAGACTTAAATTGAAGAAAGTAGGGAAAACCACTAGACCATTCAGGTATGATCTAAATCAAATCCCAAACTATTATACAGTTGAATTGAGAAATAGATTTAAGGAACTAGATCTGATAGACAGAGTGCCTGATGAACTATGGACAGAGGTTCGTGACATTGTACAGGAGACAGGGATCAACACCCTGTCTTGATCCCCATGGAAAAGAAATGCAAAAAAGCAAAATGGCTGTCTGAGGAGGCCTTACAAATAGCTAGAAAAGAAGAGAAGCAAAACGCAAAGGAGAAAAGGAAAGATATACCTTTTTGAATGCAGAGTTCCAAAGAATAGCAAGGAGAGATACCAAAGCCTTCCTCAGGGATCAATGCAAAGAAATAGAGGAAAACTATAGAATGGGAAAGACTAGAGATCTCTTCAAGAAAATTAGAGATACCAAGGGAATATTTCATGCAAAGATGGGCACAATAAAGGACAGAAATGGTATGGACCTAACAGAAGCAGAAGATATTAAGAAGAGGTGGCAAAAGTACACAGAAGAACTGGAGAAAAAAGATCTTCATGACCCAGATAATCATGATGGTGTGATCACTCACCTAGAGCCAAACATCCTGGAATGTGAAGTCAAGTGGATCATAGGAAGCATCACTACTAACAAAGCTAGTGGAGGTGATGGAATTCCAGTTGAGCTATTTCAAAACCTAAAAGATGATGCTGTGAAAGTGTTGCACTCAATACGCCAGCAAATTTGGAAAACTCAGCAGTGGCCACAGGGCAGGTAAAAGTCAGGTTTCATTCCAATACCAAAGAAAGGCAATCCGAAAGAATGCTCAAACTACCACACAATTGCATTCATCTCACACGCTAGCAAAGGAATGCTCAAAATTCTCCAAGTCAGGCTTCAATAGTACATGAACCATGAACTTCCAGATGTTCAAGCTGGTTTTAGAAAAGGCAGGGGAATCAGAGATCAAATTGCCTACATCTGCTGGATCATCAAAAAAGCAAGAGAGTTCCAGAAAAACATCTAGTTCTGCTTTTCTGACTATGCCAAAGCCTTTGACTGTGTGGATCACCACAAACTGTGGAAAATTCAGTAAGAGATGGGAATACCAGACCACCTGACCTGCCCCTTGAGAAATCTGTATGCAGGTCAGGAGGCAACAGTTAGAACTGGACATGGAACAACAGACTGGTTCCAGGTAGGAAAAGGAGTACGTCAAGGCTATATATTGTCACCATGCTTATTTAACTTACTTGCAGAGTACATCATGAGAAACGCTGGGCTGGAAGAAGCATAAGCTGGAATCAAGATTGCCGGGAGAAATATCAATAACCTCAGATATGCAGATGATACCACCCTTATGGTAGAAAGTGAAGAAGAACTAAAGAGCCTCTTGATGAAAGTGAAAGAGGAGAGTGAAAAAGTTGGCTTAAAGCTCAACATTCAGAAAACTAAGATCATGGCATACAGTCCCATCACTCCATGGCAAATAGATGGGGACACAGTGGCAGACTTTATTTCCTTGCACTCCAAAATCACTTCAGATCGTGACTGCAGCCATGAAATTAAAAGATGCTTACTCCTTGGAAGGAAAGTTATGACCAACCTAAACAGCATATTAAAAAGCAGAGATATTACTTTGGCAACAGTGGTCCATCTAGTCAAGGCTATGGTTTTTCCAGTAGTCATGTATGGATGTGAGAGTTGGGCGATCTGAGTGCAGAAGAATTGATGCTTTTGAACTGTGGTGTTGGAGAAGACTCTGGAGAATCCCTTGGACTGCAAGGAGATCCAACCAGTCCATCCTAAAGGAAATCAGTCCTGAATGTTCATTGGAAGGACTGATGTTGAAGCTGAAACTCCAATACTTTGGTCACCTGATGCAACAAGCTGACTCATTTGCAACGACCCTGAGGCTAGGAATGATTGAAGGCAGGAGGAGAAGGGGATGACAAAGCATGAGATGGTTGGATGGCATCACTGACTCAACGGATATGAGTCTGAGTAAACTCCGGGAGTTGGTGATGAACAGGGAAGCCTGGCATGTTGCAGTCCACAGGGTCACAAAGAATCGGACATGACTGAGCAACTGAACTGAACTGAACCAAACTGAGACAATGACGATCTAAATAGAATAAAGTCACCTCTATTCTAAATAGAATTTCTTTCAAATCTATGTGCATTTCCCAAAAAATCTGAAAACTTACGAGTTTATGTCCATGAGGTAAGCGTATCCATCTTTATTATGCCACAGGCATCTAAAGCTTACCTAAAAATATAACCCTAACAGCAACAACAATAACAATAAAATTTACTATACAGTGAGCACTCAATAAAGATATATAAGACATTAAACATTTGAAATGCATTTCTTTGCTTATTCCCCAAAACCTATTGGGTAAGTATGATAGAATTCATGGATTTGACAAGACAGACAGTTGGTAAGTAGCAGAGCTAGAATTTCAACTCAGGTTTGTCTGAATTTAATCAGTATACCTAACTGCTATACTATTGTTATGGCTTGTTCTTTAATGATTCTGTAAATGAAACATGAATACATGTAGCATAGAAGCCATTATTATAGGGAAGAGAACTTGTTGTACCACACAGATATCCCCAGGTATAGACCTGCAATTCATAAATTTTCCAAAAGCATTCAGTAACACTGTGGAGATCTATCTTTAAATAAGCCTTAGCAGTGAGTCAAATGGGCATTTTGTGATGTAATAGTCAATTCCTAAGATATTACCTTCTAAGCTTAATGCTATCAATGCTTATCAGAAAAATTAGGAATAACTTTTTATAATTCTC
Source organism: Cervus canadensis (assembly GCF_019320065.1). Lineage (NCBI taxonomy): Eukaryota > Metazoa > Chordata > Mammalia > Artiodactyla > Cervidae > Cervus > Cervus canadensis. The sequence goes on along the minus strand of NC_057407.1, from coordinate 34,930,066 downwards.
CTAAGAGAAGAACTAGTTTGTTATAATTCATAAATATAGAAACGTTTTTACATTTTCTACATAAAACTAGTTGTTTCTCTGCCTGCCTGGGGATGAACCTAGTCATGCAATAAAAATGTCTTTGTGAAATTTTACAGAGTAAAGGCCAAGTGGGAGAGTAATAGTTTTACATTATTTTTTCCTTTTCTTAAACAGGGCTCTTGTTTAACCTTTTATAAGGTATAAGGGACAGTGTTTTTATTAAAATAGATTTTTCTTTTGAATCATACCTTAAAAAAAAAAAAAACGGAAATGAGACTAGCATGGAAATTAAACATAACAATGGTCATTCAAAAATGCTTAATTTATAGGGAAATAAATACACTCATTATTCTCATTTTGTGCTTTCAGTCTTCTAAGTATGGATAATAAACCAGTCCCTCAACCCCCTGCTATAAATTCCCTTTGTTTGAAATACTTAGTGAGGTTTCTGTTTTTCACTAAAATGCAAACTGATATACTACACTTCCCACCAAACTCTCAGTACCTTGTATTTTGATCCAAAGGGTAACCAGTAAATGGTTGATGGATGTACTAAATAGAGAATTGCAACAACAGATTAGTATCAATGCATATTTTTTCACCTGTCATATTTAACACTTGTTAATTGCTAAATATTTTGCCCAATTCATCTTCATCATTTCATTTAATAATATATCTTGGAAATCTTCCTGTATTAAGTCAGTCGTGTGATTTTACAGCTGCATAGTTATATTAATTGGATATACTGTAATTTAATAAAATGGTGCTTGAAGGAAAGAAAATGCTTCACTTAAAGTAATTCTTCATATGATAAAGATAGTTAATAATCTGAAGAGTCAAAAACTTAACTGAGAATGTTAGAATAACAAAAGAAAATTTAAACACAAAATATATGCTCAAAATCTACATACCAAGACTGACTTATTCTATCTAAACAAAAACAACAAAAAATATCTGGCCCTCTTTAGATCTCTTTAAATCTTGGATGATGATTCCTAGAAATTTGTAAGAAAAAATGATTGCTGTAAGCAGACAAATCAGTAGCCTAAAATCAAGAATGAAGAAAAAAAGATCATATAATTAAGCACATTAACTGAAAACATTCACTTTGGGATAAATATTTTTTTGAACTGAGTATCTGAACTGGCTAATTTGATTTTCCTCCATCTCTCTGTTACCAATAGCAGAAAGAGGCTCAGAACAAAGTTTTGAATTATGCCTTTTCCATCCTAGGGCTTTCTTGGTGGTTCAAATGTTAAAGAATCCGCCTGCAATATAGGAGACTCGGGTTTCTCAGGGAATCTTCTCGATTCTTGCCTGGAGAATTTCATGGACAGAGGAGCCTAGGGTGCCACAGTCCATGGGGTCACTAAGAATTGGACACGACTGAGCAACTAACACTTTCACTTTTCCATCCTAGGGCTGGAAGAGAGATTGATTATTCACATCAGTAAGGCTGTTTCTTGGCACTGTGAACATTGTCTATACACCTGCCAGGACTCAAATAAGTGGTGAGGAAAAAAAAAAGGCCATCATTTGCCATCTAAGGTAGCTTCTTATAGCCAGATAGGAGAAGAATAAGCAGAATACTCTGAAAAAACTCATCACAAAATTGAGTTATGTGGACAGATTGATGGCAATTGGAATTAAAATCTCTAGACATTGCCACAAAGAAAAATCTTGAAACTATATTGTGTGAGTTTGGCAAAAGCACTAGTAGGTGAATAGAAAGACAGTATGTTGAGAAATTAGAAAAAAAATAACAAAAATAATCCAAAACAAACTTTTCAGAATTAAAAGAATCACAATGCAAATACACAGAGATGGAGACATAGAGCTCTGATAAAGTGATATTGAAAAGACTAAGTTCAAAGACTGGATCTGATACAAGAATGACATGTTCATTACATGTCAGGAATGACATGGAGCAGGACCTTATTGACATTACACTCCATGTCCTCTTCCTGGCTTTTGTCTGTGGAAAAACTTTAGCCAGAGAATAAGTTTAATCTGAGAAGTGAGAACATGCAGACACAAAGGAAATGGCCAAAGGAGACCAAATAATAATAACTTAGTTATTAAGCATAGTCAAGGACCTTTACTTCCTTCTCAAGGGCTATAGATAATATTCTCAGCCATATCCTATGAGCTGCCAGAAGTTAACTACACGATGACCAGACTATAGCCATGACAAAAGCTGCCACCTTTCCAAGAACTAGCCCTCAAGAAATGGAAACAAAAAATTGACTCTGAAGCTGAAGGCTAACTGTACCTAAAACGATTAAGATGATGCTGGTCAGACCACTAATGACAAATTTCAAGATGACTGTCAGAGATGACTGTACTGCATGTAGCCCTCTCCCTCAACTTATAAAATCTGATTATCATTGGGAGTATGAATCAGCCTTTGGGTAGGACTCCCCTCCACCACAGGTTGCTGGCATCCAAAATAAAACAAACTTTCCTTTCCATCAACCTTGCTTCTTTATTGGCTTTTTGTGTGGCGAGCAGTCAGAGCCCAACTTTGGTTACAAGAAGACAATGGCTTCATTTCCTCATCTGAAAACAACATGTGTTTAGTCTACTCTACAGCGTGACACGAATGTTCATATGAAGACCTCTCAAAGTGCTTTGGAAACTGTAGATGGTTACAAAAATATCAGATAATGATGGTGGTGGTGGTGGTGGTGGTGGTGAAGAATGAGGAGGAGGAAGAGGGAGAGGAGGAGGACGAGGGAGAAAGAGAAGAGAAAGAGGAAAGAAGAGGGGGAGGGGAAGGGGAAGAAGAAGAAAATATGGTACACAGATGGGCGGGGTTCCACAGAGAATAAAGCACTCTCTGGAAAGTTAAGTTATAATCATGGTATAAATTTAATCAAATTAGTGACTTTGTTTAGGCATTTACCAGCCATAAATACTCGAACACATTCTTAGTAGAAATAAACTATTTTAGAACGTAAGAAGAAATACTTTTTTAAACAGTTCTTTTATTTGATTGGGTTTTAATATCTGTTAAAGAGTCAAGACCAAATGTCAAAAAATGTTTTTGTCTTTTTTAATTCAACTTAATAAAATATTGTTTCAGTAAATGGAAGATGAAGGTGAGTTTTTCTGAGAAACAAATGTGTTGAAAAGTGATACTTTTACTTTTTTTTTTTTCTTAAGGATATATTTCTTGGATGTGAGAAATCCTGTCAGAGAGAAAAAAAAAGAAACTTTTTAGATGTGACTTCTGTTTTGAGTCATAAGAAATGGAAAATTGTCTCATGATTATTCCCTTTTCCTTTCTCCTTCAATTGCAATTGATTTTTATTAGAACCATGAGCATTAGAAAAAGAGTGTCTGTCTCCGTTAATGAACTGAGATGTGCAGGTACATATGATAAGTTCATAAATATCAGGGCTCTAAAGTGCACAGATTCCCCCCAGTTTTCTGTAATATTTTTTTGTTTCTTATCTTTATGACTAAATAATGATGAGAAAACTAATGATGCCATTACCCTGTAATTGGGAACTGAGCCTGTTTAGCAATGATAAAGCGTGCACCAAGCAGAGTTAATGGGCCACCAAGCAGCCCCACTGGGTAGCTAGTCCATAGAGCACAAAGACTGAACATTTGCAAGGTAAGATGTTGTTCATAAAAGGCAGTAAGCATCAGGAAATGTTTTCTGCTGATAACTGTCTACTGCTCTATCAGCCTCGGGAGAGCTGAGAGCTCAAGAAAAGATCTAAAATGATTCTTGATGTCAAGAGCTGTCTGCCGCCACGATTTAATGTTTTATAAACATCTCCCTGGCTTTACTTTCACCAAAGAATCCATTATTGTAATCCTACCATGTTCAACATATTTTCCCTCATAATTTAAAAGAGAAAGATATTACAGATTTTAAGGGCTCTAAGTGAAGTTGCTCAGTCTTTGGGACCCCATGGACTGTAGCCTACCTGGCTCCTCCATCCATGGCATTTTCCAGGCAAGAGTACTGGATTGGGTTGCCATTTCCTTCTCCAGGGAGTTTTTCTGATCCAGGGATCGACCCGGGTTGTCTACATTGCAGGCGCACACTTTACCATCTGAACCACCAGGGAAGCCACCAGGGGACTATAAGCATATGTCTTTATTTATAATACTTGTTCCATCATGGTAGCTGGAACATAGTAGATGCTCAGTGAGCTATCTGTTCAATCAAGATGTCTCAAATTTGGTAATAATTACTATTATTTATTGAGGCTTTATGCCAGGCATTATGGTAACACTTTAGATAGATCATTTCACTTAACCCTCACAATAATCCTTTGAAGAGAGTTTGATTAATTCTTCAGATTTTAGTTTGGAAATATGGGGCTTAGAGAGGTAAAGGTAGTGTGCCTAGGGTTATACTATCAGTAAGTAGTAAAACAGGGATATGAAAGAAACCTGATTCAATTCCATGGTCTTACATCAGACTGCATTATAGCACATCATACAAAGTGTTTTCCATGCATTAACTCAAGTGAGCCTTTCAAACATTCTTTCAATTAGGTTGAGCTGGTTTTGAGCTCCATTGTACAGATGGGAGTTTAAAGAAATACATATGTGCTCAGGATTTACACATTTATCAAATGACAAAACCAGGTCGCAATCCATTTTTTCTCTCTCTGAAGCCAGGGCACCTGGATGTGCAGTGCATTACATATTTCCCAGTCAATCCCCAAGCCAAGCCTTCAGCACTATATGTTAGAGGAAAGCACCTTGTTTTTGGAATATCTAAGTGTCCTTCTAAAAAGGGACACCTCCCCTCTGTGTCATTCTTCCCTTCCAACAAGAGAGGAGGATGCAACCTGGGTCCAAGGTTGCCCCCCTTGTCTCTTTCAATATTTTCAGTGAAGTTCTTTTCCCACTCTTGTACCACACATATCTAAATCTACAGCAAGTTTTCAAGTCATGTTAAGGTGGATCCTTTATCACAGCTCTTGATTTCACAGAATGCTGAAGGACATTCTGCTCTCAATTATACTCACCAGAAGGCTGCTCTCCATCCTGCAATCCCTAGGAGGCATCTCTCTATGGTTCGGGGTTTTAGACATCAGTGGAAGCAGCTGTGAGTATAGCAACATTCGCCCCGTAGCTACTGTCCCTCTAATCATCACAGAAGCAAACTGTACCACATGCCACAGAAGCAGAGAGTCACAGCCCAGATCCTGAGGACCTCTGGGGCATGTGCCACAGCCTGGAAAGAGCTTCATTAACTTTCTCCAAAGTTCTGACTTATTTAGCTGTTGTTTAAAATATTGCACATGCTCCTCCAGAAATAATTCTGATTAGCTAAATGGTACAGATTAGCACAAGACATCTAGCAAAATGGGCTTTCCTTGTGGCTCAGCTAGTAAAGAATCCACCTGCAATGTGGGAGACTTGGGTTTGATCCCTAGGTTTGGAAGATCCCCTGGAGAAGGGAAAGGCTACTCACTCCAGTAATTTGGCCTGGAGAATTCCATAGACTGTATAGTCCATGGGGTCACAAAGAGTTGGACACAACTGAGCAACCTTCAGTTTCACTTTCACTTTCTAACAAAATATCCCTCTATTTGAGTGGAAAATTCAAATACATTTTTCCCCTCACTGGATTTTCCAGAATTTTTAAAAGTTTTGGCCTCTACTATAGACTCATGTTGACACATTCTGGGCACGTAGAGGAGACAATGATGACAGTTTAATCACGAAGACACGGATGGGTATGTTCGTAGCTGAATATATAGATACCAGGCTTCCCTGGTGGCTAAGACAGTAAAGAATTTGCTGGCAATGCATGAGACCTGGGTTCCATCCCTGGGTCATGAGGAGCCCCTGGAGAAAGGGATGACAACCCACTCCAGTATTCTTGCCTTGAGAATTCCCAGGGGAGCCTGGAGGGCTACAGCCCATGGGGTCACAAAGTGTTGGTCCTTTAATGGACCGGAACCTGGTGGTCCGGAGAGTAAGAGAGAGAAAGAGGCTGATACCCCTGGTTTACACGGAAAGCCAATAGAGTCCTGTTCTTAGGCTCGCGCTGCTGCACGTAGGCACCGGGCGCCCTCTCGAGTGGGTGAAGGCGCAGTGTGCCTTCTCCAGAGGGTCTTAGAAGCCCGGGCAAGAAAGTGAGCTCGGCGGGCCTCCGCGCTCCAAGGAATTAGCCAGAAATAGAGAGAGAAAGACAGGAAGAATAGAAAGAAAGAAAGACACGGGGACCAAAGCTCTGATGGAGCAAAGGTGTTTTAATCAACATGGCGTGGGCATATATACTCTAGTTATTCTCAGCAAAGATAAAGATTAAAGTTCCAGACTTAAAAAACATAAGACGATCCCTATCAGAGAGAGCTGCAAACAATCACCTTTTACCTTATGGCTCATAAAAAGGAAGAGGGTACTTATCACCGGAATGAGAAATGCCTGGATTCCTCAGCCCCGAGAAAGGCGTGCCTCTCCTCTTAATTCCTGAATATTCAGGAATCAGTAAGGGCCAGAGGGTTCCTGACAGATCCAAAACAGCACACAGGAAGCCTCTTGTTAAATGCTTCCTGACAACAAAGAGTAGGACATGACTGAGCAACTAATACACACACATAATTACCACATAGAAGAATTTAATATATAGTGTTCCTTCACCTAAAAACCTTTACAGATGGAGATTTGGCTGGGGTCCCAAGGAAGCAGTACAGATTACATAATAGTTAAACACTGTCCTGGGTGAACATCAAGTTAAAGACGAGGGGAAAGGTTAGAAATCTTGTGATAGATGTGAGGAAATGAGTGGTTTCTTCATCTTTTTTTTTCTTCATTTTTTTCTTCCTTCCTTCTTTCTTCCCTCTTCTCCTTATTTTATGACCTAGCATAGATTAAGACATTTCTATTTTTTCTACCTCCTTTCCTTGATGGAAAAGACTCATTTAAGCAACCCTTTATAAAATATTTGCTCTTATAAATAGACACGTTCCCTTATTCCCTTCCACTGAACTACCTCAGAGAACCTTGAGCATAGGTTACTATTTGGGATATCATGCAGATTTAGTTCCATCCATCTATGTATCAATCAAAGCATTTATTGATTACCCACTGTATGTTGAGCAATTTCTGGGGACTGAATAATGATTCTCAGACCGGCATTACTGATAATCAATGACCTTCTTATCGGAATCTTATATTTTTGTGCTTATGTGTTCCAGAGGCAACCAATTATTTATTTAGATCCACATAGCCCTGATATCATTGTATTAAGGTATTCCATTTAAAGAAAGGTAAATCTTGCCATAAATTCCAATAATCTATTTTTCAATTGAGGAAGAAGTAATTTGAGTTTGTCAAATCATTACAATATTTCACTGAAAGAAAAAAAATCTAAAAAAACTGCTAATTTAAAAGAACAGTGTCATTAAGAAGTGTTCAATTTAGGGCAGATATTGTTATTTGTGACATCACAATCTATTCATTGCCTGATCTGTTGAAAGTGGAATGTGGCATGAAGTTCAATCATCTTTTTCAGTTCTACCCTTGACCCTTGGTACCCACTAATGTGGAACCTGTGGACACAGAGGGCTGTCTGTAGTAAGTCATTTTGAACACTCTCAGATATTGCTATCTGCTAGAGTCCTAAGAACCCCTCTCCCCTGGATACCAAGGACAACTGTAAAGAACAATGATAAACTTATTTGGGCATCAGAACAAAATTTTAAATTAGGGAGGGAAGTTATCACTAGTGATAGTAATAACAGTGCTAGCAGTAATAGAAAATGGAAGCAATAGGAATAGAATACTTTTACCACCATACCTATCCAACTCAGCAGCATCTGCAGCTACTTTTTCTTCTTTCATTCCTCTTATTTTAGGTGCATTCTCCATACTTCTATTTAAGACCAATCCTCCCCATATATACAAAATACCAATCCTTTCCATCTACTCAGAACCTCCACTCCAGCATACCGCCCCCCTTAGAATATCACTGTTTTCCTGTCTCTACTGAATCCTGCTCACCAATGTATAAATATTTTTGTATTCATGAAAAACCTCTCTTGACAATACTTCCCATGTTCAGTTTACTGCCATTTTGTTTATTCCCATATACAATAGAAGTCTTTAAAATAGTTTATATTTCCTGGCTCAATAAGATGTTCATCACTTCTACACTCTCCCTCAACAAGCGCTGGCTGGTTATGGTAGCTATGGCTTTCAAACTACTGAACCCAAAGTCAATTCTCAGTTGCCTAATTGATCCAATGGCAACATTTACCACAGCAGGCTTCCTCCTTCCCGGAAATACTTTCTTCTCTTAGCACCCTAGACCTCTCTCCCTCCCTCTCTCCCCCTTCTCTCTTTACCTCCCTCTCCTTTCTGGCTCTGGCTCTTCTTAGCCTATATCATTGGCAGTTCTTAGTACATCTGTTTCTCTATTCCCTGACCTGCTGAATTCCAGTTTTCTTTGCTTCTTTTTCTTATTTAATACTTCTATTGGGATGCTAATACATATCTCAAGCCAAACACACCTGAAACTGAGCCTCTAATATCTGCCCCAAAACCTTTCCCAATTATATCACAACTAATGATATTTCTATCCTTGCAGGTTCCTCCCACATTTAGAGTCACTCTTGATATGTCTTTTTCTTACACCACACAGCCAATCAGAAGATTGGCTTGGCTCTACGTTCAAAATATATCCAGAGTCAAACATTTCTCACTATCCCCATTGCTAATATTACCAACTCTCCCTTGGATTGTCATAACCAGCATTTCTGCTTCCACTCTTGATTCTCTTCCATCTTTTTCAGTTTATTTCAAACACAATAGTAACTCTTTCATAGCACACCAATGACTTATATTTCACCCACAGGAAAACCCAAGTCCTTAAAATGGCCTCTAAATCATAAAATAATTTGCCTGCTTTCCCCTCTGTCACATTTCCTAACTACTTCTAATATGACTTTCTCCTTGTTCATTCTACTCCAGACTTATTTTTCTTTTTATTGTGCCTCAGACATACCAGATGTATTTTGATCTTAGCACTGGGTAGTCATCACACTGGGATATCTTTCCCACAGATATTGACAGCATTGAAGGTGCATCTACTCACCACTTTTCAAATAAAATTTACAACTTTTTTTGGGAGAGGAACACCAGAGAGATAAAGTGCCTTTTTCATCACATTATACTATCAGTAGTTACTCTCAATGCAACTTTCCACTGTCGATGTTGACCTTGATAGCCTGGCTCAAGTGGTGATTGTCAGAATTCTCTGTTAATAAGAGGGGGATGATGCTGTAGTCCCTGAGGGTTGAATATATATATATATATAAGTTCTTTGCACAGGAGATTCTTCTCCACAAGAGATTTGCTTCTTCCCTCCCATTTATTTATTTATGACACCATTTATTTGTAACAGTACGGACTCATGGATATTTACTTTCTTCTTTGGATTATAATTCAATATCACTGTATTTAATTTGCTAATTTTTTTTTCCAGCCTTGGCCACTGGGAGACCTTTCAATTAGATCCTTTGTCCCTTTTATAAATCTTCCATTTGTGTGTGTGTGTGTGTGTGTGTCTGTGTGTGTCTGTGTGTGTATTTGAGTATTTCCTAATTTTACGGCACCACAAGACACTTTATGCTCATCTTGTGTACGTTCTGCCCCAGTCTCAGAATCAAACATCTTTTTTTTTTCCTAAGAAGCTCTGGTTCCTTTTATTTGGCAATCATATCACAATCCAATAAGTGGGTGCTAGATGTATTCACTGTTACTGGGAGGAATCACTGCTTCTGCATCTTCTCAGCTGACAAAGGTAGGAGTTACACATTAATGTATTAACATGTGTGTACACAGATCTGAACATTTGTAGATGTAGCTGTGAAGTAAAAGTCATATTTTATGAGAATACAAGAGAAATTTAAACAAACAAAAATAAATCTTCCCTGCCCTTTGGCCCCCTCTCTCCCCTCACTCAGTACTGCGTATCTGCACTGTGCACTGACCAAATCTCTTACATCACCAAAGCTCTCCCATTGGTAGGGATCCTGCTCAACTGTGAACAACAATATTCTCTCAGCATCAACAAGATAACTCCTTAAAAGATCACATACCTTCTTGATTTTGTAAGGGACCCCATGTCCCATGACATAATATGTAGATCTGAATTATGTAAACTGTCAGTAACACATCACTTGATAGTCAACACTCTGTCTCAAAAGTGCACTGAGAATACTGCTGTCACAGATCCCTCTGCCCTGGCTCATAAAGCAGTGGTTCCATGTAAGGAGAAGTAAGCCAAAAAAAGACATCAGCTACTGTTGCCCACCACTCCACCCAGTGCTCATTTCCTAGAGTGGAATGTCTTTGGACGGAAGTTTGCTATGGACCCCATCCCAGCTCCAGAGACATAGTTCAGAGAGTTTAGCTCAGAAACGGATCAGGCTTAAAACAGATAGCTTCTAATCTCTTTTCAAAAGACCTGAATTCACTTGTAGCAGAGTATGGAAAAGTTTAAGCATGAAGGCATGCTCAAGAACAGTGAAGCTTGTGGTGAGAGGAAATCAGGAAGGTATTAGTAAATTTAACAAAGGTACAACCTAAACTATAGTCTGGCTAGCTTCCAGGACAGAACTAGTGAATAAGACAGCTGAGAGGGGCCCTCTTATGTTCTGAAAAAAAATATAATGCATTGATCTCAGCGACTATTCCTTCAAAAGAGACACAATTTTATTGGATTCATTTGTAGAACAGTTTACATCCCTGAGAATTGTTGAAACAAGACAGGAATCAGCAGGCAACTAGTAGAGATTAATATCTGAATGTAGCTGGAGAAAGAGTACTACCCAAACCACTGCTATCCCAGGGTGACTACGGGCACACACAAAACTGCACTGGGTAATTAAAATGATATATGTGTGTGGGGAGGGGGGATGTTAAATCACTAAAACTATACAGTCATTAAAACTAAACAGGGAAACAACAAGACAGGGACCTGGGCATGGGAAGTGGGCATTAGGGAGGGAGGAGGGCACCAATGCTGAGTTGCTACAATACATGGTCTAAAACTTCTAGTTACTAACAAAAATGGATGAAATATGCACAGTAACAGGAAAATAAAACCCTTACTTTGGGGGAAGAGGAAAAAAAATTTTTTTAAAGGCTATACAAACTATGAGAGTGATTAGATGCTGTGTTTAAGAGAAAAAGTATTTAAAACAATCATTATAAATATGTTGATAGAGCTAAAGGAAAGCCTGGTAACAGATACAATGCAAGATATGACTGACAATCTATATCAATAAATAGAAACTGTGCCAAAGAATCAAGTAGATATTATGAAGTGAAAAACAAAAATCTGAAATTTTTAAAAAAGTCACTACCAGAGTTCTAAAGCAGATTGGAACTGACATAAGAAAATATTAGTAAACTCAAAGACAGATTAATAGAGGTTATTCAAGCTAAACAATAGAGAGAAAAAATAATAAAGAAAATTGAAATGTTACATACTATTAAGCACACCAACAAATGCATAATAGGGATACAAAAAGTAGAGGAGGAAGAGAAAGGAGCAGAAAAAATTCAAATAAAGACTAAAAACTTCTGAAATATATTGAAACATAATAACCTACACATTTGGAAAGCTCTACATACTGTATATGATAAATGCAAAAAGGTTCATGATAAAAACACATCATAGCAAATGTGCTGATGTCAAAGATACATAGAAAATATTGAAACCAGCAAGAGACAATAAATGACTCTTCACTTATAAGGGAACCCCCAATAAGATTAACAGCTGTCTTCTATCAGAAACAATGGAGGCCATCAGGAAGTGGGTTAATATGTTCAAAGTACTTAAAGATACATAAAAAATTATCAATCAGAATCCAGCAAAGCTGTCTTAAAAAAAAATGAATGTGAAATACTTTACCAGATAAACAAAGTCTGAGAAAATGTGTTGCTACCAGACCGACCTTAATACTAAAGAAAATTCTTGACTCTCAAAGCAAAGGATGCCAGATAATAAACCAAATACATGTGAAGAAAAAGCACCATTACTTGTGCAGTTATAAGAGAGAGTATAAATGCATGTTTGCTTTTCTTAACTACTTTAAAAAGCAATTGTTAAACAGCATGTATAGAAGATATTGTACATATAAGATACAGAAATATATACTTATATTTACAAAAAGAAACCCAGTAGGAAGTAGAAGGGTGTGTGCAAAGATGTATTGGGCTGAGGAAATGTCTATAGGCAGTACAATAATAATGATAGCAACTTTTTATTCAGTTTGTAACATTATGGATGTAATGTGTATGAAAATACAAAAAAAAAAAAAAAGGAAAGGGAATAAATATACATAGTAGTCTTACTATATGCCACTAGAAGTAAACTAGTATAAATATGAAGCTGATTCTGATACATTTAGACATATATAGTAAATCATTGAGCCATGATTAATATAAAAAGTATATGTATATAAAAAAAAATTAAAGAAATTAAAATGCTACATTAGAAAATAATCCAGTTTATGCAAAAGAAAGCAGTAAAGGAAAAACATAGGAAGAAAAAGACAGGGAATATATAGCATACAAAAGTAAAAATGGCAGATGTAAATTCAACTACATCATTAATGATATTAAATATGTTTAAATTAAATAATCTAATTAAAAGGTAAAGATTTTCAACATGGGTTAAAAAATGACCCATTTGTATCCTAGCTAAAGGAGATATATTTTTGATTCAATGATATGAATAGGTTGAAAATGAAATCATGGAAAATATATATCATGACAGCAAAACAATAAAATAGAGTGACTATACTCATATAGATTCTATATACTTTATAAACAGAAATGTTACTAGAGGTAAAGAAGAGTACCACACAAAGATAAAATCTCGGCAGCACACGGCAATAAGCATTTGCTTATATTTACACTAGGTTTGGCTGCAGCAAATTAGTTGGCGTAGCTGCTATGCATCACTTGTTATTCCTTCTCCTCAACCAGCAGGCTGCCCTGGGCATATTTATCTCACTGAGATGATGGAGTTGTAGGAAAGCATATGGTTACACAAGAGATCTTTTAAAGTCTAAATACAGAGATGATTCACTGTCATATCTGTTCTCTTTTATTGATCTAAGAAAGTCACAAGGCAAAGGCCAAGGTCAAGGGGTAGGAACTAATAAATAACAAATATCTTTAAGCTGGATAAACTGAAAAGTTATGTGACATTGAATATAGAAAAGGATGACAATTTGGACCAATAAAGAAATCCATCTTTCAGGTTCCCATAGCACACCACCTCCACTACTGAAATGGTAGTGGCAATAGAACCTTTGCTCCTCAGTGATCCTCTTTTTCAAATTGCTTAAATGTATCAAGCCAGGGACTAAGGTGGAAACATAAAGAAGCAAGAGAACATTCCAAGTGGATGTCAGGATGGTGGTATCCAGTTTCTATCTGGCTTGTTAATTTCTTTAAAGCATATAATCATATTTCTTTGAGTGATCTCCGCCCATTGCTCCTGCAGCACAAATATCAATGCTTCCCAAAGGTGAGTGCTTACTTTAGTGATTTCCTAAAGTGCTTCCCTGATGGCTCACAGGGTGAAGAATCTGTCTGCAAGGCAAGAGACACGAGAGACCCGGGTTTTATCCCTTGATCAGGAAGATCCTCTGGAGAAAGAAATGGCAACCCACTTCAGTATCCTTGCCTTAGAAATTCTATGGACAAAGGAGCCTGGTGGGCTACAGTCCAATGGGTCACAAAGAGTCGGACATGACTGAGTGACTAAGCATGAAGGCAACTCAACAATGAAAACAAGACTTTCATTGTTTTGTTATTCTACAAAAATAATTAGTCATTCTAAATGCATTTTTTAATATTTATTTTCAATATATAGTGGTCAGCTTCAGAGATTTACTCATCTATTAATCTAGCTCTCAAACAGTTTATTTGCTTTTCATCTGCCTTCTGTTGATCTTAAATCTTCCAAAAAATGATTATGAGTATAAACAACAACAACAGAAACTACCAATAAGAAAATAACATTTTCTCTCCAATGAATAGCTCTTCCTAAAATTGCCAAAAGTGAAAATATAATATTTTCATAAGACATTTGATATAGGATACAGTATCTGTTATAAAAAAGTAATATGGCTTAGAACTTAAATTCTCTTTTACAAAAGTCATATAGTTGGATTTCAGCTTGTAGACTAAGAAAATGTATGAAGGTTACTCTGGTATTCTCACCAGGTTTAAAATATGAACCTCTTAAACATTTAAAACATAAGACCTAGAGAATTTCATTAAGAGCCCACTGTGTTCTTCAAATGACACTTCATGCATTTGAAAGTGAATTGAGGCTCGTGTTAGAGAAGTGCAAATCCATCCATAAATTATATATGAATGCACAAGAGCAAATGAATACTCAGCCTTTGATTATTTTTAGATTTTTTAACTCTACAACCTAAGATGCATCCATGAAACAAAACACAGGAGCATCCTAAAAGCTTCCCAGGTAGCTCAACAGCAAAAAAAATCCATCTGCCAATGCAGCAAACAGAGGAGACCTGAGTTCGATTCCTGGGTGAGGAAGATGCCCCTGGAGGAGGAAATGGCAACCCACTCCAGTATTCTTGCCTGGAGAATCCCATAGACAGAGGAGCCTAGCAGACTACAGTTCATGGGGTTGCAGAGTCAGACACGACTGACTGACTGAGCTCACACTCAAAGGAGGATTTTAGACATCATTTTAGAGCTGTTATTCTATATCAGGATTTGTCATCAAGATTGAAAGTTATTTTAATCTGCAATAACTTTGGTTCTATATATTTTTTAAAACTGCCCACTTTAAAATACAAAAATATCAATATTCTTGCTTAATCATGCAGTCTTCATGAGTGACAGTTACATACTCACAAAAATATAAATTAGCAAAATTCTCTTTACATACTTATTTTATTATTTAGACAGTTAAATCAATCAACTCATGGTTGACTATATTTTCTAAATTCAGTTGCATAGTCTAAGAACAAATGCATATTCAGACCTAGAAATGACTGTAAAGATTATAATATGCAACCCTCTCATTTTACAGTATGTAAAGTGTGCCCACGAATGGACAGTGATTTAACACGACACCAAGTCAGAACCACGATGTAGATGCTCAACATACCAATTCAACTTTTATCTTCATGGACACAACTTATTTTTTGGTTCAGATTTTACTTTTATTTATTGTATGCTTTGGGGGCAACATCCATAAATTAATAAAAGTGACTCAGGGTGAAAGTAACTAAAATCATGACTATAGAACTGAAAATTGAAAAGAAAATTATTCTTCTCCCTTTAAAAAGATCAGTGACAGTAAATAACATTTATATCCCAATGCCAGGAATTTGAGTAAGATTTTAATTAATTGTTAGCTGGATTCTAGAGCTTTCTTGTTAAAGTGCCATTTAGAACTTTTAATCTCTACGATAATTAGCGAGCTTAACTAAGAAAGTGATATTGTACCAAATTATCAATGCATAGGTATATAATGTCATTTTGCTGTTTTTATTATTGCTATAATCTGTTTTCACTGTTTTATCTATTCCCCCCACATACTGTAAATACATTATCATGTTATTCCGAGTTCAGAAATTTTCAATTCTCTTTTTAGCTTGTGGCACTGCGTGATGCCATCCATGTTTATAGTTACTTGGTTTCAATCTACTTCAAACCTCAGACATGAAAAGATGACATTTCTTACACATTAAGATAAACACTGCATTCTTTCTATCACTTTAGGGAATATGTTAGTCAAGTTCTATAATTTTTCCTTTTTGCTCTCTATAATATTAATAGCTATGCAATAAGAAGTGTACTATTGAACTGTCAGGAATGATTTGTTACCAGATGTTAGCATAATTTGCCAGCTGTCAAATTTTAATAATTTTTATTTGCCTAAAATATGACACTTAACTTTCATGGTAAATCAAGACATATAGCAGAACTTATTTGATATTACAGAAATTGAAGTAAAGCTTGTGTGTGACTTGAACTGAGCATACACTTCACATATGGTATTCTGAATGCATCTTTTTTTAATACACCGCAAAATTTGTGCTTTGCTGTGTGTTTTTATTCATTGTGTTTCATGCAGAGCTAAACAATCTATAGGGCTTCAGTACTTGTGATGCATACAACAAAAAAACTTTACTTCTAAAACTGTTAGCTTCTTTATTTAAATGTATTCCATCTTTTCTTCCATTCTCTGATAATCTCATGTGGGTGCAAAAACAGAGGGAAAAAATGCCCTTTAAAATTAATATGTATAATGTCTCATGTTAAAATATTTGTATTTTCTTCATCTATAATATTCATAAGACTGAATGATATAAATTCAGTCTGCCAATAATTTTTCCAGGCTCTATGAGGTAGCTATTCTTAATACCTTGAGTATAATTATGTTAGGACTATATTATAAAGTTGATTTGTCTAATCCGCTCAAGTAACTTGCAATCCAGTGGGGAAAACAACAACTTCCACTGGTATTCGCTTCACCTCCATCACTCGCAATATATTTAAAAATCTTCAGCCAGTTTATGGAAAAGAAAAAGATCAAAAGTAATGTCAAGCAATTTTTCAAATCTGATTTGATTCATTTTTTCCTAATTTATAGTCTGAGAAGTATAAAAAATTTGCACACTTTAAGGTACAATGAGTTCACATTCAACAAAATCTTTTAAGTTGATTTAGTAAACTTGTTTGTTGAGAGAGTTTTTGGATTATTGATTCAATCTAATTATTTATTTTCTATTTTTTCCTGATTAAGTCTTAGAAGAGTATATATTTCTAGAAATATATCCACTCTTCAAGGCTGTCCAATTTTTTTGGCATATAAGTATACCCTCTTTTGATCATTTGTATTTTGGTGATGTCAGTTGTAACTTTTCTTTCAGTTCTGATTTTATTTATTTGGGTCCTTTCTCTCTCTTCTTTAATCTGACTGACAAAAGGTTTTTTCAATTTTGCTTATCTTTTCACAAATCAGCTGTTAGTTCCATTGATCTGTTTCAGTGTTGTTTTTTATATTTTCTCTATTTCATTTATTTTCACTCTAATCTTTATTATTTCTTTCCTTCTACTGACATTAAGCTTTATTTGTTCTTTTCCTCCCTTTTAAAGTATAAGGATAGATTGTTTATTTGAGGGTTCTGTTTGTTTGTTTGTTTCCTGAGGTAGACCTGTATCACTCTAGACCTCCTTCTTAGAATTGCTTTTGCTGCATCCCATAGATTTTGGAACACTGTGCTTCCAGTTTTATTTGTCTCAAGGTATTTTTTAATCCCCCCCATTTCTTCACTGATACGTTTATGATGTAAAAGAGTATATTGTTTAGTGTGAACATATTTGTGTTTTTTTTCCAGTTTTCTTATAATTGATTTATAGTTTTGTATTATCGTGGTTGGAAAAGCTTGATATAATTTCAATCTTTTCAATTTTATTGAGACTCATTTGGTTCTAGCATGTGATTTATCCTGGAGAATGTTTCACGTGCCCTTGGAAGCAATGTGCACTCTACTGTTTTGGGGTAGAATGTTTGTATATGTCTAGTAAATCAGTTTGACCTAATGTGTTGTTTAAGGCCAATGTTTTCTTAATTATTTTCTATCTGAATGTTCTATCCATTGATGTAAATGATGTGTTGAAGTCCCCTATCATTATTTTATTTCAATTTCTACATTTATATCTGTTAATCTTGTCTTTATCTGTTCTCCTTAGGTTATTGAGCATGTTTGTGAATATTACTTTGAATTGTTTATCTGGTAGATTGCTTATCTCTTTCATTTAGTTCTTTCTCTGTGGTTTCGTTTTATTCTCTTTTATTTGAAAAATATCCTGTTGTCTCCTCATTTTGTTTCTATGTGTTAAATATATCGGCTATGTCCCCCAGTCTTGAAAGAGAGGCCCTATACAGAAAAGGTATCCTGTGGGGCCCAGTGGCAGAATCCTCCCTGGTCACCAAAGCCAAGTATTCCAACCATATCCCTGTGGCTTGCATGTCTCCTCTTACTGTGGCTGAGCCGTGATTGCTGTAGGCATGTTAGTTAGCGGAATTGGTTCCCATGCTGGCTGGGTGCATTGCTTGTCTCTAACTGCCGGACACAGTCTGTAAGTGGGGCTGGTCCTTGGCCTGGTTTGATGAGAGGTTCTGGTCTGAGTACTATCAGTGCAGTGATGTGCAGACTTGTTCCCCCAGAGTGTGAACCACTTAGGAAGCATTCTGGTGATGGTCATAGCAGTCTTTTAGTGGGAGAGGGCAGGAGCCAGTTGAAGGGACCAGTGGGGTGGGCAGGTTGAGTGGACTGGGTCCTCAGGGGAACAGTGGGGTTGGTGGGGCACATGGTGTTAGCTAGGCTGATGAAGAGTGACAGAAATAACACCCACAAGAGCTGAGCCAATTATTTGGGGGAGAGTTTAAAAAAAAAAAAAGTTTACCAGCACTTCCATGACTACCATGACTAGAGAAAGTACCACTGGATCCTGCCATATGCCTTTTAAGCATATGTCTTAAAATTAGTCAGTGAATCTCCTTTTCATATAATCCAGGTTTTCTTCAAGCTGCTGCCTCTCTACTGGAATTTGGAGCAAGTGACTTTGTATATGAGTCTTTCAAGAGAAGAGTCACAGTTTCTCACAGCCAGATGTGGTGGTGGTAGGGGAGGGGGTACCTCTGCTGGTGACATCCCTCCTGCTTGTGGATCACTGAATGGGGATGTGAGATTTTTTTAATATCTATTTTTATTATGTATTTGACTGTTCTGGTTCTTAGTTGGAGCATGTGGGGCCCAGTTCCCTGACCAGGAATCGAACCTGGCCCCCCTGGCATTGGCAGTGCAGAGTCTTAGCCACTGGACCACCAGAGAAGTCCCAGGATGTGAGTTTTGATGGGGCTGCATCTTTGCCCCTCCTACTAATCTTGATGTGGCATTTTTTATAACTTTGGTTGTCGAAAATCTGTTCTGCTAAGTCTTTATGTCATTCTCAGAGATAGGTTTTCTATATGCAGTTATAGCTTTGATGAGTGCACAGGAGGAGGTAAGTTCAGGATATTTCTACTTTGCCATCTAGATCTGGACTACCTCCCCTTCATTATTGAAGGATTTTTTTGAGGGGGTGGGGCTGGAGCAGATATTGAATACATTGTTCAGAATCCTTTTCTTCAATACTTAACTATTTCACCCCACTTTCTTTTGGCCTCTGGGATTTCTGAGGAAAAATCTGTGGTTTACCTTGTAGTCACTTCTTTCTTGCTAATTTCATGGTTTTTCTTTGTCTACAAATCATTTGGAAAAGACTGATGCTGGGAAATATTGAAGGCAGAAGGAGAAGAGGATGAGATGGTTAGATAGCATCACTGACCCAATGGGCGTGAATTTGGGCCAACTTGGGGAGATAGTGGAGGACAGGGGACCTGGCATGCTGCAGTCCATGGGGTTTCAAAGAGTCAGACACGATATAGTGACTGAACATCAACAACAACAAATAGTTCTCAACAGTTTATGATGTGGTTAGGTGTGAATCTCTTTGACTTCATACTATTTAGAGTTCAATGAGCTCTTGGTTCTTTGAGCTCATCCCATTTAGAGTTCAATAAGCTCTAGGTTGTACAGATTAAAGTTTTTCATTAATTTGAGACATATTATTATATTATTTCTTCATACGTTCTTTCTGAGTCTTTCTCTCATTTATTGGGACTTCCATTATTCATATGTTGATATTTTGATTTGTGTCCCAGAGATCTACAAGAACTTGCTTACTTTCTATTTTTTTCTGTTCTGCAGACTTTGTTGTTCAGTCTCCCGGTCACGTCTGACTCTTTGTGACTCCATGGACTCCAGCATGCCAGACCTCCCTGTCGCTCACCATCTCCTGGAGTTTTCCCAAGTTCATGTTCATTGCATTGGTGATGCCATCCAGCCATCTCACCCTCTGACACCCTGTTCTTCTTCTCAATCTTTCCCAATATCAGGGACTTTTCCAATGAGTTGTCTGTTTGCATCAAATGACTGGATGCGAAAATACTGGAAGCTTCAGCATCAGTCCTTCCAGTGAATATTCAGGGTTGATCTCCTTTAAGAGTTTTGACTGGTTTGATCTTCTTGCTATCCAAGGGATTTTCAGGAGTCTTCTCCAGCACCACAGTTCAAAGGCATCAATTCTTTGGCGTTCTGTCTTCTTTATGGTCCAGCTCTCACAACCGTAAGTGACCACCGGGAAGTTCTGCAGACTAGATACCTCTATTCTTTGTGTTTTGCCAGAAAAAAAAAAAAATCTGCTTTTGTAGCCCCTCTCATGAATTTTTTCTTAGTTAATACACTTTTTAAGTACATAATTTCTATTTGTGTCTTCTTGTTGTTCTACTTCTTACTAAGTTATGTCTCTTTGTTGACATTTTCCACATCATGAGGAATCATTCTCATATTGTTTTAGCTCCTTAGATGTGGCTTACTTTAGTGCCTTAAATTATCAGATTTAAAGTCTTTGTAGTAAGTCCAATTGATGGACTCTTCTGGAACAGTTTCTACTGATTACTTTTTTCCTGCATATCAGGTATACTCTCACATTTCTTTGCATTTCTCATAATTTTCAGTTGAAACATAGTTATTTTAAATAATACAATGCGGCAAAGTTGAACACCCGAATCTGCCCCCTTACCAAGACTGGCTGTTGCTGCTGTTTGTTGTTGTTTCTGTTGGCTTGCTTAGTGACTTTCTTGAACTAATTTTTCAGAAAATTTGGTCATATGTCTCTGTTCATACAGCCTGGTGGCCAACTAGTGACTGGACATATTTCCTTAAGTATCTAAACTAATGTCTATCCCACCTTTGTCAGGTACTCTTAGTATTTGTTGGGATCATGCCATCAGTGACAAGCCAGGCAGTTTACAATTCTGCCTTAATCTTCACTGCCTGCTTTCACATTTCCTCCTGAGCAGTCAGCGATAAGAGAGTAAGCGTTCTTGCGTCTTTTCTGTGCATGCACACAGTACTATAGCATCTAGTCTACTAGATATCCACATTATTTTGGAGCTTTCAAAAATCTCTGTGGATATATCACACCACCCCGGCTAAGTTTCCTATTACATATTTGGTCAGCATCTTGTTTGCTCCAACTGTTGTCACACCTCAGACAGTTGCAATATCACTGATTGTTTTAATAAACGCCCTCGGAAAAAAGTTGGTTGCAGACAGTGAGTTCTGAGTCAGGTCAAATAATGACAAATTCTGTGAATGGTGGTTTCCTGGGAAATGGCAGACAAGTCAAATCATGCAAAGTTTCTAAGAAAGTGACTCTGGGGAAACTTAAAATTGTTTACCTCTTCTAGTGATTGCCATGCTTCTGTTTTTCTCAACTGTAGTAATTGCAAGGCTATTCATTTTTAAGGGAACCATACAGTAGGAAATCATGGGCTAAAATGACACAAAGCTCAGTATTATTACTAAGATACATCCATTTTTCTTGAGCAAATGCTCCTCACACTGGTGCAAGCCTTTGGATGATTTCCATAGTTGATTTTGACAATTTTTTTCAAGTTCTTATTGCTTGGGATGAGTAGGTTTTGGGGGTGGTGGTGCATAATTTGCTATTTGTGTTGATAACACTTCTCTTAGTGGTTCAATTTTAATTCATATAGCTTCATTTTGAGCTTTTGGGTTTGGAATGTCCACTTTCAAAGTGGTCTATCATTTTGATTTACCATGACTTCTCTCTTCTTTAAAACAAACAAACAAACAAACACACACATGTTTTTTCATGCCCCAGAAACTTCTCTACATGGCTTAGACCCTCTTTACAGTATGATGGCATGATAGCACTTTATGCTTGATGACATGCTTTTATAACACCAAGTCAAAAGCTTAAATGAAATATAATTGCTTCTACCATAGCTTATTGGTTAATACAGTTACATATTAGCTCAGACCCAACAGATTCTATCTTTTACTGGAAAGAGCACCAAAGAACTTGCAGCACTCTGCAAATTTACCACATATGTTACCTATCTTATGTTCACAAAATTTTATGGAATACATATTGTTATTCTCACTTTACAAATGCTAAAACTGAGACTTAAGTTAAAATGTACAAAGAGTATAAAGAAGTGATATAAATATGATATGTCACACTAACCCTAAATTTGTATCTTTTAATGATTACACAGTAGAAAGCAGTTTTCCTAAATTGTTTTCACAGAACTATAGTAATTAGAAATATGCTGAAAAAGAAAGAGTTATGAAATCAAATATTTTAAAAGCAAAAATGAAAATCAGTATATTGGAAACAGTTTTTAGATACTCACAATGTTTATTTTCTTATAAGGTTTTTCTCTGCAAAATAACTTTTGTGTAAATACCTGCTATTATATTCCAATGGAAAATTTAAGGAACACACTTTCAGCAAACAGTAGATAATCACTCTTAATATTTACTAAAATGACTTTAAGGGTCACAATCATTAGCAAGTATCATTGAAATTTCAACGGTTGAGTAAACCGTTATATTTCTAGGCAAGAAGTTGAATCATGTGCTTTAAACAAAGACGTGGGTAAGATTATGCAAATACAGATATCGTTCACTTACCTAGTAAGTATAGCAGAACCAATTATTGTGGAAAGGAGTTATTTTATTTGGTGACATATACCATAGAATTTAAGAATATAGAGTAAGATTATAATTGCCACTTTTCAGATCTTGGTTCCTCTTCTGAGTGTAAGTATAGCATTTGCTAAACTGTTTATACTCTGTGCCTTTGATTCCTTAGTGTAATATGAGGGCAAAAATAATACTCACTTTATTGAATATCTAAAGCTGAAATGAGGAAATGCCCATAAAACCCATGGTATTTTGTAGGTAGCCATTAAGTTTATGAGAGTAGTAATTATAAATTTGTGGTATTCTAAAGTCTAGCAGCAGTCTATTGTGTTTACAACACAATTAGCCAGACACAATAAATCAATAAACTAAAGTCAGAACAATTGCTAAGGCAGATCTCAACAAGTATACACAGAGAAAGGCAAAGCAGGTTCCATGCTGGCCTTATACATTTGAAGATATGTTTCAAAATCAAGAGAATGCAAATAAACATTTGTAAGGGTATGGAGAAAAGGGAACCTTCCCACACTGTAGGTAGAATGTAAACCGGTGCAGTCACTATGGAAAAGAGTATAGAGTGTCCTCAAAAAATTAAAAAGAAAACTACTCTATGGCCTAGCAATTCCACTCCTAGGTATATATAGCTGAAAAAAAAAAAGCACTAATTTAAAAAGATACATACACCCCAATGTTCATAGCAGCAATATTTACAATAGCCAAGACATATAAACAACCTAAGTGTCTATCAACAGATGAATGGATAAAGAAGCTGTGGTATACATGTACAATGGAATACTACTCAGCCAGGAAAAAGAATGAAATTTTGTCATTTGAAGCAATATGTGTGAACCTGGCAAGAATATGCTAAGTGAAATAAGTCAGACAGATAAATAAGTCAGACTATATGATATTTCTTACATGTAGAATCTAAAAAATGCCAAAAGAAAACACAGTAAATGTAACACAAAAGAAGTAGACTAACAGGTATATAGAACAAACTAGTAGTTATCAGCGATAAGAGGGAAAGGGGTAACACAGGGGTAAGGGAGTGGGAGGAACAAAATATTGGTTATAATAAGATAGTTTCAAGGATGTATTGTACAACAAAGTGAATATAGCCAATGCTTTGTAAATAACTATAGATGGAAAATAACCTATAAAAATTATATAAAAATTTAAAAAATTAAAAGGGGAAAAATCTTTTGACCACTATTTTTGTTAGTGATAAACGTCAAAAATTTGTTATTGTAGTCACATAATTTTTCTATTATCAAATCTTGATTTTATATATATATATACACATATGCATGTAGGTATATAGATATATTAAAAAATAGTTGCTTTCTCTGTGTGTATCTAGGGATAAATAGAAGAGTTAAAATGACAGAACACAACTGATTTTTTCAGTTATAATACTCATGTAAGTCTCAGATTGTGCTCAGACTAAGCAAGAGTTTTCTTTTAAAAGTGTGATATAGATTGAATTTATTCACACCTAATATATCCTAAAGGAAATCAGTCCTGGGTGTTCGTTGGAAGGACTGATGCTGAGGCTGAAACTCCAATACTTTGGCCACCTGATGCGAAGAGTTGACTCATTGGAAAAGACCCTGATGCTGGGAGGGATTGGGGTCAGGAGGAGAAGGGGACGACAGAGAATGAGATGGCTGGGTGGCATCGCCGACTCGATGCACATGAGTCTGGGTGAAATCCAGGAGTTGGTGATGGACAGGGAGGCCTGGCGTGCTGCGATTCATGGGGTCGCAAAGAGTCAGATACGACTGAGCGACTGAACTGAACTGAATATATATTATTGAAAAACAGTAAGTTGTAAACAAAAATGGACATGTCATTTTCATTAAAAAATAAAAGGTGCATACAAAAATCTACAGAAATATGCACCAAGCTCTTCAGTGTTGTGTCTTTGTGGCAAATTGCATAAAATTCTCTCTGCTATAGGTTTCTGAAGTATTTATATTTTTAACAATTATGTGGATATTTTTGTAAGTTCAGAAGAAAAAGTTGACTTTAAAAATTGAAATCTGTTCAGTTAAGAAGGAATTTAGAAAAAAATTAAACCTGAATTGCATGAATTCAAATATCAGCTAGCTGCATCCTCAAATGCTCAAATAACTTCTTTGATTAAATCTAAATGTCTTTTTTTGTTGTTGTTGTTCATAGACATTTTGTTTTGTTTTGTTTTTCCATTTCTAAAACCAATTATTATTTTTTTTCCATTTATTTTTATTAGTTGAAGGCTAATTAAATCTAAATGTCTTTTCTAAGATTTTGATAATAAAAGCACACAGCTTATGTCTTATTATTAAAAAATAAATTTTTAATTTCATCTTTATCATTGCAACATATAATTGGAACTACAGACACTTCAAAATAATCTTATTTAAAAATTTGTTAGTAAATATTTTGTGAATCATATGCTTCTTGGGAATAATCAGGCAATATGAAGTGTCTTTAGTTAGGAGACATAGTATAGTGCTTTCAAACAATGATAATTGAAGTAACTGGTAAAAATATTTATTATTTTAAACATTAAGTTGAGGAACTTATGTTTGCATATTTCCTACACACAAATGGTTGTGGCATAACAAAAATAAAAAAGAACTGCTAAAAACAATTGATTGAGTTCTATAAAATTTGTTTAAAAATGATATATTTGCCCCTAAAGATTAAAGGCTTATTTATAAATTCAAGAATTTAGCAATTTTGTTTCAATTAAATGAGCTTGCACATTTGCAGACATTTTAATTCATGTTAGAAGTGCTCATAATAATGAAAGTTTAAAAGAATTCAGTGATGAAATAGTATCTGAAACATCAAACACATTTATTGCTTGCCATAAAAATATGACATCATATAAAATGCAATGAATATATTAAAAAGGCATCTTATTTGTTATAAAAATTAAAATATCAAACACTTAATAACTAATAAACCCTGAAAGAACTTTGTTTTCTAATAAATTTTGTGATCAAAGAAAATGTTGAAAGAATGTTCTCTATGAAATATCTACAATGATGGCAGCTATTTATTGTATTTAGTAAGTGATGAAAAATACATTTTCTCATATAAAAATAGCTTAGATAGGACACTCTACAACCTTCTTGAGAAACTTTCAGTTCACTTCAGTTCAGTCGCTGAGTCATGTCCGACTCTTTGCAACCCCATGAATCGCAGCACGCCAGGCCTCCCTGTCCACCACCAACTCCCAGAGTTCACTCAAACTCATGCCCATCGAGTCGCTGATGCCATCCAGCCATCTCATCCTCTGTCGTCCCCTTCTCCTCCTGCCCCCAATCCCTCCCAGCATCAGGGTCTTTTCCAATGAGTCAACTCTTCGCATGAGGTGGCCATAGTACTGTAGTTTCAGCTTCAGCATCAGTCCTTCCAAGAAACACCCAGGACTGATCTCCTTTAAGATGGACTGGTTGAGAAACTTTAAGTCCAATTAAAGGTTTCTAATTAAAATTGTATAGATAGGAAGGGAATTAATGTCTTTGTTTGAACTATTTGTTTATTTCAAGTATACTGCATATAATTGCAAGGCCACGAAGAAATCATCAGAATTATACTTTACCCTGTTGATTTCTTGTTATATTAATTCATTTCAGAACTTATTTTTCAAGCTTTGAAGGAAAACAGAAGTAGCTAAATATAAGACCTTAACCTAGGGGATTATTTTTCCCCGTCATTATTAGCTAGAGATAACATGTATTGAATAAAATAAAGGTTAAGCTTCAATTAAGCATTCTAAATATATTTAGTGAGATCTTGAAAAAACTCATAATGCTTCTACCCATACAATTTACCAGAAGCTCTGAATAAAGTAAATTATAACAGAAGCCATAAGAATGCTCAGGTGGTTTTCCATGGTATATTACAATTGCCCTTACATTATACACAGTTGTTTCTCAGAGGGGAAAAAATATGTATTCCAAATATAAATAAATAAATCTGTTTCATAAATGCTGGCAACATTACAGAAAGTCTTTGAGGGAATGGCTGAAAGTAAAGACACATACAGACTTATTGTTTCCTCCCCAGATTCAAATGCTCTTTCCAGAACTTAAAACTATGTGGAAGCAGGTCATCGATGTGTTACCTTCAAGTGCATTGCTACAGCTAGCATACTAGAGGTTTCTTTATTGCTGAAACTCAAGGGATTAATCTATGGCTTGAAAATCAAGAACAAAGCCTCAGCACTAATACACAGATTGAGGAGGACAATTTTCTGAAGGGGAAGTAGAGATCATCCCATGGCCCTGGAGAGAACCATTGTTTCTGCTTCTCTGCTTCTGAGAAAGATTCTGGATACTGGCTTGAGCAGTTTTCTGCTTCCTAACTGTGAGCTGTCTTGGCACATCTTTTTCTGCAACCGAAAACTTCATGGTCTGAAACAGGTGTCAGGAGGTCAGGTTCCACTAAGAGAGTGCTTTACACAGGCACCACTAACATAATAGTCTCTGAAACTCTGGCTGAGCAATGACACTCCTCCAGGTTGCTTTAGGTCTGTGTCTCTAACACTCCTGAAACTGCACAACTCAGTAATTTTGGTAAAAATATACAACAATTTAGTGGGAAAAAAAATGAGCCAGCGAGTTATTTGACATCATGTATTTGTTCAACTCACTGTCTCATTCTGAGGAAGGTGCTGTGATTATCATTTTAGGTATGTGCAAACTAACTTTAGAGAAGTAAAGTCATTTGCCTAATATTATATGAGTAATTAGGGCAACAGCTAGGAATTTAATCCCTGTACCTACCCTCTCCTCAAAATATTTTATTATCATAATAAAAGTAGTGTGTGTGTGTGACAGAGAAAGAGGGAAGAAGGGAGGAAATTCTCTTCCTCATGTTTGGAAAGATTGTCTTTACTTTTTATAACAACATTTATCTTTATGACTTATGGAATTTAAGAAAATGTGTCTATACTTGGAATCATTGAGTCATCAGCTTTCAAAGATAACTATTTAGATGTGGCAATTAACACTCTAACACACTGTGGTGGATTTATATTTTGTCAACTTAGCCAATCTGGAACAATGTTTTACAGATAAAATACATATAGATAGATATATGTGTGTGTATATATGTGTATATATATATATATATGTACATATATATATATATAGAGAGAGAGATAAGTACAGTATCTGGTTAACATGGGCCAAAAGTGACAATTTACATAAGATTTGAAAGGCAAAAGTTAAGGAAACAGATATATACATCTACATAGATAAATATATAGATATAGCTTAGCTGGTAAAGAGTTGGACACATAGTGTGTGTATATATATGTATTTTAAGAGACTTTATTTTTAAATCTAATTTGTTGTTGTTGTTATGTTTAATCACTCAGTCATATCTGACTCTTTTGCAAGCTTATGGACTGTGCCCTGCCAGTCTCCTGTGTCATGGGATTTCTCAGGCAAGAATACTGGAGTGGGTTGCCATTTTCTACTCCAGGGGATCTTACTGATCCAGGGATTGAACTCATGTTTCCTGCATTGGCAGATGGATTCTTTAACCACTGAGCCACATGGGAAGCCCAAAAAGCTAATTTAGGTTCACAGCAAAATTGAGTGAAAAGTAGAGATTTCCTCCCATATCCCTTGTGCCCACACATGCATATCTTCCTACCTCACTATCAACATCCTGGACCAGAGGTATACATTTGTTGAAATTGATGAATCTATATTGACACATAACTACCACCCAGAGTTCACAGCATACATTAGGATTCACTTTTTGAGAGAATCTGCCTCCATATATTTTTCACACACAGATGGTTGGTTCAGGGCCCGAGATTTCTTGTAGCTCTCACAGGCTATCATGTCTCTTCTCTTACTTTTTGAAGTGGGACAGAATCAGGATTCAGCTCTTTCAGTTTGTGACATATTGCCTCTTTCAGTTTCTCTGACTCCTGGGCCAGGTGTGTGTTTAGAACTGAGTACAAAGGCAGCAGTTTTTCCTGCAGGACACTCTGCTCTAAAAAGTTGGAGGTTTGGAGAGGGAGAGAGCCTCATACTGTTTCTGTCTGTCCTTACAGTCTCCTGCTTGTCCATGCTTTTCTACATCATGTCCTTTTCTCTGGAACTGCCTGTCCTGCGGATTTCAGACCCTAGCACCAGACACAGAGGCAACAGCTTCAAAAACTTTTTAACTAGTTCTCACAAATGAAAAGCATAAAATCAAATTCAAACAATGATCAAATCCACACAATAAATCTCCTACTGAATGAGAGGAAAGAGTTGGAAGAAGAGGGAGAGCTCTCCTATAGTGATTCCACTTTTCTGATTGTTCCCTGATCGACACAATGTTGATTAATCTCCCCTTTCCCCATTTTCACCTCCACCACATATTTTATTTTTTTCACTATGTTTGTCTTGTTTATACACACCAACTGATTATTTTCTAATTAGTTTATTCCTCTCAGAGGATTAAATTATTTGTATGTTGATTCTCCTTCATCTTGTTTCCATTATTTTTTCTCTAACAATGTAAGCATGCCTTTTTTCCAACTTCATTTCATTCTGTTTTCTGAAAGTGATATTATTTATTTTTGCTATGCTTTAGAGTGCTTTTCATTTTGGACCTTCCAATGTGACTTTTGCTTTCCCAATGTTATTGTTTATCACTTTCATTTATTCACTAATCCCCTTCAGTTTACTTATTTTCTAATTCTGTTGTGTTTTTCTTTCTTCTTCTTTGAACCTTTTGAAATTTTGAAATTCTCATTTTCATTATTTTTCAGGTATTTAAATAATACTTATTCATTATTTATTTATAACTAATGATTTAGCTGTTTTTACTACATATTATAGGTTTCACGATTTCAACTGCTTTTCATGTGAGGAAACTTACACAGTCTCTTTGTTTTTGTTGTGGTTACTCATTTTTCAATGGGAGTACTTTTTTCCCCCCCCTGGACCAGATGATTTTTTAAAATTTTTATTTATTTTTTATTGAAGGATAATTGCTTCACAGAGTTTTGTTGTTTTCTGTCAAACATCAACATGAATCAGCCACGCTGCTGCTGCTGCTGGGTCGCTTCAGTCGCGTCCAACTCTGTGCGACCCCACAGACGGCAGCCCACCAGGCTTCCCCGTCCCTGGGATTCTCCAGGCAAGAACACTGGAGTGGGTTGCCATTGCCTTCTCTGGAATCAGCCATAGGTATACATACATCCCCTCCCTTTTGAACCTCCCTCCCATCCTCCTCCCCATCCCCCTCCTCTAGGTTGATACAGAGCCCCTGTTTGAGTTTCCTTTGAGATAGCTAAATTACCATTGGCTATCTACTTTACATATAGTTGTGTAAGTTTCCATGTTACTCTTTTTTTTTTCCCCACCTCCAGGGGATCTTCCTGAAACCAGGGATCAAACCTGTTTTTTTTTTTTTTTAAACAGGAAGTAGTTTTATTTATTTATTTATTTTCATTTATTTATATTAGTTGGAGGCTAATTTCATACATCTCACCCTCTCCTTCCCTCTCCCTATGTCCGCAAGTCTATTCTCTATGTCTGTTTCTCCATTGCTGCCCTGTAAGTAAATTCTTCAGTCTCATTTTTCTAGATTCATATATATGCATTAGTATACGATATTTATCTTTCTATTTCTGATTCACTTCACTGTGTTCTAGGTTCATCCACCTCATTAGAACTGACTCAAAGGCATTCATTTTATGGCTGAATTATATTCCATTGTGTATATGTACCACAACTTCTTTATCCATTCATCTGTCGATGGACATCTAGGTTGCTTCCATGTTCTAGCTATTGTAAACAGTACTGCAACAAACAATGGGGTACATGTGTCTTTTCCCAATTTGGTTTCCTCAGGGTATATGACTAGGAGTGAGATTGCTCGGTCATATGGTGGTTTTATTCCTAGTTTTTTAAGGAATCTCCATACCACCTTCCATAGTGGCTGTATAATTTACAATCCCACGAACAGTGCAAGAGCATTCTCTTTTTTCCACATCCTCTCCAGCATTTATTGTTTGTAAACTTTTTGATGATAGTCATTCTGACTGGTGTGAGGTGATATCTCATGGCAGTTTTGATTTTCACTTCTCTAATAATGAGTGATGTTGAGCATCTTTTCATGTGTTTGTTAGCCATCAGCATGTCTTCTTTGGAGAAATGTCTGTTTAGGTCTTTTTCCCACTTTCTGATTGGGTTGTTTGTTTTTCTGGTATTGAGTTGTATGAGCTAGTTGTATATTTTGGAAATTAATCCTTTGTCAGTTGTTTAATTTGCTATTATTTTCTCCCATTCTAAGGGTTGTCTTTTCACCTTGCTTAGTGTTTCCTTTGCTGTGCAAAAGCTTGTAAGTTTAATCAGGTCCCACTGTTTACTTCTTTTTTTATTTCTGCTACTCTAGGAGGTGGGTCATAGAAGATCTTGCTTTGATTTATGTTGAGCATTCTGCCTATGTTTTCCTTTAAGAGTTTTATAGTTTCTGGTCTTACATTTAGGTTTTTAATTCATTTGAGTTTATCTTTGTGTATGGTGTTAGGAAGTGTTCTAATTTCATTCTTTTATATGTAGCTGTCCTGTTTTCCTGGCACCATTTATTGAAGAAACTGTCTTTGCCCCATTGTATATTCCTGCCTCCTTTCTCAAAAATAAAGTACCCATAGGTGCATGGGTTTATTTCTGGGCTTTCTATCTTATTCCATTGATCTATATTTCTGTTTTTGTGCCAATACCATACTATCTTGATGACTGTAACTTTGTAGTATAATCTGAAGTCAGGAAGGTTGATTCCTCCAGCTCTATACTTTTTTCTCAAGACTGCTTTGGCTATGTGGAGTCTTTTGTGTTTCCATATAAATTGTGAAAATTTTTGTTCTAGGTCTGTGAAAAATGTCATTGGTCATTTGATAGGGATCACACTGAATCTGCAGGTTGCATTTGGTAGTATAGTCATTTTTCATAATATTGATTCTTCCTACCCAGGTTCATGGAATATCTCTCCATGTTTATGTCATCTTTGATTTCTTTTATTAGTGTCTTATAATTTTCTGTGTACAGTTCTTTCGTTTCCTTAGGTGAATTTATTCCTACATATTTAATTCCTTTTGTTGCAATGGTGAATGGGACTGATTCCCTAATTTCTCTTTCTGATTTTTCATTGTTATTATATAGAAATGCAAATGATTTCTGTGTATTGATTTTGTACCCTGCAACTTTGCTAAATTCACTGATTAGCTCTAGTAATTTTCTGATACTAATCTTTAGGGTTTTCTATGTACAGTATCATGTCATCTGCAAATAGTGAGAGCTTTACTTCTTTTCCATTATGGGTTCATTTTATTTCTTTTTCTTCGCTAATTACTGTAGCTAGGACTTCCAGAACTATGTTGAATAATAGTGGTGAAAATTGACACCCTTGTCTGACCAGATGAATTTTGGATGTCAAAAGTAGTTGGGAATGTGAGTTGGATCAATATCTTAGATTTTAGTTTATTGTTTTAAATACTGAACTTATTCTCAGATTTAATCTGTTCCATAACACATCTCTAGTCTGGCCTTGGCCAGAGTACAACTTGATTTGTTAAAGATTTTTCTTCTGATTTAGACTGATTGCCATCCACTTTAAAAAAAGAATTTTATCGAATTATAGTTGATTTACAATGTTGTGCTAATCTCCACTGTACAGCAAAGTGACTCAATTATACACACACACACACATATACATATATTATTTCTTTATATTTTTTCCATTATAACATCATAGGATATTGATTATAGAGAAGAAAAGTGAAAGTGATAGGTTTAGTTTGTTACCCTTCTATACAAATCAATTCAGCTATATCATTTCTCATGAAAAGCTAAGGTAGTCTCCTACAATGATACTGGTTTACCTGCCCCTATAATTTCAGTATTGCAACTGTCTCTTTTTGGATATGAGAAAAATATGATAGAGGACTTTAAGCAGTGAATCTCATTTACTCATTAAAAAACACTTAAACGGTATTATATTGTTTGTATGCTCTTTACATATGTTATCCCCTATAGTCTCATTTAATGAAGACTGTTGGAAGTTTGTATTGCTTACAAACTAACTCACAATAAACCTTGAAAGAAGCTCAAAGAAGATTCCATTAGCTTATTTAATGTATAACTACTTCAGTGAGAAAGAATGCTGTGACAGTATATATCATTATCATTATTAATTAGAAAAATTATTATAAGTGATGAACCTGATATTCAAGTTCTGGTTCTGCCACGTGTTATACAGATGACTTTGAAGTTTAATTTCTCATCCCAAGTTTCCTTCAACAGTTGTATCAGTCATCGAAATAGAATGCTTTGTTTAAATAATAACATGTATCATTTAGTATGTGTAAGTCAAACAAGTTGAGAAAGTCAGAAAGTCTTCACAGAGGAGGTACTATATGAAGTAGATCTTGGAGGATCAGCATGATTTATTCAAAAGTAGAAGTGTAGAAAGGGGACTGCATGCAGAGAGAAGAATATGTGCAAAGACATAAAAGAGTAATAAGAATGGATAAACTGGAAAATTAAACAGTTGGGTGTGAATTTATTAGACTGGAGGGTATATTCAGAAGGAATGAGGAGGTAGAAATTGGAGAAGTAGAAGGTCATAAGGATGCCTTACCCCATGTCTGTTGTTTTAGGCAATTTTTACATTTGGGCTCAAATGTTATTTTCTTTTTAGTTCATTAGTTTCATATTGAGTCACTGGCATAATTGCAATTTAGTGACTTGTGTGTTTTTAATGTGTGTGTTATTGTTCTATAGTTAGTATTTTTAGTTAATACAATTCAGAGATGTAGAAGGAATAGTGTAGCTAAGTAACCCCATGCACAATATCACTGGATCTTCATTCTCCTTAAAAAAAAAAAAAAAGAATCCAATCTAACAATCTCTACCTTTTAATTGGGGTGTGTTGACTACTTACATTTACTGTGATTATTGACAAAGTCTGACTTCAATATTACATTTGCTGTTTGTTTTCTATTTATGATATCTGTTATTAATCCATTTTTTCTCTTATATTGCTTTTTTTGGGGTTAAGTATGGTTTTTATAATCCCATTTTACTTCTTTTGGTGAATGAACAATACATTGATAGTGGTTCCTTTAGGACTTAGGTATACATTTTTAATATAACTTTATTTTAAGTAATATTATGCCACTTCAGTGTATTATTTTAAAAAATGGTATACTTTACCATCTTTTGTGCTACTGTTTTTATATTTTGCTTCCACATGTGTCACAAACTACATTAAGCATTGTTATCATTTTTGCTTTAAACAGTCATTTTTAAACATACTTTAATAATAAGAAAATTATTAAATATTTGTGTGCAAATTTCTCTTTTCCATTGCTTTTCATTCCTTGGTAAAGATCTGTCTTTCTGTATGACAGCATTTCCCTTCTGCCTCTAGGATTTACTTTAAAATTTCTTTTATGCAGGTTTACTTTCTGCATATTTATGCCTGAGAAGTCTTTATTTTGTCTTCATTTCTTAAAGTTATTCCTGCTCTGTATAGACCTCTATATTGACAGACTTCCCTTTCTGTACATACTTGGAAGATGCCACTCTACTGTCTTCTGGCTGACTTGTTTCCTGTGAGAATTATGCCATTCTTATCTTTGCTTCTCCATGTGTAGTGTGTTTTTTAATATTCTCTCTCAGACTGCTAATAATACATTCTCTTTATCACTGGCTTCCAAAAATTTTATTTTGATGTTGTTTTTATTCAATCATCCATTTGTGTCTAACTCTTTGCAACCCCATGGACTACAGCATGCCAGGCTTCTCTGCACCTCACCATCTCCTGAAGTTTCCTCAAGTTCATGTCCATTACATCAGTGATGCCATCCTGCCATCTCATCCTCTGATGTCCTCTTCTCCTTCTGCCCTCAATTTTTCCCAGCGTCAGGGACTTTTCCAGTGAGTCAGCTGTTCACATTAGATGATCAAAATACTGGAGTTTCAACATCAGCATTAGACCTTCCAACAAGCATTCAGGGTTGATTTCAATTAGGATTGACTGGTTTGATCTCCTTGCTGCCCAACGGACTCTTCAGAGTCTTCTCCAACACCACAGTTCAAAGGCATCAATTCTTCAGCCCTCAGTTTTCTTTATAGTCCAGCTCTCACAACCATACTGTGACTACTGGGAAGACTTGCATTGACTATACAGACTTTTGTTGGCAGAGTATTGTCTCTGCTTTTCAGCATGCTGTACAGGTTTGTCACAGCTTTCCTGCCAAGAAGCAAATGTATTCTGATTTCATGGCTGCAGTCACCATCCGCAGTGATTTTAGAGTCCAAGAAGAGGAAATCTGTCACTACTTCCACACTTTCCCCTTTTATTTGCCATGAAGTAATGGGGTCAGATGCTATAATCTTAGCTTCTTTGTTTTAATATTTAGTTTCAAGTTGGCTCTTTCCTTCTCCTCCTTCACCCTCATCAAGAGGCTCTTTGGTTCCTCTTCACTTTCTGCCATTATAGTGGTGTCATCCACATATCTGATTTTTATGTACCTTGGTATGATTGACTTTACATATTGTGTGCTTAGGGATGTTTGTGATTCTTAGATCTATTTATAGTTTTTATAAAATTTTTAAAAACTAAGCAATTAACCTTCAAAATTTTTTTCTATTGCTACTTCTCCCCATTTTCCTTCAGGACCACAATTACACGTACATTAGGTCATGCGAAGCTATACCACAGCTCAGTGGTGGTCTGCTTATTTTATTTTTCTATTTCATTTTAAATAATGTCTATTTCTATGTCTACCAATTCACCAACCTATTAACCCCTTACTTGTCCTTCTAAACACTCCAGCTCCATTTCCTAAACTCTAAGCATCTACTGGCCTTTGCCTTAGGTTCGCCTTCCTCTACAGCTACCTGGAAACACTCCCCATGTGGAAACTGCTACACTGTAGGACTCGCTTCACTTGCTTCCAGGCTCGCTGGTGGGGCTGCCTGCACTGCACAAAGCTCAGAGGTGGAAGCCACTGCTTCACATTCTGTCCAGTTTTCTATTTGTTTTTGGTACAAGGGTTAACACCTTGACAGGAAGTGGAAGTACTATTTTAAACCCACTTAATGTAAATAAGCAAGTTGGTTCACAATAAAAGAATGGAAAAACAAGACACCATTCCTACATTAATCGATAGAAAACTGAAGGGCCTATATAGATGTCGCATCAAATAGATTTCAGAACAAAGAATATTACCTGGGATACAGAGGGTTATTACTTAATGATGAAAAATCAATTTAATACCATGACATAAAGTGGTTGAAATATTTATTTATTTGTGTTGGAAACAACACAGATTTCCACCAACAGTGAACAGTGTGAGATATTACTCAGCAACAAATATAAATGAACATGCAACAACATGCATGTGTTTCAAAGTAATTATGTTGAGTGTAAAAAGTCACGCAAAAAAAAACCTACAGACTCTATGATCCCATTTATATGAAGTTCTAGAAATAAAAATAAATCTTTAGTGACCTAAAACCCATCAGCATTTGATGTGTGAGTAGGGGAAGTCAGAGGGAATGACAAAGTGGCAGTGGGGGAAGGGTGACCATTATGTTAATTATCTTGATCACAGTGATTATTTCTGTGATCTATATATATATACTATATATATATATATATAACTATATATATAATATATAATTATTATTATATTCTAATATATAAAAACTCATCAAAATGTACACTTTATATTGAATCTATATACTGTTAATTATGCTTCAGTAAACCAAAACAAAAATTTAAAACAGATAGGGAAACAGATTTAGGACTCTACATCTCTGTGTTCCCCATCTCAGCTTCTTACTAGCAATGCCAATAATTCAGAATCATTATGAGAAACAACCTCACTTATTCTTTCAACAAATATTTATGGGTTCCTGCAATGTGCCACTTCCCACTTCAATTGCTGCAAACAAAATGGAAACAAGGTAAATAAGGCCTCTAGACATGTGATGACTACATTTTGTTGGAGAAGGAAGAAAAAACTCAAACATAAATAGAAAAATAATTATAATGAATGGTAGAGAACAGCGTTAGAGAATAACTGAGGGACCTACACTACAGTGATCAGGAGGAGGCTCCTCTGAGTAGATGATGTCTGAGTTGAGCCTTGATGTTTGAGAAGTCATTCAAACAAAGATACTGGAAAAGAATATTTCAAGGATAGGGCTAGACTGCATTAAGACTTGCAATGAAAATAAGCTAGGCTTGTTTCAGAAACTTGAGAGAAGGTCATTATGACTATGTCTCTAGAAGCAAAACATACAGGATACTCATTCTGTGCTCCTTTTTTCATTTTAATTTTGCAGCTTCAGTCCCTTCTCTTAGAGCACTCTAAATATCTCTAGTAATCTTTTATAATTTCTTCTAGAGCAAACATTTCATGCTTAAGAAAAAATCATTATGAAAAACCAGGAAAAAGAAAGAAGATCCTAAATCTTTGAAACAATGAAGCCAAATATATTTGGAAAGAGATGTTCTCATTTTTAATACTTTTTTCCATACCTTCATTTACGATCTTAAACTGGGAACAGAGATTATTTCATTGAAGCAAGATTCTTATGAAATTAGTGTCACTGTTAGATTTCTACAGTGCATCAGAGCTAATATCAGAAAGAATAAAACAGAGAGAGAAAGAAGGCAGAAAGGGGAAAAAGTGAGGGAGGGAAACAGGGAGGGAGAGAAGAGAAGCAACATCAAGGACAGGATTAAAATTATAAATTTACTTTAAATATATCTTTCAATGTTGTCTATGATATTTACCTTGTCATTATCCTTTCAAGAAGTGCTAGAAGGTAACAACAGTGTTAAAAACAGCAGTCTCTCTGTACGCACTGCCAACATGAAGGAAGCATCAAGAATCCTAAAAATATCAGTACTCATAGTCTCACTAGAATAATCACAGATTCTTTCTTTGTGAACATGTTATGTGAAAGACGAGGATGCTAAAATTGTTTGCTAGTTCTATAAGGTACAACTCAAGGATGCCAGGGGAGTATTAACTAATGTAAGGAAGGCGATCAATAAAGTCCAAAGGTTGCCTTCAAGGAGTGGAAGTAATGATTATAAATATGTGTCCCAGATGCCAGGAAGCAGGATCGGCAAGACCAGCAGGTTTTACTTCAAAAGCAGCACAAAGATGAATAAAACTGAGGAAATTTCCTATAGAGGAATGAAACTACAAGACGGGTAAATTCTAAACATTTCCTAGATGTGCTTTCATTTGGTAAATGAAAGGTTAAAGTTGGTCTTGAATATTGCCCAAATCTAAGGCTGCTGCCCTGGTGAGAAGGCAGTTAGCATGGGAGAAATCTCTAAAATAGCCACGTTGCCTTGTTTTGAAGTTTATCTTAGGGATTAGTGCCACAAGAGACTTTTGTTCCTATTAGTTCAGCAGCGATAGCAGTTTGGAATTAGCCAATTAACTTGGACTGACCCAATGGTCATTGGACCAATGGTCCCCAGTCAAAAGTGGCTGGAGGGAGAATGCAGTTTGGTGTTATTCAAATGACTCCTACTGCAGGTAGAAATAGAAACCCCAGGACTGCTCACATCAGAGATTAAGGAAGAACAAATTTGAGTTTCTACAGGTATCAAAACAAGCATAGATGATGACGATAAGTAAGAAGAACCAAAGAGGAGCCTAACGGTTCTGGCCCACCACTGTACCTTAAACACGTCACATAGAGTCATACATTTCTGTTTCACCTCTAAAACAAGAACACATTTTCCTACTTCACAGCTTATTTGTGAGGATTAAATAACATAAAAGGACAGTGTAAATTGTAAATTCCACACAGATGTTAGCTATTGCTATGGAAATACTACAGCCAGGATGGCACAGTGTTCTATTTGCCATCACATTACTATGAGGAAAAGGTTTTGGCTCAAAATAAATTTGGATGGCGACATAGTTTAAGACAAGTGGTACAGTGGCAGAAAAACAACAGCTGGTTGTCTATATTAGTCTCTTCCACTGTTTTCTTAAATACTGGGTTTCTATCACAGATAATATAGCCCCTAATTATCAAACAGCATGTGGCTTGGAAGGGCTCAGTGATATGTGAAATGAAAGCCTTCTTGAAGACTCACCATGGTCATAAGCTCAGATGGATCCAGAGGGGCTTGTCAAGATGCGATACATGCTTTAATAACTTTTTAATTTGCTTTTTTCTTGAAGGAACTGGATTCTTGTGTCTCATTGAGCAAATAAGATTCTGAAAGGAACTGTGGTCACACACACAAAAAACATGCACGTTGAGAGAGAGAAAGAAATCTGTCAGGGTGAGTTTTAAGAGGTTAACATGACAAGAAAACTTAGAGCCCT
Source organism: Cervus canadensis (assembly GCF_019320065.1). NCBI lineage: Eukaryota > Metazoa > Chordata > Mammalia > Artiodactyla > Cervidae > Cervus > Cervus canadensis. The sequence continues at coordinate 34,891,045 of NC_057407.1, read as the reverse complement.
TGTGATTAAGACTTAAAAGAAATCATGCTGTGGGCAATTATGCATTTTTATATAATTGGGAGTCCAAAGCTGTAGTACTGTACCATTTTTGAGGCTACAAAAAATATTTTGCCTAACTATATTTCCTATGATATTGGCATATACAAAATGAGGTTGGAGAGAAAACCTGGTTTAATACCCATTGTAACCCAGTATCTATTATTTGCCCCTGTGTATTTTCTCCAGGAAACATTTATAACTAAATACTAATGTCAGTGAAAGAAGGCTTGGGTGATTTTCACCTATCACATTTCATTTATTTAAACACATTTTGAGTACCTACTCTACTGAGCAACCTACTATACTGAGCAATAAATATATATGCTTTATTTAGGGGTCACAAAAATAACAATTTTTAAGTCATTTCCTACAATAAAAACAAACATATAATATACCTTAGAGAAAGAACTGGGTATAGACACAATTTCTATTGTTACTTGTATTGTGCTCACAGCTAACAGATGTGGAGTCCAGGTATGAGCTTGACATTCGGACTCAAGTTCACTCACATAAGCACTAAGTTTTATGTGTTGTTGTTGTTTAGTCATTAGGTTGTGCCTGACTCTTTTGCAACCCCATATACTGTAATTCACCAGGTTCCTCTGATCTATGGGATTTTCCAGGCAAGAATACTGGAGTGGATTGACATTTCCTACTCCAGAGGATCTCTGTGACCCAGGGATCAAACCTGTGTCTCCTGCATTGGCAGACAGATTCTTTACCATGGAGCCTGCTTCTCTTATATATTCTGAGAAATACTAAAAACTGTCTTAGTGTTTGAACCAATTATAGGATTATCCCCATAGGGAAGCCATGGCCAAGTAGAGCTGTAAGTCATGAAGTCACCAATTGATAAACATTCACATAAATATAGCTTTCTGGTAGGAAGGCTATTTGCAAAAGAGGAACCAATGAAAATTCAACACTTAAAAAGCACCAGCATGTGGCTAATTATGCAAGATAAACCGTACCTCAAGGATGCTATGAGCTTAAAAGCAGAATTGTCCCTTCCTAGTTAGCTGTGTGCCTTCAGACAGTGCACTGCTTCAAGCTTGTTTGTTCTTGTTTAACATGGGAAGAACACCTTAGTTAACCATATAGTAAACTACCATACAAATTATAAGTAAATGATTTTAATATAAGCTATAAAGAGCTAAACACATAAAGGTACAAATAAAGTGATACAGTTGGCATGAATGTGCTACAAGTATGAAAACACCCAGATAAAAGTAACTTCAAAATAAAGATTTATTATTCCTTTGTAACAAGTTGCCTGGAGCCAGGTGGCACCTGGATTGGTTCAGTGGTTCAATAATGGCAGTATTCAGAATGGATTTCTCTGCAACTATCTCAATCTCCCCAGCAGAGTAGTAAATTGGCTATGACAAATACGTATCACTGTATCTCAGTTCTACAGTTAAAGCTGGAAGGAAGGGGAAGGGACTTTCCTTATGCATATTAGTATTACTTATCCCCTTAGTATTACTACAGTGGAAGTTCTTTTCTAGTGGATTTCTCCTTCTGGCCTACTGGTCAGGAGATGGTCACATATGAGCATAGGCTATTGATAAAGAAGGTAAGGCACATACCTGAAGCCTTCAGTGTGTTTAAACTGGCCCCTACCCTCAGTGAACAAGGTGGTAAAACAGCTGTTGGAGAGGCTGTTGGAACTCCAGTATAAGAAAGAGGTACTCTTGATGCATTGAATTGCAGAGGCAAAGGCACGCATAGATGGAATGGAATCATGAAGGTAGGTGGCGGCAGTGATGGAATACATGAAGATAAACGTTTTGACTTGATTCGACTTGTGTGACATTGTTTGAAAAACAGCAGAATAAGATTTTTTTCTTTCAGTTACCAGTTGCTAAATTCCTTTGTATCTATGAGGTATGTATGAACCTGCAGCTAGATCCTGGAAGACATTAAATTTGAGGTAAAGGAGTTGAAATGATGGTGCCTACAAAGAAGCATTTCTAAAAGCACTGGGAGTCCTAAATACCGGGCCATACAATGTTGGCTCATTGGGACCAGGAGGTCTACAGCAATCAGTGATAGATTCATGATGAAAATCAAATAAGAAGGGGCAAGAAGATTAGCATATATTCACAACCACTGTTATCTCTGAGGAGTTAGAATTCCCTGAAGTTTCTCAGTGTGTTGACACAGTGGACAGGTCTGAGCCGTGGGGCACACACTGTATAATTATGCTCTCCAGGGCCTTCTGCTTTTTTTCCCATTTATGCTGTTTCCTGGGGGACCAGCTGGCTTCTCTACATTCTATGAAGACCAACCTGTATTTGTGGCTTCAGCCAGCCATTTTGTATATTCATGAACTTTGTCAGGGAGGACCAGCAAGAGATGCATCTGTACAAATATATCCATCCTACCAGAAAATTTCAAAGAATCTTGACTGTATTAAGGATAGAATATAATTTCCGTGTTATGAAATCAGACACCCCATTCGTTTCATCCACTGCTATATCCCTAGGACCTAGAATGCAAATAGCACATAGTAGACAGACAGTCAGTGACAGATTTTATTTTCTTGGGCTCCAAATCACTGTGGATGGTGACTGTAGCCATGAAATTAAAAGATGCTTACTCCTTGGAAGAAAAGCCATGACAAACCTAGGCCGCAAATTAAAAAGCAGAGACATCACTTTGCAGACAAATGTCTGTATAGTCAAAGCTACAGTTTTTCCAGTAGTCACGAATGGATGTGAGAATTGGACTGTAAAGAAGGCAGAGTGGCAAAGAACTGGTGCTTTTAAACTGTGGTGTTGGAGAAGACTCTGAGAGTCCCTTAGACTGCAAGGAGATTGAACCAGTCAATCCTAAAGGGAATCAACCCTGAATATTCATTGGAAGGACTGATGCTGAAGCTCCAATACTTTGGCCACTTGATGCAAAGAGCAGACTCATTGCAAAAGACCCTGATGCTGGGAAAGAGTGAAGGCAGGAGGAGTAAAGGGTGACAGAGGACGAGATGGTTGAATGGCATCATCGACTCAGTGGACATGAATTTGAGCACACTCCAGAAAAGAGTGAAGGACAGGGTGGCCTGGTGTGCCGCAGTCCACAGGGATGAAGAGTCAGACATGAGTTAGCTACTAAACAAACAAATAAACAAACAGATGGCCAGTGAATGATAATTATTTTACTAATAGATACATCTACTAGTTATTGACTTCCAACTGAGCTGCTTTCAAAGATAGAGAACTGCTCTGAACAATCATCTCAAAATGAAACATTCCCTGGGAATTTGCGTTATGTGTCCCTTCCCAGTTCTAATACTAATTCTTTGTAAACTTCAACCCACAATTTAACTTTCCTGGACCTCAATATTTTCAATATCTATGAAAGAAGGGGATTTGACAAATGATTTCTATATTAGCTTAATTTCATCAAGCAGGTAAAAAAATTTAAGGACATAAGAGAAGTCTGAAGACACTCAACGGTAAAATTGGAACAAAGCTTCTGAAAGAAACTAAACCAGGACTTGATAAGCTCAGCAAGAAGTCTCTCATATTTTCAAATTTGCTTTCCTTGTCTCTTATTTGTTGATCTATTTGCTTCCCAGTTTGTACTGCCAGAAAAGCTGGCTGCTCAAAGATTCTGCAGCCACATAATAAGACCCAAGCAACTGCAAAGGTGGATTCATCCAGAGTACACATTCCAGATTCTTAGCATAGAGGTTATAGTCATATCTAATTTGAATCAATTGTCCATGTAAGCAGGAAGGACAAAGCCTTGGAAAATGGAAGAGATGATGCATGAAATGACATATTAGATACCACCTGTGCCTCAGGGTATGCATAGTCGCCAAAGAGACAGGTGCTGTTAAGAGCTGAGAGTGAAACACAATAAGGTCTCCTAACCTCACCAGTTAAGATTTCCAGATAAAGGGCTTCCCTGGTAGCTCAGTGGTAAAAAAAATCTGCTAGCCAGTGCAGTAGACACAGGTTTGATCCCTGATCTGGAAAGATCCCCCACATTGTGGGGCAACTGAACCAATGCACCACAACTACTGACTCTGTGCTCTAGAGCTCGGGAACCACAACTACTGAGCCCATATGTTGTAACTATGGAAGCCCATGTGCCCTAGACCCACGCACTGCTACAAGAGAAGCTACCACACTGAGAAGGCCACACACCACAGCCAGAGAGTAGACCCCACTTGCCACAACTAGAGAAAAGCCCATGCAGCAACACAGACTCATCACAACCAAAAATAGATGAATAAATAAAATTAAGGGCTCTCCATGTGGCATTAGTTTAGTCAAGTCTATGGTCTTTCCAGTAGTCATGTATTGAAGTGAGAGTTGGACTGTGAAGAAACCTGAGTGCCGAACAACTGATGCTTTTGAACTGTGGTGTTGGAGAAGACTCTGGAGAGTCCCTTGGACTGCAAGGAGATCCACCCAGTCCATCCTAAAGGAGATCAGTCCTGGGTGTTCATTGGAAGGACTGATGCTGAAGCTGAAACTCCAATACTTTGGCCACCTCATGTGAAGAGTTGACTCACTGTAAAAGACCCTGATGCTGGGAGGGATCGGGGGCAGGAGGAGAAGGGGAGAACAGAGGATGAGATGGCTGGATGGTATCACTGACTCAATGGACATGAGTTTGAGTAAACTCCAGAAGTTGGTGATGGACAGGGAGGCCTGGCGTGCTGCGATTCATGGGGTTGCAAAGAGTCGGACACGACTGAGCAACTGAACTGAACTGAACTGAATTGATATACATATATATGTATATATATAATTTTATTTTAAAAAATGATTGCCAGATAGAATTATTCATGTGCCAATTGATACCAGGTGACACTATAATGCTGTCCTAAACAGTACAGAAATCTGAGATGAAAAACATCTGATGATCCAGAATTTATAACCTAAAGTTATAACAGTGTTAAGGATAGAGATTATTATATTCATTATCAAGGAAATGAGTCATGGCATTAATAATAATCCAAAATATCTGTTTATATAGATATGATACATATTTGTCTTTGGGAATGCATTAATTTCTTTCATAAAGCAGTTTTAGCCTTTTAAGTGTTAGTTCAGGCTAATACTTAAATTTAGCTTACATTTTCTAAGCACTTATCAATTGATGGAACAGAAAGTGACATCAGATGTGTGCTGGGAGGCAAAAAGAAATCAGCCTGAGATTAAAAAGCTCTGAATAATTCATACATGGATAATTGAGAGATGATTGACAACCAGCAATTGAACAACAAATAACTTTTGTAGGTATTTATAAAACTTCTCTTACTTGCACAAGACATATTTGAAATGGTAAAGTACATAGTGACACTTTCCCCATTTATCACTCATTGTTTCCCCAGAGAAACAGAACCGATAGCATAAAATAAATGGATAATTTTCTTCTGTCTTTTGTTCTATTCAAGACTTCAACAAGTTGAATGATGATCATTCACTTTGGGAAGGACAATCTATGGAGCCCACTGGTTCATATGTTAATTTCATGTGAAAACATCCCCACAGACACAGTCAGAAATAATGTTTTATATGGGCATCCTGTTCCCAGTCAAGCTGATATGTAAAGTCTGTGGTCACACCTGTGGTCCAGATTTTGCAGCACCAATTGGAGCAGGGGACAAATAATTTTCTGTGTGCCTAGGAATCTGGGGCATTCAACAAACTTTACTCCTTATAAGACAGTTTTGTTTTGTGTAGTGAAAGCATTTCAACAGGATTGTAAAGTCACTTAAAAGGTTGTATTAGTTTACTTTATTACTGCTGTAATAAAGTTCCACACACTGGGTGCATAAAGAAGAGAAATGCATCGTTTTACAGTTTTGGAGGCTAGACATCCTGAGAGCAAGGTGCTGGCAGGGCTAATTCTTTCTGAGATCTATGAAGAAGACCCTGTTTTGTGATTCTCTCCTTGACACAGAGATGGCCACCTTCTTATTGTGTCTCCTTATACTGTCTTCTTCTATGTTATTATCTTTGTGTTTCTAAATTCTCTTTTTTTTTTAATAAGGTCACCTGTCATTTTGAATTAGATCTATTGCCTGGGAAATGTCCTAGACATAGGAGGCTGGTGGGCTACAGTTCATGGGGTCACAAGAGCTGGACACAGCTTAGCAACTAAACCATTACCACCACCATTCTAATGAACTCATTTTAATGTGACGACCATTTTAAAGACCCTATCTCCAAATAAGATCACACTCAGAAGCACTAGGGGTGAAAACTCCTACATATCTTCATTGGAGGGACACAGTAAACCTATAAAAGAGGTGGTGACTTGGGAAGAACAAAACAAAACAAACATTAGCATGAGATATATAGGTTAATGAGAAAATACTACCAAATAGCAACTGAATGTAAGGCATGTATTCAGTATAGGGCAGACACGGTTATTATTATATTTAAATGTTGCTTTTAAAGAGTTTTTATAACTGAAAAGTAAAGTTATAGTTAAGAATTAGTAGTTTTAAGGAAAATCAAAGGAAATTTAGAATATACCAGGGAAGTTCATGTACAATTGACAAGCTGATTAAATATGTAGTAATGACTGGCAAAGTTCAGAAAAGGAGAATGCCCCTGTAGATTGGGTGATGATATGTTCAACTACTTTCAAGTAGGTTACAAGCTTTGAATACACATGTCTAAAACCTATAATTATCCAGATATTCCATAATTTACATTTCTGCTATACTGACCTGCTTTAGTTTGCTAGCTAGTGTCCCACAGATCCATCCTAAGTCTTATTTTCCTGCCTTTGCCCCTATGTATATAGATTATGATGTCCTTTCCACCTTATCTCATTGTTTCCAATTTCTATCCTCTCCATCTTCAAGTTCAACCTCATTATTCAAATTAAAACCCATAAAGCCCCAACTGATTTCCATTCACCTGTTTTATAATGTGATGCCCTACATCAGTATCACCATGTACACCTCCATGGGACTTATCAAATTCTTAGATAATATAAATACTATACTAAATAATGGGCTTCCCAGGTGGCTCTAGTGGTAAAGAACCCACCTGCCAATGCAGGAGACATAAGTGACCTGGGTTTGACCCCTGGGTCAGGAAGAGTGGAGGAGGGCATGACAATCCACTCCAGTATTCTTCCTTAAGAGAATCCATGGACAGAGGAGCCTGGCAGGCTACAGTCCATAGAGTCACAAAGAGTCAGACACAACTGAAGCAACTTAGCACACTCATATTAAATTATATAAATAAACAGTTATGTGTTATAGTTATATAAATAAATAGTTATCTCTTTCTAATTTTTGTTTGAAAGAGGATTAAGGATTATATATACAATGATATATATATATATGATTAAGGATTATATTTTCTTTGTATCTCCAAAGCCTAGAATCCTACTGGAAATACAGATTTTAAAAAAAAAATATTTTGCAAGATAAGCAAAAGTTCACTCAATTAAAAGTCAGATAAAAACTTTAGTTTTGATGTTATGTAGTAGCAATAGAATTATTTATATATTGGTTGAAAGAATCTGAGCACTTAGCTGCTATAGGTATGAAATATCTCAAATGAGCAAAACTCAAATATGCTGGTGACTAATTTCACAGCTAGGCACATGCACAAATATATTTTTTCTAAGTAAAATGATAAATTTTTTGTGACAATCATTGTTTGCATTTTCAAGGATTAAAAAAGGATATCCTTAAAAAATAATATTTCCATGTGAGAATATCACATATCTAAAATCACATACAAGATACCTAGCAATATTTTTCCTGTTTTCCAAGACAGAAGAAGTTTTCAATGGAATAGAAACAACACTAAAGAGGCTACAGAAATGAAATATTTTTTTTCAATATGCAAGTTACAGCACATTCTAACTATATTATTTTTCAATATTAGCAACTATGGTCTGTTGGTAAAACCAATCAATATATTATAATTCCACTGTTTATCTTCACCATGATGTTGTTTGTTCTATTAAAATTACATAATGTTCTCCTCTCTACATTTAGAATAATATGATAAAGTTAATTTCTCAAAATCAGGGGTTTTATGGCCAGAACAGTTTAATGGTGAGAATGAAGAGAAAGGGGGATATCTACAATTTAACAGACTCAATAACATCAGCGAAGATAACCAAACAATACCAGAGAAAATTATGTAATTCCATGTCTCCAAAACAGATTTTTTAAACAAATTAACTTGACCCATGCTAAGGTATATGATGACAAACTGAGAGGCCAAATCACCAGTAATTGAATGAGCCTATAGTTATTCACCCATCATCACCATCATATTAGACCACTTAATTTGAGCAAGAAACCCCTCTCACCTTTTATTTTATTTATTTATTTATTTTTGAGTATAGCTGGTTTTGCTTCCCTGATGGCTCAGTGGTAAAGAATTTGCCTGCCAATGCAGGAGATGTGGGTTTGATACCTAGGTTGGGAAGAGCCCCTGGAGAAGGAAATGGTAACTCATTCCACTATTGTCTGGGAAATCCCATGGACAGACAGCATGGTGGGCTTTAGTCTGTAAGTCCCTGAAAGAGTTAGACACAACTTAGTGACTAAACAGCAGCATAGTTTCTTTACATTGCTGTGTCAGTTTCTGCTGTATGGCAAAGTAAATTCAGCGATTCATGTACACCTGTCCCCTCTTTTTTTGGATTTCATTCCCATTTAGGTAACCAGAGAGCACCAAGTAGAGTTCCCTGTGTACACAGTATGTTCATCAAATATATTTATAAGCATATCAAGAAATATCTATACATTGCAGGGAAATGGCTTCTTCAAGAGAGCTTTCAGTGAGTTGAGCCCATGTTTGAGAGATTGGCTCTATTAAAATATATCAAATGCTTATTGGTTCAAATAATAATAGAGGGATCGATGGAAGAGGATTGGAAAGAGGTAGCTTTTAGCATAATATGAACAGACTTCTAGAGAGGCAATGGAGGGTAATGGAAAGAACATTGTACTTGGAATCCAAACACCTTTGTTTGCTCCTACCATAATACTTAATGGCTTTGTGGTTTGTGGTTTTAGACACATCACTTACTCTCTCTAAATCTTGATTGCATCATGCATAAAATGAGAATTCTTAATAGCAACCTTTTCCTATAACAGTTTATAGGAATATGAAAAATAATTTCAATGAAGGTGTCATAAATTTCAATATTCTGCTTGAATGCATTATTATCACTTATTGGAACTATCTCATCATAGAACAAGACATTTCATAAAGTAATAGATTCTCTCCAACTTGAGCCATTATGCTTAAGCATAGTGTGTCTGCAAGTTTGGTCAAGTGCCCACAAGGATCTCCTCAAACTGGGAGATAATCTGATTTTATTCAATGGAGCCTCCTCATTTGCAGGTGAGGAAAGGAGAGAGGTGAAGGCCCTTATACAAGTGTAAATGCATGACCACAGCACTCTTATCCTAATGCCAGCATACTCTGGAATCATATAGGCTTTGGCTTTTGCTCTGTCTGGGCCACCTTTAGCCCTTTCAGTCATTTCTTTAAAACTTAAGTCCATTTTGATTGTTGTAGAGAAAAAATGTGGACACCAATGGGGTGAATTTTGTCATGTGAATCTGTTGTTAGATTTCAGTAAGAATTTGTCAGACCAAGGAAGCAGAGCTTAAGCAGCGTCCTATGGTGTGATGAAGCAGGAAGGCAGCTGGCACCGGGCTTCTCAGTTCAGTTCACTTCATTTCAGTCGCTCAGTTGTGTCCAGCTGTTTGCGACCCCATGAATCGCAGCATGCCAGGCCTCCCTGACCATCACCACTCCCAGAGTTTACTCAAACTCATGTCCATCAAGTTGGTGATGCCATCCAGCCTTCTCAACCTCTGTCATCCCCTTCTCCTCCTGTCCCCAATCCCTCCCAGCTTCAGGGTATTTTACAATGACTCAACTCTTCACATGAGGTGGCCAAAGTATTGGAGTTTCAGCTTCAGCATCAGTCCTTCCAATGAACGCCCAGGACGGATCTCCTTTAGGATGGACTGGGTGGATCTCCTTGCAGTCCAAGGGTCTCTCAAGAGTCTTCTCCAACACCACAGTTCAAAAGCATCAATTCTTTGGTGCTCAGCTTTATTCACAATCCAACTCTCACATCAATGCATGACCACTGGAAAGACCATAGCCTTGACTAGATGGACCTTTGTTGATAAAGTAATGTCTCTGCTTTTTAATATGCTGTCTAGGTTGGTCATAACTTTCCTTCCAAGGAGTAAGCATCTTTTAATTTCATGGCTGCAATCACCATCTGCAGTGATTTTGGAGCCAAAAAATAAAGTCTGACACTGTTTCCACTGTTTCCCCATCTATTTGCCATGAAATGATGGGACCGGATGCCATGATCTCAGTTTTCTGAATGTTGAGCTTTAAGCCAACTTTTTCACTCTCCTCTTTCACTTTCATCAAGAGGCTCTTTAGTTCCTCTTCATTTTCTGCCATAAGGGTGGTGTCATCTGCATATCTGAGGTTACTGATATTTCTCCCAGCAATCTTGATTCCAACTTGTGCTTCTTCAAGCCCAGCGTTTCTCATGATGTGCTCTGCATATAAGTTAAATAAGCAGGGTGACAATATACAGCTTTGACGTACTCCTTTTCCTATTTGGAACCAGTCTGTTGGTCCATGTCCAGTTCTAACTGTTGCTTCCTGACCTGCATACAGGTTTCTCAAGAGGCAGGTCAGGTGGTCTGGTATTCCCATCTCTTTCAGAATTTTCCACAGTTTATTGTGATCCACACCGTCAAAGGCTTTGGCATAATCAATAAAGAAGAACTAGATGTTTTTCTGGAACTCTCTTGCTTTTTCGATGATCCAGTGGATGTTGGCATTTTGATCTCTGGTTCCTCTGCCTTTTCTAAATCCAGCTTGAACATCTGGAAGTTCACGCTTCACGTATTGCTGAAGCCTGGCTTGGAGAATTTTGAGCATTACTTTACTAGCGTGTGAGATGAGTGCAATTGTGCGGTAGTTTGAGCATTCTTTGGCATTTCCTTTCTTTAGGATTGGAATGAAAACTGACCTTTTCCAGTCCTGTGGCCACTGCTGAGTTTTCCAAATTTGCTGGCATATTGAGTATAGCACTTTCACAGCATCATCTTTCAGGATTTGAGATAGCTCAACTGGAATTCCATCACCTCCACTAGCTTTGTTCTTAGTGATGCTTTCTAAGGCCCACTTGACCTGTTGCCATATACAGAAGAGAGAAAACTTCACACTCCTCATGGATGATCTTTCACCTCGATCATCATTTTCCCTCCTAGAAAGCAGTCTAAACAAATGCCAACCTTATCATTGCTGCTCTCCACAGAATAGGTAGTGGCTGGGAACTGGACGCCCAGACAGAAAGTACATTTCCCAGTCTCTGCTGCATTTAAGGGAAGTCATAAGATTATTCCTTGCCAACGGAATATAAGTGAAAGTGGCATATGTCACCTGTGTTGTTACAAGGTTAAAAAGTGTGAAAGCCTTCTCTTCCCTCATTCTTCCTTTTATTCTACCTGAGCACAATTGAGCCTAGAATGCTAGACTTAAGGAAGAAGTTCAGAGACGGAAAGATCTAAATTCCTAAATCTTCAAATTGAGTAGAGCCACATTCTGTCTAGGAACACCTGTATCAGAACTGTCATCCAAGTAAGAAATCAGTTTCAATGTGTTAGTCAATACAATCTTGAGGTTTATTTGTCACATTAGCTTTCATTACTGTAACTAATATTGGAAAGCACTGGTAAATAAGACAGATATAAGCTGAGTTGAAGGAAAGTTGGAAATAAGCTTTGTTGTTTATTTCTTACACAATAGTCATCCTCATTTCTCAGGGTTAGTTTCTCCAGATTCAGGTCATCCCATATTATATTTTCTAATTTTTTAAAAAAGTTCAAAATCAGAAAATATTTGAACTTTTTTGCAAACTTTAAAGGTGAAGTTTTTGCAAACTTTAAAGGTGAAGATAATGAAGCATCTCATTATTTTCTCTTGCTCAAGGTCTACTGAAATTTCACATGCATAAATGCACCGGAAAAGAACACGCATTCACATTTGTCTTTTTCATTATTCCATTCAGAAACCATTTGTACCATGAACTGTTCCACTAACCTTGGATCCTTTCCCAGGTCTTCTCTCCTACTGATATGATATTGATTACTAGAACACTCTTCTAATATACTCATTATCAGAGAAGTGCACAAGATTCTGAAAACAACCTTTAATTGTGTGAGCATTTAAAGTTAATTTGGTCTTCATTACTCTATTTTAAATGAGGCTTCATTTTCATACTAAAATTACTCATACCTTGATTTTATAACACAACTCATTTGCCCCCTTAAAAGAAGAATGTTTTTTAATTTAAATTTTTGTAAATGTATCATCTATCAAGAATTCAAAAAAAGTACAGTAAATGCTATTTAACATCTTATTGGTCATCTGTCACTGTGTGAATGGTAGTCAATAATAATTTGTCAACCAATTAACAGAGTTAATAAATAGTCACAGAATAACCTAATCTGCCCGCCACCAGTTGTCACTAGTTGTGAATTAATGTACTGAAACTCTTCAACATCACACCTGATACCCAAACAAGATGGAGAGCAAACATGACATAACAGATGATGATTAATGATAAGGATGACATAATTCACTAGTAATATTTTAGGTCCTAGAAATCCTTTTTCTTCCCTCTCCTTGTTAATTTTGCAAACATGTACATATACCAAAGACTCTTAGGTACTGTATGCACTCTTGGCAATTTTTGCAAAAATACATGTATAAATATAAAAATGAAACTGAGGTCTAAATTATCTGATTATATAATTTCTGCACTTGGATTGTCCCAAAATAGGAAAAATTATAATATGTTATTTAAAAAAAAATTAAAATATTGACATTTATCCAAGTAACAAGGGACTGCGTAGTCATGTTTATAAAACTAAGACTGCTTATAAAATCAAATAGTCAAAGGAGTATATTCTGAGAACAGAGGAAAGAATAATATGAAAGAATTAGACTGGTTCTTTTACATCATACAGTCAGAATTGAAAAAGATTTTCCACATTATCTAATCCAAATCTGTCCCAATAAAATAATTTCATTAATTGTTGTTGTTTAGTCACTCAGTCACGTCTGACTCTTTGTAACCCCATGAACTGCAGCACACCAACCTTCTCTGTCATTCACCATCTCCCGGAGCTTGCTCAAACTCATGTCCATTGAGTTCGTGATGCCATCCTACCATCTCATCCTCTGTTGGCCCTTATCCTGCCTTCAATCTTTCCCAGGATCAGGGTCTACTCTAAGGAGTTGGCTCTTTCCATAAAGTGGCCAAAGTATTGAAGTTTCAGCTTCAGCATCAGTCCGTCCAATGAATACTCAGGACTGATTTCCTTTAGGACTGACTGGTTTGATTTCCTTGCAGTCCAAGGGACTCTCAAGAGTCTTCTCCAACACCACAGTTTGAAAGCATCAGTTATTTGGTGCTCAGCCTTCCTTATGGTCCAACTCTCACATCCATACATGACTAATGGAAAAACCATAGCTTTGACTACACGGACCTTTGTCGATAAAATAATGTCTCTCTTCAATATGCTATCTAGTTTGGTCATCAGAGAAGGCAAGGGCACCCCACTCCAGAACTCTTGCCTGGAAAATCCCATGGACGGAGGAGCCTGGTAGGCTGCAGTCCATGGGGTTGCAAGGAGTTGGACACGACTGAGCAACAGTTTCACTTTTCACTTTCCTTCATTGGAGACGGAAATGGCAACCCACTCCAGTATTCTTGCCTGGAGAATCCCAGGGACGGGGAAGCCTGGTGGGCTGCCGTCTATGGGGTCACACAGAGTTGGACACGACTGAAGTGACTTAGCAGCAGCAGCAGTTTTGTCACAGATTTTCTTCCAAGGAGCAAACATCTTTTAATTTCATGGCTGTAGTCACCGTCCGCAGTGATTTTGAACCTGAAGAAAATAAAGTCTGTTACTGCTTCCGTTGTTTCCCCATCTATTTGCCTTGAAGTTATGAGACTGGATGCCATGATCTTAGTTTTATGAATGTTGAGTTTTAAGCCAGCTTTTTCACACTCATCTTTTACCTTCATCAAGAGGCTCTTTAGTTCCTCTTCACTTTCTACCATAAGGGTGGTGTCATCTACATATCTTAGGTTATTGATATCTCTACCAGTAAGTCTGATCCCAGCTTGTGCTTCATCCAGCTGGGAATTTCTCATGATGTACTCTGTATATAAGTTAAATAAGCAGGGTGACAATATACAGCCTTGATGTACTCCTTTCCCAATTTGGAGCCATTGTATCTTTGATACAATTTGTATGTGTGTGTGTGTGTGTGTGTGTGTGTGTGTGTGTGTGTGTAGGTATACACACACATACATATACATACATACACACATGTATATATATACATATACTCCTCAACCAGAGAATCAGGGTACATATATATATTACACATATATAAAGAGACAAATTTAATATGAGAAATTGGTTTGTACAAATGTCACAGTTGGCTAAGTAAGTCCAAAGCTCTTAGGGTAGGCATTTAAGAAGCAAAGATCACAAAGAGGCTGAAATCCCATGAACGTGAGCCGAAGCGGCTGTCTTCGGTGAAAGTCTCTCTCGTTCTCCCTCTCGCTCTGTCTCTCTCTCAGGTCTAAGTGCTCTTTTAAGGCCTTCCAATGAATTAGTTGAGGTCCATCCAAGATAATCTCGATAATTTAAAGTCAACTTTTTAGGATTTTAATTATGTCTTCAAAACCCCTTCATCATAGCACCTAGATTGTGTTTGAATCACTAGGTAAACGTTTTATTTATGGTACAAAATGGCCTGTGATTCCCTTCCTTCTTCCAACTCTCACAAGACTATCTTGTATAACCCACCTGTCCAGAAACTTACAAGAAAGGAATTTGGAGGGTGGGTGATTTAGCACAGTCAAACTGACACACCAAAACACACATTCTGATTCAGAAACTCTGGGGATGGAGCACAGAAGGTTTAATAGGCCCTCTAGGTAATTCTGATATACACTGAAATTTGGGAACAACATAAAAATGCTCCAATCTTTATGTATTTTTTTTTTTACATTCTGTTGATAAAACTTTTGCAAGCTAGTCAAAAAAGTCTATTTTACACATATTGTGTTAAAAGCACAGTTTATCTTTTAAAATATACTATTTTTTTTTTTGCATATTCTGTCTGATTAGCTCTGATCTCACACCATATTACCTATAGTATTTTAAATTTGGTCAATATAAGTGTTTCTAAGAATTTATGATAATATAACTATATTATTTTCCCATATAAACTGATTATTTGAATTAATCAAATTTAATTTATTCTTCCATAACCTATGTTCCTGTAAACATGCATCACCAAATATCAATCTCAAAAATAAACAGTATATTCATTTAAATATTCAGCAAAAATTATGTGTATTCCTATCATGTGCCAATATAAAGAGGTAAAACTATATATACTGAAAATGAGAATCATTAGCCTATTTAAAAGAAGTGTGGCTCAGATGGTAAAGAATCTGTTGGCAACACAGGAGACCCGGATTCAACTGCTTCATCGGGAAGATCCACTGGAGAAGAGAATGGGTACCCATTCCAGTATTCTTGCCTGGAGAACTCCATGGATACAGGGTCCTGAAGGGCTATAGTCCATGGAATTGCAGAGTCAGACACAAATGAGCAACACACACACACACACACACACACACACACACACACACACACACACACAGCTGCCTATAATCTGATGGTTTATTAACAAGACTGTCCTAATTTTAGAGATAGTTTCACCAGGCTCAATTAGTTTGATGCTTTTAAACATTAAACTCACATAACTGATGCACCTGGTTTTATTTCTGTGTTCACCAAATACTTCTGTGGTTCTAACTTATACTTTATGGCATTGCCTATGGGAAAAGTGTATTATGCCTACTGATGCAAGTATGGTCTACATGGTAGTTATATTTAAAATAAAAAATTCTCTTATAGTAATATACCAAGAGTTTGGTAAAAATCTTATAAGTGGGAAATGACCTCAAATTTGTGAAGACATTCTAAGTACATTATTTTTAATATCAATGGAAAACATTCATTGCACCTGTGCACCAAAATGTTTGGGCATTTCAGTATTATTTCTGATGTTAAAAATGTTAACGTTAATATCTATCAAGACATATGTGGTCTTGATAGAATTTAAAGCAATAACCCATACTATGCAATATCATCTTTCAGCTATAAAGAATAAGATAGATTCACAGACAGATCCCCAAGAAATGTTCTTGTATATATTTTAAGATATTTTAGAAAATAATTCATTCTATATCCAAGATTGACAAACCATTTCTTAAAGGGCTAGATAGAAAATATTTAAGACTTTGCAGATCATGAGACAAAAATCGAGGCTGTCATATAGGTAGGTTCTTACATAACTTTTTAAAAGTAACAATTTAAAAACTGCAAAAACCAACCTTAGCTCACAGTCTGTAAACAAAAAGGAGGCCAACAAATTTTGACCACCAGGCTAAAAATTTCTGATCCCTGTTGTATATAATTCCATTTCTATACATGGCTATGATGACATAAACGCCTTTTTACAGATATCAAAAAATACCAAAACTGATAGTATGTGTATCTGAGAACAAAAATGATACTGAAATGGGGATGTGGTAGTCAAGGGGTTATTGCTTTACCTATATTATTTAAAATTTTAACATATGGTTTACATACACACACACACAAGAGGGACCAACATTCAAAACTCTTGAAGATGATACAAACAAGGAGAGCATTCTAAGTAGTAAGCTGCCTGGACTCCTGTACCAGTTCCAGATCAATTTATGTAGAGTTCTGAATTCAAGATTTTAAGCTTTTCCTCATATGTGGGGCCTCCAATACCAATATGCAGAGAAGAAACTACATGAAAGTTTAACTTCCTCCTTTATTACCTACTCCAACTTGCCACTGTGAAGGTGGAAAGCAAAAGGTAAAGAATCACCAATATGTCTCTTGAGTGCATAGACTTAAAATTACCCCCAAGCATCCACCTCAAATACTTTTCCTTTGAAATACCATTTTTTTTTCTGTAGAGCATAAATCCCTTTCAAACTCCTTTCCAGATTTTCACCCAAGATGGAGCTAACTAGAGTATATGCAGCAGCATTTCTAGTTACTATTTATTTAATTTGCATAACATTTTCCTCAACATATTTCCATTCTTATGAGTTTGCACAGTGTAGCCTTAATTTAGATTTAACTCTAGTTGGTCAGATTTTTACCATATTCTTGGTCTTTCTCACTTTGTGATTAAAATTATGCAAACTATTTCAGTTTTGCTTACTTTCTTATCACTTCTCCATAGCTTCTTTTGGCCTATATGTTTTCTCTGGAATTAACTGACTTAACTTCTCTTATTTCTGTTAGTTAGCAAAAATGTCTTTTCCTCCTCTCACACAGAAGATTTTTCATTTCTTACCTTTCTAATCAGTATCTCACACTAAATATTGCAAAGTGAAATGAGTTTATAAAATTAAGAGGTGAAGTTTCTTGGTTGTTCCAAGGTGTAAACATGTATCATGTTGCAAATCCTTCTGAGTGTGCTTTCAAAGACTTTATTCTTTTCTGATCTGTTTCTCTGGAAGAAATTCTCAAGAAATTGTCATTAATTCCTATAATTAGGGTTTATCTTTACCCCATTCACTTTAGGCCATTCTAGTTCTTTTTTACATTTCAGCAAGATCTCATTCTTACCTCAAAATCTAAAATTAAAAAAAGAATGAGATATATCTGAAGCAAAGGTTTCTTTTCTTTTTAAATTTACCAATCCCTACAATGACTTCAGAGGCACCACCACAGGCCCTTGGAACCATACAGAATAGAGATTGAAAAACCTCTAGATTATAAGTTTTGTGAGCAAACATCTACATCAATGCTTATTAAACTACTTGTGGTGAAAGAACCAGTATGTTGAGAAACAATCATCTATGAGATAATCATATGTCAGCACGTCTCAAGAGTGCAAGAGATACTCATTGCCCTTTATTCTCAACTATCTTTACAAGAAGGTTTGTCTTGTGAACAACTTTGGAGGACAGAGTTTTCCTCTGAAGCAAAGAACACATTTGCTTATAACCTGAAATGCAGAAGATAGCATCTGTCTTTGGAGCAAACAGCAGGTATGCTTACTGTTCAATATAAAATATAAGGCTTGTTAAATTCAGGGTTCCTTACCTATAATTCAATTCACTGCATGTGCAAGAGTAATCTGGCACTGTTTGTTCACTTTGGCAATAATTGGGTTGATGGAACAATACTAAAAATGCTGCTGCTCTGGTTACTTCAAGTGATAAACTGTCCTTAGTCTACTCTCTGAGTCCAGAGTCTGTTGTCTTCATACCTGATCCATGAAATATTGGCAGGCTAACTTGTTAAATGGTACACATCATGGAATACAATGATAATCCCTTCATAATTTTTCATACAATATTGATTTCTACTTGAAATCTGGTTAAATATGATTATTTTATCACATACTGATATATTTATTTTTTAAAAGAGCCTGCGTTAAGTAGCTCTAAGATAATTCCCAATGATACCTAACTCCTGGTTTTAATACCCTTGATAATCTTCCTAAAAGGGTGAGATAGATGCTGTGACTTTCTTCTAATGACCAGAATATGGCAAAAAAGGATAGGCTGTGATTTTTGAGATCAGGTTACAAATAGACTCAGGCTTCTATTTTGATTTTCTTCTTTTTCTCTTGCTTGGCACTGTGATGGAAGCCAGATACCATGCTATGATGCTCGCTATGGAAAGGGCACATGACAAGGAACTGATAGAAGCCTCTATCCCATAGCCTCTATCCCATGAACTGAAGTCCTCAGTCCAACAAACCACAAGGAACTGAATCTTGTTCAGAACCATGTGAATGAGGCCAGAAGCAGATCTTCCTTAGTTGGGCCTCCAGACGGCACCATGGACCTGATTGTCATTGTGATTGCAGTCTGATGAGAAACTCTTGAAATGGAAGACCCAGCTAATCTATGCCTAGATTCCCAAAAGTACAGAAACTGAGAGATAATAAATATTTGATGTTTTAGGCTGCTATATTTTGGGGGTAATCTGTTAAACAGTGAGGCATTTCAAGGACTGGTATCAGTTAATGGAGACCCTTGCCCTCTAGATAATTCCTTCCCTAGCTCTTTGTGGGAAGGAATCTAATTTACCTTATTCATCAGTGAATCTTCATACAATGTAAGGTACATGATAGGTTACTAATAAATTATTTTTGAAAAGATTCA
Source organism: Cervus canadensis (assembly GCF_019320065.1). Taxonomy (NCBI): domain Eukaryota; kingdom Metazoa; phylum Chordata; class Mammalia; order Artiodactyla; family Cervidae; genus Cervus; species Cervus canadensis. The sequence continues at coordinate 34,871,698 of NC_057407.1, read as the reverse complement.
TGAGTCACTGGTCAAGCCCAATTATGGTCAGAATGTATGTTAATGAGATATAACCTGAGAATTGAGAAGTATGAAGGTAAGACTCAGGTAGGACAGCTACTATATCACAATAAAGATGGTAGGTGATACATATAAGGAATAGAAGAGAAGTTTGGAAACAATAATTTAAATAATAATAAATGAGATCTATTCCTAATCCACATAAATGTACCTAAATACATATATAAACATACATGAACCTAAATACATATATAAGAAATTTGGCTGAATTAGATATTCACCTATTAATATAAAACCCTTGTTCTTTTAAATGTTCTATTATAACTAACTTTAATTTTATATGTAATTTTAAAAGGCTACTGCTAACATTTGATCACAAATCAGTGATTAAAAATGAGAGAGTCAGACAATTGCTATTGATTGAGTAACTGAAGGCATTTAAACTGTGTGTCCCACTGTGACTGCAACTGTAAAAAGACCATCAGGTAAATGAACTCTATAGTCTCTTCTAAAACGTACAGATTCTATGAATCCTGACTCCTTCTACAAAAGTTAAAATAAGTCAGCCCACACAGACCTGAAAGAAACATTTCATGAGCCTCTTTGAAAAGCAGATCTAGTTCTAATTTAAGGCTGCCCCACAAATTTGATAAGCTAGTATTTTGAAAACAGAAAAAACCTAGGACTTTCTGGTGGTCTAGAAGTTAAGAATCCACCTGCAAATGCAGGAGACAAGGGTCCAGAAAGAATCCATATGGCACAGGACAACTAAGCCAGTGAGCCACAACTACTGAAGTCTGCACACTCCAGAGCCTGTGCTCTCCAAGAGAAGCCACTGCAATGAGAAGCCCACACACCATAATAGTTGCTTCCACTTGCCACAAATAGAGAAACTGCACACAGTAATGAAGGCCAGTGTAGTTATTAAAAAAAAGATTAAAATTACTTCTCATGGTTAAAGAAGTAACTTCTCAAAAGAATAATAATTATTTGATGTCACTGCAGTTTCATTTACTTTACAAGAATTACAAAAGACAGCTTCCTACACATGATAATTTTCTTTCAAATAATATAAATAATTTCTAAAATTTAACTCATCTTTTATTTTTTCTATATTATGACTTTAGTCATTTCATACTTACTTTTGATTAAATTTTAGTTGACATAGGATCCGTCATTCTAGCTTGCAGTTTTTCTATAGCCTGATACCTCTTCAACTGAATTCATGACTTGAAAATAACAAATCAACCAAGAACTTCCATTATGCATTGTTATATTTATAAAGAAATTCATTTTTCCTAGTAATAAAATTATAGCTCATTTCCAATTTTCTCTAATGGATTTTCTTATTGTATACATTCAGGTTTTCCCCATTAGATTTCTTTAATGTAAAGTACAACAGTAATTTCCCACACCTGTTCAAGCTGGAAGTGTTAAAAAAAAATTATAAAGTAATAAGATGAATAACTTACCACCCAGGGAAGCAAACCTACTTAGATAATAGGCTTAATAGCTAGCTAAAATTCAGTAGCTCATTCTAATTCAATAAGAAGAAATGGATGTAATATTTATGCTTTAAGAAGTAAATTGATGATTCTCATATTGAGAAATATTTCAGATTATCAGTGAACCAAATTTTATAAACAAAGACAACAGTAATTTTTTACAAAATATACTTCACAATAGAAAAGAGAACATAACACACATAAAACTCTAGAGAAAATGTGTTTCATTAGTAAAAGGTTGTGTATTTTCAGAATTTAAGAAATCACAGAATGAAAAATGTTGATTTAGGAGTGATAAAGGCACTAGAGATGTAAATTAAAGAAGTTTCTATGACTTATACTTTTTTGAAAGTGGAGTTTCTTTGCTGATAAAAAGTAAAGAGTTATTGAAAGTGCTTATCTGCATAAAATGGCAGATATCATCTGACTGTTCATAAGATTCCTCAGTATTGGCTAGAATTTATACAGGGTGCCTTCATTCAGTCCCTTTACTTCATATGGCGATACAGTTATTTCTAAGGTTCAATAATACACATTCTCTTACCAGGATATAATTGGACAAACTGAATTTGTAACTGTGAGCACACCCAGAAATGTCACATTTCAATTTAAAACTCAACTAATCTGGTGTGACAAGCTCACCATTAAGAAACCTGGGCTGTTCTTCATGTGTGGAAAGAATGCTTAAAGGGCCCCTCAGGAAACTCTGAGGCATTAAGTATTACTTCCAGCAGACTAGGGTCATTAGAAAATTTGGGAGACCTTGAAGTAAGAGGGGAAAACTCATCTCATAAATATTGAAGACAGAAATTGTTTGAAATAAGTGATTTTCTATTCAGAGAATAGAATTCAGAGAAGATGACTTTAGAAAACTTTATAAAGAAGGAAAAGGTAATAACTTTCATGGTATAAATTCACCATATGGCTATTTTCTATAGTGTCTTAGATTCACTGATCATAGAACAAGTGGACTTCTGTGTGTTAACAACACATTTTGTACCTATATAAATACAATGGATAAAATACACAACACATAACTATACAAGCCCATAGACTCCATAAAACAACCATTGGGATTATTTCAGCAATCATTTCCAAATGTGAGGAAGTCATTAAAAGGAATAGTATCAATATACTTAAGGAAATACATTTGTCTTTCAAAATCAGATATAAAATTTATTGCAAGAAAAGCTTTAAAATGTTCTTAAAGTAACTTAAAGCAGTAAGCAAAGAAAGAAATGCAGTGAAGAAATGAATTTATAGAAAAATCTCATCAGTATCGTTGAATTCTTTCCAAAACTTGGATTTTAACATTTCCAGATGGTCGAAGAGAAGATTCTGTAGTAGTTAAAAAGTCTCATACTATGAAAAACATATATAAATGCCATTCTATGCATAGCCTGGCTTTGTGAAAAAAATTGAAAAAGCAATTAAGACAGTGAAAAATACATTTTTTTAGTTATATTAGTTGGAAATACTACAAAGCTCAGCTTTCAGATATTGTGCCAGTTATTACATACTGTGAAAATAGAGCTTGCTTTTATTTATTAAACTATAAAATTATCATAACATTATTGACCCAATGTTAAAATGCATCAACATACTATAGACAATTATAAAATTATACTCCTAAAACTGATTTATCTATTTATGACCTTCTTCCTCTCTAATTCAGTCTTTGAGTTGGAAATATACATTTATCAAATCTTCACTTCTATTTGTCTATATGTAATGGATTAGGCAGAAGAACCAGAGATCAAACTGCCAACAATCGCTGGATCGTCAAAAAAGCAAGAGAGTTCCAGAAAAACAACTACTTCTGCTTTACTGACTATGCCAAAGCCTTTGACTGTGTGGATCACAATAAACTGTGGAAAATTCTGAAAGAGATGGGAATACCAGACCACCTGCCCCACCTCTTAAGAAACCTATATGCAGGTCAGGAAGCAACAGTTAGAACTGGACATGGACCAACAGACTGGTTCCAAATAGGAAAAGGAGTACGTCAAAGCTGTATATTGTCACCCTGCTTATTTAACTTACATGCAGAGTACATCATGAGAAACACTGGGGTTGAGGAAACACAATCTGGAATCAAGATTGCCGGGAGAAATATCAATAACCTCAGATATGCAGATGACACCACCCTTATGGCAAAAAGTGATGAGAAACTAAAAAGCCTCTTGATGAAAGTGAAAGAGGAGAGTAAAAAAGTTGGCTTAAAGCTCAACATTCAGAAAACTAAGATCATGGCATCTGGTCCCATCACCTCATGGGATATAGATGGGGAAACAGTGGAAACAGTGTCAGACTTTATTTTTTTGGCTCCAAAATCACTGTAGATGGTGATTCTGAAATCAGTTCAGTTCAGTCGCTCAGTCGTGTCTGACTCTTTGCGACCCCATGAATCGCAGCACGCCAGGCCTCCCTGTCCATCACCAACTCCTGGAGTTTACTCAAACTCATGCCCGTTGAGTCGGTGATGCCATCCAGCCATCTCATCCTCTGTTCTCCCCTTCTCCTCCTGCCCCCAATCCCTCCCAGCATCAGGGTCTTTTACAATGAGTCAACTCTTCGCATGAGGTGGCCAAAGTATTGGAGTTTCAGCTTCAGCATCAGTCCTTCCAATGAACACCCAGGACTGATCTCCTTTAGGATGGACTGGGTGGATCTCCTTGCAGTCCAAGGGTCTCTCAAGAGTCTTCTCCAACACCACAGTTCAAAAGCATCAATTTTTTGGTGTTCATCTTTCTTCACAGTCCAACTCTCACATCCATACACGACCACTGGAAAAACCATAGCCTTGACCAGATGGACCTTTTTTGGCAAAGTAATATCCCTGTTTTTTAATATGCTATCTAGGTTGGTCATAACTTTCCTTCCAAGGAATAAGCGTCTTTTAATTTCATGGCTGCAGTCACCATCTGCAGTGATTTTGGAGCCCCAAAAAATAAAGTCTGACACTGTTTCCACTGTTTCCCCATCTATTTCCCATGAGGTGATGGGACCAGATGCCATGATCTTAGTTTTCTGAATGTTGAGCTTTAAGCCAAATTTTTCACTCTCCTCTTTCACTTTCATCAAGAGGCTTTTTAGTTCCTCTTCATTTTCTGCCATAAGGGTGGTGTCATCTGCATATCTGAGGTTATTGATATTTCTCCCGGCAATCTTGATTGCACCTTGTGCTTCTTCAAGCCCAGCGTTTCTCATGATGTACTCTGCATGTAAGTTAAATAAGCAGGGTGACAATATACAGCCTTGACGTACTCCTTTTCCTATTTGGAACCAGTCTGTTGGTCCATGTCCAGTTCTAACTGTTGCTTCCTGACCTGCATACAGGTTTCTCAAGAGGCAGGTCAGGTGGTCTGGTGTTCCCAGCCTTCGACTGTGTGGTTCACAATAAACTGTGGAAAATTCTGAAAGTGGTGATTACAGCAATGTAATTAAAAGACATTCTTTGGAAGGAAAGTTATAACCAACCTATACAGCATATTAAAAAGCAGAGACATTACTTTGCCAACAAAGATCCATCTAGTCAAGGCTATGTTTTTTCCAGTAGTCATGTATGGATGTGGAAGTTGGACTATAAAGAAACCTGAGCACCAAAGAATTGATGCTTTTGAACTGTGGTGTTGAAGAAAACTCCTGAGAGTCACTTGGACAGCAAGGAGATCCTATCAGTCCATCTTAAAGGAGATCAGTCCTGGGTGTTCATTGGAAGGACTGATGCTGAAGCTGAAACTCCAAGACTTTGGCCACCTCATGCGAAGAATTGACTCATTGGAAAAGACCCTGATCCTGGTAGGGGTTGGGGGCAGGAGGAGAAGGGGACGACAGAGAATGAGATGGCTGGATAGCATCACTGACTCGATGGACGTGAGTTTGGGTAAACTCTGGGAGTTGGTGGTAAACTCAGGGAGGCCTGGCATGCTGCGATTCATGGGGTCACAAAGAGTTGGACACGACTGAGTGACTGAACTGAACTAAATGGGTTAGGCAGACTTCCCTGGTGGCTCAGACGGTAAAAGCATCTGCCTAAAATGTGAGAGACCTGGGTTCGATCCCTGGGTCGGGAAGATCCCCTGGAGAAGGAAATGGCAATCCACTGAGGAAATGGCAATGCACTCCAGTATTCTTGCCTGGAAAATCCCATGGACAGAGGAGCCTGGTAGGCTATACTCCGTGGGGTCACAAAGAGTCGGACACGACTGAGTGACTTCTCTTTCAATGGGTTAGGCAAAAATTTTTTTAGGTTTTTCTGTAAGCTGTTATGGAAAACTCTGAACAAACTTTTTGGCCAACCCAATAAGTTAAAGTTACTCTACATTTTCAAAATATAGAGTAGCTCTTAAAGCTAACCTTGTTATTAAACAGAATACAAAGTGTTTTCTGAGCCCTATTTATGCCACCAGTCCTGAAATGAATTCTTTAGCTGACACATACAGAAAGTAAACAATTTCACATTTTAGGAAATAAAAATCCTGCCAAGAAGTCTAGATGTACATATGAAACAATAAGGCACAGAATTGAGCATTATGAACACTGAAAATAACATTGTGATTTTCTGGTTCACTTCATATTACCACTCAATAAAAAAATAAAGAAAATGTTATAATTCTGAATGCCATGATTAAAATACTGGGCATTCATCCCTACAAAACATTATCTTATGAAGCCATTAAAACTGACTTAGTATTTGTTACTATGACTATAATGTGCTTTGAGATATTTGAATGAAATACATCAAATCACCATCACTAAAGACCATTGTTGTTGTCATTAGAATCTAGTAGCAACCATGTGAGAGTCTAACCGGAAAAGAGAACAGTAATGAATTGTAGTGACCAATAGATTATTTAAAAATCTCTCCCCACTCATCTCTTCTCCAAGGTTAAAATAGAAAACAATATGAAATTGAGTGGGCTGGAATTTGCATGAGGGATGATAATCAATTTTAAAAAATCTTAGCATCTCACCACAGCAGTTCCAAAAACTGTATTTCATAAGCTAACACAATATTTCAAAATGGATCTTCTGCAGACTGAATGTGTTTATATGTTGAAACCTAATAACCATGAGATGGCATTTGGAGGTGAATTTTTTGGTGGGGTTGGGTTGGGGGTGATAGAGCCTTCATGAATAGGAGTCATGTCCTTATAAAAGAAACCTTGGAGAATATCTTTACCCCTTCTTCCATGTGAGGACACAGCAAAAGCATGAACCTCTATGAACAAGGAAGCAGGCCTTCAAAGGTGGTCAAATTTGCTTGCAATTTGATCTTAAACTTCCCAAAACACAGGATTGTGAGAAATAAATGTTTGTTTTTCATAAGTCACCTAGTTATGATACTCTGTTATGACAGGCTGAACTAAGACAGCTCAAACTGACTAGACAAGGTCTATTGCCTGTAAAAGAGAAAAAAAAATTGTCAAATAGAGACATAATCTGAAAATTAAAAGCACTTTTTTAAATTCAACAGGTTTAGCTCTATGGGTAAACTTTCACTGAATTGTGCTTATTTTTCTTTTTGCCATCAATCTCTGACTCTACTGGGTCTGGATTTAGGGATTCTACTGCTTAAGGGTTTTTTCCCCCATATTTCACATTTTATTTTCCATCTTGCTGAGGACAAGGCTTGTTGCTCCCTTATACATGACACACAACTAGCCAGGTATTTATGAATGTCAGACAGTGTGAGAATGCACCTAGACCTTAAAATCAGCACCATTAAAACACAACAACAACAAAAACACAACTCTAGGAGCCACGTTCATATTATATGCTATGGGAATATATCCCCCTCCCCTGGGGAACATGGAGACTACAGTGTGAATGTTAATTTTGAATCTAGACAACTTGGTTTGTTCCCTTAAAAGTTAGGGCACTCTAGAATCTAGATAATATCACTTAATTTGCAGTGCAGTAGACTGAATTGTTCAAAAATGATACATTGCCCTAAAAGTACCAGAAATATTCCTATTGCCTCAATTCCCTTTTTTGTTAAAGGATGTAATGGAACAAATATTTTTATGGAGAAACAAGAGAAGTACAACTGGGAGGAGACTGTCAAAGATATTTTGCATTTGCAATATTCAAATATTTCATTTTTATATTCACTTTATCAGGCTATGAAAGCAAAGTGATATATTCTGTGCTTATGATGTACTCTCATGCATCATAACATCAGGGATTGACCTAAGGTTCCATGAATGAGAAAAGGTTTTATCATTTTAGTGCTTTGTCCATTGTCTAAAGACTGATGAGGGCTAGAAAAAAAAATCTGATATCCATATGACCATTATTTTCATATCTAGCCAGGTAAGAATCATAACATGCCATTATATTACTAAAGGAAAGAGGTCTTGATGACACCAAAAGCAGCCTAAATAGAATTGCCAAAATTCTTATATCTAAGAATCTTATATATAATTCTTATATTTAAGTTTACTTAATTTGAAAGCCTAATCTTAGAGTTGATATATGTGAACATATATATTTCAGAAAATCTAGGTTGCTTGGTAGATTCTCCTGAAACATTCTAAGTTTTAATTGAATATTACTATTGGATAATATGTAGTTATACAGATTATTTAAGTATGTAACTGAATTTTAAGTTAAACTCCAGTAGAGAAAAAGATTTGAGCAAATGGTTTCTTGTGTCAAAAATACAGTAACCCTTTTTGAAACAGTGTCAAATAGGCTTTGAAACATTAATCTCTGAATGCTGTGATGAACTAGATGAAATGGTTTTTGGTACATTCCCTGTTAAATGAATATATTTTTTTCCATCTTGTAATCATAAAGCTATCACTCACTCTGCCTACATACCTTCCAGCATTAAATTTTATGTGAAATTGGAGAGAATATGTGGTAAGATACCTCATGAGCAGGCAAGTTTCAATGCTTGTGGGAAGGCAAATCTACATTTTGTACTTATGGATATTTTAAACTGAAGGCAAAAGCCATTATGAAGGTTTAAACACTTTGTAGAAGCTCATAAAATATTCTACTTTGTTTTCTTTTTGGAGGTAGAGGATTAAGAAGCGATTCTACAAATATTGGGGCAATCATATACAGAAAATTGCCCAGGAAACATATTTTTTAAAATACAGCTCAAGTAATCTATCCCAAGGATGTCCTTGTTCACTTCATTTCCACTTTTTAGCATTAAAGTATTTTTGTAGAATTTGTCTGTGATGAAAATGCATCACTAGCTCAACTGAAGCTGAGGAGTCTCAATAGTGTTCATGAATAAATGACCAACTTCTTGATCAGAAATAGTGTTCCACAGAAAAGGCTAGCATGTGGCATTAACTACACAATTTCTCAATGAGAGAAAAGAAATAAAAATAAATAGTCTCTGAATGAACTCAAAAAGGATAGAAGCAAATGATGTCAGATGACTTCTGAATGCATGGGAGATAAGGGAAATTGAATCCCATTATATGATCATTGCTAAAGTACACAAGTGAGAGAGGAGAATGCCATAGGACAAAGACGCGTCGATGAAGAAAGGTGATCTGAGGCAAATACTGTTGAAGTGAATTGGAAAGAACTAGATCAAACAATGTCATACATCTGCCGCTTAATAAACGAAAAGTGTATGAGGAAGAGCCATGTCAGAAAGCGACTGCTGAGCAAATGTGAATCAAATGAAGACAAATAATGTTCAAGGGTGGTTACTGAGACCAGCAGGGTGAATTAAGATAAATGATATAAACGACCACCCTTTAAATGAACCTATGACAAACCAAGATCAATGTTTTCAGATGTTAAAAAAAAAAAAAAAATTAAAAAGGGAGTATCCTAAAGTGGAATTTTGAGAAGCACAGTTACAAAAATCTGTATCTAGTGGCTACTATTGACAGACTACCTGATACATACACTTTATCCTTCTTCCTAACATAACTCCATTAGGTTAAATTAACCTCACTTGCAGACTGTCCTTCTCAGTCAGGTTGGGCTACAGAAATTCAAATTTTCAAGTTCAGTTCAGTTCAGTTCAGCTGTTCAGTCATGACCAATTATTTGCAACCCCATGGACTGTGGCACACCAGGCTTCCCTGTCCATCACCAATTCCCAGAGTTTACTCAAACTCATGTCCATCAAGTCAGTGATGCCATCCAACCATCTCATCCTCTGCCATCCCCTTCTCCTCCTGCCTTCAATCTTGCCCAGCATCAGGGTCTTTTCCAGTGAGTCAGTTCTTCCCATCAGGTGGCCAAAATATTGCAGTTTCAGCTTCAGCATCAGTCCTTCCAATGAATATTCAGGGTTGATTTCCTTTAGGATTGACTGGTTGAATCTCCTTCCAGTCCAAGAGACTCTCAGGAGTCTTCTCCAACACCACAGTTCAAAAGCATCAATTCTTCAGGTGCTCAGCTTTCTTTATAGTCAACTCTCACAACCATATACGACTACTGGAAAAACCATAGCTTTGACTAGGCAGGCCTTTGTTGGCAAAGTAATGTCTCTGCTTTTTAATATTCTGTCTAGGTTGGTCATAGATCTTCTTCCAAGGAGCAAATGTCTTTTAATTTCATGGCTGCAGTCACCATCTGTAGTGATTTTGGAGCCCAAGGAAATAGTCTCTCACTGTTTCCACTGTTTCTCCATCTATTTGCCATGGAGTGATGGGACCAGATGCCAGGATCTTCGTTTTTTGAATGTTGAGTTTTAAATCAACTTTTTCATTCTCCTCTTTCATTTTCATCAAGGGGCTCTTTAGTTCTTCTTCGCTTTCTGCCATAAGGGTGGTGTCATCTGTGTATCTGAGTTGACTAATATTTCTCCTAGCAATCTTGATTCCAGCTTGTGCTTCATCCAGCCTGACGTTTCACATGATGTACTCTTCAAGTAAGTTAAATAAGCAGGGTGGCAATATACAGCCCTGAAGTACTCCTTTCCCTATTTGGAATTAGCCTGTTGTTCCATGTCAGGTTCTAATTGTTGCTTCTTGACCTGTATATAGATTTCTTGGGAGGTAGGTCCGGTGGTCTAGTATTCTCACCTCTTAAAGAATTTTCCACAGTTCATTGTGATCCACACGGTCAAAGGCTTTGGCGTAGTCAATAAAGCAGATGTTTTTCTGGAAGTCTCTTGTGTTTTTGATGATGAAGGATATTGGCAATTTGATCTCTGGTTTCTCTGCCTTTTTTATATCCAGCTTGAATATCTTGAAGTTCATGGTTCACATACTGTTGAAGCCTGACTGGAGAATTTTGAACATTACTTTGTTAGCATGTGAGATGAGTGTAAATGTGCGGTAGTTTGAACATTCTTCAGCATTCCCTTTCTTTGGGATTGGAACAAAAACTGACTTTTTCCAGTCCTGTGGCCACTGCTGAGTTTTCCAAATTTGCTGGCATACTGAGTGCAGCACTTTCACAGCATCATCTTTTAGGATGTAAAATAGCTCAGTTGGAATTCCATCACCTCCACTATCTTTGTTTGTAGTGATATTTTCTACGGTCCACTTGACTTCACATTCCAGGATATCTGGCTCTAGGTGAGTGATCACACCATCATGGGTTTTCTTGGTCATGAAGATCTTTTTTGTATAGTTCTTCTGTGTATTCTTGCCACCTCTTCTTAATATCTTCTGCTTCTGTTAGGTCCATACCATTTCTGTCCTTTATTGAGCCCATCTTTGCATGAAATGTTCCCTTGGTATCTCTAATTTTCTTGAAGAGATCTCTTGTCTTTCCCATTCTATTATTTCCCTCTATTTCTTTGCACTGATCACTGAGGAAGGCTTTCTTATCTCTCCTTGCTATTCTTTGGAACTCTGCATTCAAATGGGTATATCTTTCCTTTTCTCATTTGCCTCTAGCTTCTCTTCTTTTCTCAGCTATTCGTAAGGTCTCCTCAGACAACCATTTTGCCTCTTTGCATTTCTTTTTCTAGGGGATGGTCTTGATTACTGCCTCTTGTTCAATGTCGCAAACTTCCATCCACAGTCAGGTTGGGCAACAGAAACTTAGATTTTCAAAGAGACCCATAATATGTGATGAATTAATATCTTCTGTTCATATAGGACTTCTCTGGCAGCTCAGCTGTTAAAGAATCTGCCTGCAATGAGAGAGACCCCAGTTTAATTCCTGGGTCAGAAAGATCACCTGGAGAAGGGAACACTCCAATATTCTTGGGCTGCTCTGGTGGCTCAGAAGGTAAAGAATTCGGATGCATGCAATGTGGGTTTGATTCCTGGGTTGGGAAGATCTCCTGGAGAAGGGAACCGCTACCCACTCCAGTATTCTGGCCTGGAGAATTCCATGGACTCTATAGTCCATAGAGTCACAAAGAGTCGGACACAGTTGAGCAACTTTCACTTTCACTGGAGAAGGGCATGGCAATCCACTCCAGTATCCTTGCCTGGAGAACCCCGTGGACAGAGAAGCCTGGTGGGCTGCTGTACATAGGGTCTCAAAGAGTATGACTGAAGGTTCTGAGCACAGGACAGCACATGGGACTTAGGGAGAGCAGATGAGTCTTTAGTAGAGGAGAAGTGAAAAAGCAAGGGGAGCAAGATACAAAAGGAGTGTGCATATGTAAGCAAGTGCTAGGGCACAGAGTACTTTGTGGATGACATTGAAGATTCTTGTTTTGGTTTTCAACTAAATAGCATATTTTCTAAGTGTAAAACAAAACAGTACTAAACTAAGCTAAACTAAACTAACATCATCTCTGGCTGAGGTGTAGAGAATAGACTGGTAAGGTGCAAAGTTGACCTGAGTAAACTATTTAGGAAACCAGTATTTTAAATCTAGTAAGAGATGGTGGTACCATGGCTTAGAGTGGAAACAGTGGCAAGAGAGGGAGGCAGGTTAGATATATGTCATATTTAGAAAGTTAAAGCTCCAAGGTTTGGTGTTCAGTTGGCTATGAGAGATGAGGCAGTGAAGACTGATCAAGGCAATGCCTTTGTGTCTGATTGGCTTAACTGAATATTCCACTGCTGTAAGGAATCAATAAAAAATAATCAGGTTTATAAAGAAGATCAAGAGATAAGATACGTGATTGTTAGTGGTGGTGGTTTAGTTGCTAAGTTGTGTCAAACACATGCGACCCCATGGACTGTAGCCAGCCAGGCTCCTTTCTCCATGGGATTTTCCAGGCAAGAATACTGGAGTGGCTTGTCATTTCCTTCTCCATGGGATCTTTCCAACCCAGGAATGGAACCCAGGTCTCCTGCATTGCAGGCAGATTCTTTACTGACTGAGATGTGATTGTTACATATGCCTTTAAAACCTGTAAGAGGAGATTTTTAAGTTAAAGGAGAGGGAATTATCAGTATGGAGCTCAGAAGAGAGTTTTAGCCTACAGAGATAAATTTGGGAGTTGTGTACAAGCAGAAATAAAAATTCAAAATTCAACTCTACTATTACTGTGAAAGAGTGGACAAATATGGCAAACTAATGCTCTTCCAAATCTACTTTTTTCCGTATTCCTGAGCATACTGTCATACAGCTTGTGATTACACTTTACAGACCCTCTTATATCTGAATATAGCCATGTGAGTAAATCTTCATCAACAGAATGTTACAGAATTGATGGAGCCAACTTCTGGGTTTTTTTTCACAATACTATTTTTTCATAGTTTTCTCATAATACTTGCCCTGAATTTGTTTATTCTTCTCATTCATAGTGGCTGGAATTAGGTACAATAAGAACTAGAACAGACCCACTTGTCCCTGGATGACTTTCATGTGCCATAGTCGGCCCTCATGTGAGATATTGCCAACCACTCTAGAGAAATAAACTTTTATCCTGTTGGAGCCACTCCATTTTTAGGTTTTTTGATCACTGCAGTTTAGTGTTTACTTAAATTTTCAAGAGCTCACCTATAATATAATGAACCTATAGTTTAGAGAAATTTACAGGTGATGTGCAAAATGAAAATACATTTTTTAGCTTACGGCATCATGCAAATAATTGTTTATATTCGTATAAATCCTGCAAGTTAGGTTTCATTATTCCTATTACATAGGCAGGAAAGTTAAAGTGCTCTAATAAAATCATTAATTCACTGAGATGTTAAGGGATCCAGGATTCTAACACAAGCTCAAGATCAAAGATCCCATTGTTTCTAAGACTTCATGTTACAGGTTTACATCTCTTAACTGTTTCATTACCTTGAGTATCAGCATGAGGTCTTTTACTTCTTATTTTCCAGAGTGCCTAACACAAGGCCTCACACATGGTTGGAACTCATTAAATATTCATTTATTTCCTTAGAATACAGGCCTTAACAGTCCAACTAGAGAATTCACTTCCTTCCATAAAATTCAGTAGAGAAAATGAGCCTGAAGAGACTTAATTTCATTTCAGAGAATCTATATCCAACACCACAGCACTACATATTATAATCATGGTTTATTTGCAAAAGGAAGGCACTATTCTAAAGGGTCTGAGCTCTCAGCTATTTTCATTTTGTTCAGGCATGTAAATCAGCATGCAAGTAAACAAACAACTTCCAATAACCCATGTAGTTGTGCTCTTTGATTATTTGTTTTGTTTTTATTTTAACCAGCCTGCCTCATTCTCAAGAAGCACATAAACACTGAAATCAGCATTTCTTCAAACCATTCACTCCACAGAAATAATTAAATAAATGCTCCTCACCTTTGAATAATAGCTATTTACATGATTAAATCATTTATATACTTATTATTAATATCCGACCACTGAATTGACTGGAAACATTATGATTTGGTGAAACAACTGAAAACCTCTATTCGATTCTGTGTGTTTACCTATCTTGACACCTCTTTCTTTCATTAGTATTCATACAGCCTTGCAAATGGAGAAATAAGGTAATGAAAACTTAGCTTGAACCCAGATCTGTATTCATATGGGCAGGCATGGACGAGGAAGTTCAGTCTGGCTGAACCCATGAGCTCTCTGATTTGTTTCCTTATTAATATTTTCCTTGTAATCGTTAATATACTTTTATTGCATCCTGGGAATAGTGTGGGAGTTAAATATGATCGTTAAATAAATTGAGGCATGTGGTTTAGCTTCCCTGCTACTGTATAGATGGCAGGAGAAAACACAGAAGTAGATGTATAAATTACACATGAGAAGTCGTACCTACTTATTTCTGCCAATATCATGACTTATCAACAGTTCACAGTTGGATATGCAGGGGACTTTCTTCAATAATGTACAGTGAATTAACATATCCTTTACTCCTAGTTACTAAGAACGCTAACAAAAAGGTGTCCAGTAAACAACACATGGAGGAAACACGATTGCTCATATTGTTTGAACACCAAAGAAGGCTGTTTCTGATATTAATCTTTCATTTCTCCATTGATATAAATGAAGTTGCTTTTCCCAGTTATACAAAGGGTGTCAAATTCTGCTTGATTAATAACATGAGGTGTATAAAAGAAATAAATATATTGTTTCAAAGAATACTTATAATCAATTGGTATCTTTCAAATTTGAGTTGTAACATGATACTGTGTTTGTGTTAAATAAGGACCAACATTTTACCCTGTCAGAATAAAGATAAGTTTCAAATCATACATAAAAACTACTCTAACAACAACAGTCACCAACCAACTTAAACCTGGTTTAGCTTAATAATGAGAACAAGGCTTTATTGTGTTCATTCTACAGTTTCATTCCTTTTCTTCCTCCCTCTTATCTTGTGATGAGATAATCTTATCTTATGATAAGATAACCTTATTTTGTGATAAGATGCCAGGAAGCAAGAGATTATATGTTTAATTCCAGCAAGCCACCTCCAAAATCCATGAATCAAATAAAATAAAGCAAAATATTTAAGACTGCATAAATCCAGGGAAAATCATCAATTTAAAAACAGTAAAATAAACAAAATAGTAAGAATTAACATTATTGAGCACTTTTATGTCAAGTACTCCTTGTTGTGATTTACATGTACTTAGATTTGCTCATTTAATCTCTCAATTGACAGAAGGGATAAGTATAAAGCACATGCCCTTTTCAAAGTGATGAAACCAAGGCACTATAAGGTCTGCTGATTTTTCCAGAGCTTATAAGTGATGAAACCTCAATTCAGACCCAAATAGTCTGACTCTGGGATTTGTGTTCTCATTCACTCTTACATTGTCTTTCTAGATAGTCTGCATCTTAACTTGTGACTTCAATGATGGTTACCATCCTCAGATATAAAAAGAACATATGTCCATAGTTATTCATAATCTATTATAAATTTCGACTGTTGTGCAGATAATCATTGAGAATATTACTAATTGCACAAAAGAGGTTGTGAGAGCAAGAATGAGATTCAGGAATGCATTTTTCAGTATGCACTGAATTTAGTGAATACAGGTAGAAAACTATTTGGTGAGGACATTAAAGGGTGAGTAAAGTGTATTTGAAGGAAAAAATTTTCAATTAAATGCATTTTGGATTTGTGAAATTTTGACAGCAAAAGAGGAGGTGTTGCCTCCTATTGATGGGGGCAATGATAAAAATGCAATCCACAAAATGTGTGAAAAGTCTCACAATGGCCTTTCAAAAAATACAAAAGTAGGAAAGAGGGAGGGAGAAAAAGAATGAAACTATAAAACACTGATGAAAGAAATCAAAGAGGACACAAATAGATGGAGAAATAAACCGTGTTCATGGATTGGAAGACTCAATATTGTGAAAATGGCTATACTACCCAAAGCAATCTACAGATTCAATGCAATCGCTATCACGCTACCAATGGTATTTTTCACAGAACTAGAACAAATAATTTCACAATTTGTATGGAAATACAAAAAACCTTGAATAGCCAAAGCAATCTTGAGAAAGAAGAATGGAACTGGAGGAATCAAGCTGCCTGACTTCAGGCTCTACTACAAAGCCACAGTCATCAAGACAGTATGCTACTGGCACAAAGACAGAAATATAGATCAATGGAACAGAATAGAAAGCCCAGAGATAAATCCACGTACCTATGGACACCTTACCTTCGACAAAGGAGGCAAGGATATAAAATGGAAAAAAGACAGCCTCTTTAACAAGTGGTGCTGGTAAAACTGGTCAACCACTTGTAAAAGAATGAAACTAGAACACCTTCTAACACCATACAAAAAATAAACTCAAAATGGATTAAAGATCTAAATGTAAGACCAGAAATTATTAAACTCCTAGAGGAGAACATAGGCAAAACACTCTCCGACATAAATCACAGCAGGATCGTCTATAACCCACCTCCCAGAATACTGGAAATAAAAGTAAAAATAAACAAATGGGACCTAATTAAACTTAAAAGTTTTTGCACAACAAAGGAAACTATAAGTAAGGTGAAAAGACAGCCCTCAGAATGGGAGAAAATAATAGCAAATGAAGAAACAGACAAAGGATTAATCTCAAAAATATACAAGCAACTCCTGAAGCTCAATTCCAGAAAAATAAATGACCCAATCAAAAAATGGGCCAAAGAGCTAAACAGACATTTCTCCAAAGAAGACATCCAGATGGCTAACAAACACATGAAAAGATGCTCAACATCACTCATTATTAGAGAAATGCAAATCAAAACCACAGTGAGGTACCATTACACGCCAGTCAGGATGGCTGCTATCCAAAAGTCTACAAGCAATAAATGCTGGAGAGGCTGTGGAGAAAAGGGAACCCTCTTACACTGTTGGTGGGAATGCAAACTAGTACAGTCACTATGGAAAACAGTGTGGAGATTTCTTAAAAAACTGGAAATAGAATTGCCCTA
The DNA here is from genome assembly GCF_019320065.1 of Cervus canadensis. NCBI lineage: Eukaryota > Metazoa > Chordata > Mammalia > Artiodactyla > Cervidae > Cervus > Cervus canadensis. Next base: position 34,854,480 of record NC_057407.1, on the reverse strand, counting down.
TGACCCAGCAATCCCACTCCTGGGCATACACACCAAGGAAACCAGATCTGAAAGAGACACGTGCACCCCAATGTTCATCACAGCACTGTTTATAATTGCCAGGACATGGAAGCAACCTAGATGCCCATCAGCAGACGAATGGATAAGGAAGCTGTGGTACATATCCACCATGGAATATTACTCAGCCGTTAAAAAGAATTCATTTGAATCAGTTCTAATGAGATTGATGAAACTGGAGCCCATCATACAGAGTGAAGTAAGCCAGAAAGATAAAGACCAATACAGTATACTAACACATATATATGGAATTTTAAAAGATGGTAACGATAACCCAATATACAAAACAGAAAAAGAGACACAGATGTACAGAACAGACTTTGGGACTCTGTGGGAGAAGGCGAGGGTGGGATGTTCTGAGAGAATAGCATTGAAACAAGTATACTATCAAGGGTGAAACAGACCACGAGCCCAGGTTGGATGCATGACACAAGTGCTCAGGGCTGGTGCACTGGGAAGACCCAGAGGGATGGTATGGGGAGGGAGGCGGGAGGGGGGATTCGGATGGGAAAACATGTAAATCCATGGCTGATTCACATCAATGTATGGCAAAAACCACTACAATACTGTAAAGTAATTAGTCTCCAACTAATAAAAATAAATGAAAAAAAAAAAAAAGGAAAGTTAGGGAAAATATAGAATAAATGCAAAACTGATTTGTTATTTAGCAAAGAAAATATTTACACTTCATTGTGCTGGCTTGACCTAAATGCAGGTGCATTAGTAAAATAAAATTTTAAAATATTCACATACTTAATAAAAGTAGTCACAATGTAACTGACACTGGAAATGGTAAGAGACAGGTAATTTTACAGCCTATTATTTTATGGTATATTTCCACTTTTCCTTTAAATGAAATATTTGAAAGTTTAAACAGCAAAATTCTTTTAAAATCTGTCTATATTTTTATTCAGAAATATCTATATATATTTATGCTTTTAATGTATGCCTATACATATATGATATACATTGTGTGTTATAAGGACTTTTATTACAATTAAAAAAATGCTTAATTTCATTTACTGTTGACTCTAGTTGCTTTCTTACCAGAAAGATAACTAAAAAGTTAAATCAAGAACAACTAAACAGGATTAGGTAGGTAAATAAATGTGGCATTTATAAACTGTTTTGAGATACACTTTTTCTTTCTGAAATCAGAAAATAATTTGTTGATATACTGCTTACCCTGATTCTTATCTACAAGAGTATTTCTATGAATTACACAATGGGCATCCAGTTATTTATTTTTCATTTATTTTGGCCTCAGTATTTCAACAGGGAAAGTCACATAAAATGAAAAAAAGAACAAAAACACTAGCTTTAGAATCAGACCATCTGGAAATAAAGTTCCAACTGGAACAATTACTAGCTGTGTAATTTTTGCAAGCTATTAAAATATTTCTAATTTCAGTTCCTTTTATATAAAATGGTAATACTCTGTATACCCTACTAGCACTGTTAGAATTCTCTGAGATAAAGTATGTGGAAAGAAAAAAATAAAAGTCTTTTTCAGACCCTTTTGAGTAAAATCCAAACTAAATAACTACTTGTAAAAGATGTGGAGCTTCAGTTGCCTAGGTGGCTGTTTCCATTTATTAATTTTGTTGGAAAGCCTTTCATATTGCAGCTCTAGGGTCTGTTATGAAGCTCTGATGCACTGTATTCGCTCAGCCCTCTGGACTGAGGGACTTAATGCAGTGTCAGAATACTGCTCCCCTCACGCCTTTTCATTCTTACAATTCTGGATTCACCCTAACATAGGAATATCATCGGGCTGCTCTTTTCTTTCCTATTTTCTCTTGTTGGCAAATTAGTTTTAACTTTCACTTTTTATTAAAAAATTTAAATCAGATTGCATGATTCCCTATTGCTCTGTACCAGCCCTTCAGTAGGGCTGCTATCCAAAATCTAAATGAAGATTGAACAGTTAAACAAACATTATTGAAAGCTTCACATTTAAAACCACTCAGGAACACAGCAGCAGAAATGCTTAGGCTACATGGAATAAAAACAAAAACAATGCTGGAATAAATGTATAAAAGCAAACTGTAAGATCCAAAGCCCCCTTTATAGTAAACTAGGTACAAGCAAAACCAAAAGAGAATAGTGTCTGGAAAAAAAGTTTTCTTTAAAGGAAAACAGAAATAAAAGAAAATTTGAAACTGCTTAATAGCAAATGGGTTTTTAGAAATGGTACTCTCTTAGGATGTTTGTGTGCGTTCTCTGACAAACTTCAAAAGCACAGCATTCTTTTTTATGTTTTTGAAGTTAGATCAGTGATTCAGGAATGGCTGGAGTGTGACCACAAGCAAAACTGCCACTTGTTGTTGATTAAAAAAAAAAAAAGTTTAGAAGGACATAAAGATGTATACCTTTAAAGCAGTTGGGAAAATTTTTATAATTGAAGAATTTTATAGAGGTCCTCTTGGCCCCACTCTACTAAAGTGAAAGACAAAAGCAATTAAATATAACACCTTGTACTATAGTACAAATATATACATATATATATATATGTACATACATATATATATATATATATACAAATTGTATAAGGATACAATTTTTAATTATTAAAACAAAGAACATATGGATTACAATAACACTTGGCTAACAGTCCTGATGAACTACTGATGAGTTGTACTTTCCACCAAATTCCTTTGAAGGTTCTAGAAAAGGTGACCACAAAAGCATCATGGAAATATAGATATGACAGTCTAACTAGAAAGAATTCCCAAAAAGAACTCAGGCCTATTAAAGTTAATTAAAAAATATCAAAGATGAGACCTCTGAAAACATATCTAGAAGCAGAAGAACTTTAACCATTTGAAAGTTGCAGGGAAGACTTTTGGATTTGGCTCGTTTACATAATATATAGGCTCATTTACCCAATGCATATTGAGAACTTACTATGTGCCTGGCACCTCCTCCTGCTGCTGCTGCTGCTAAATCACTTCGGTCATGTCCAACTCTGTGCGACCCCATAGACAGCAGCCCACCAGGCTCCTCCGTCCCTGGGATTCTCCAAGCAAGACCACTGGAGTGAGTTGCCATTTCCTTCTCCTAGGCACTGGAATAAAACAGGTGATGCCCTTTTCTGAGAGAACTTGCATTCTGATGAAGCATGGTAGGAAATAAATAGACTGATCTTGTGTCAATGCATTGAGAAAATATAAGAAGAGTAGATAGAGCAGTTCCAGTGAGAGGCATTTAATCCCCTAAATATTGCTCCAGACCTCATTTTATTCAGTGGTCACTGATTGTTAACTTGGGAAGTTTTAGTGTTTGTCCATGTAACATGTTCCCCATTTTCACTGCATTGCTCTCCAGAGCCTGATTTGCAGAGATTCTCTGTTTTCTTTGTCTATCAAATACCATGCCTTTTGTTTGAAATTATTCTTTTTCCCCACATATTAATAAAATGTTCATGCCCTCTAACACTCCTATCCAGTCAGTAGGCGTTATGTTTCTTTAATAGAGAGTGGAGGAAGGAAGGGACTGAAGAAAGAGGGAGATTACAGATTTCATTTATTTTCCGAAACACAAAGAGAGTTGATTTTTTTTCTCTTTTTTTGCTGTTGTTGTTATTTATAGAAGTTCCTTTCTTTTTAAATTGTAGTGTTTTTTTTTACAATGTTGTGTTAATTTCTGCTGTAAAGCAAGGTGATTTGATTACATATACATTCTTTACATTTTATCATTTTCAATTTCAGTTTATCATAGGATATTGAATATAGTTTCTTGTGCTATACAGTAGGACCTGGTTGTTTATCCATTCTCTATATACTAGCTTATATCTGCTTATTCCAACCTCCCACCCTATCTAAAGAGAGTTGGTTCTGTCTTGCTAGGTTTCAATACAAAGTTTAAAAAACGCTAAATATGTATTATTGATAATCAGAAAATTATAATATTTGAATAATTATTTAAAATTTCATGTGTATTTTGCACATATCTGCTCTTACTTCCAAAAATAAAACAAAGGACAAACAGTGGGTGAGTTCTTCTTTCAGTTTTCTTAGCAAATAAAATTTATAGAATATTTTAAATAAAAAATAAAAACCATGCGAAAATTTAAGGCCATGTAATCGATATGACAGAAACAACTACTAAATATGTACATGATACAATACTAGCACTTATAAATACAAAATACAACATAAAAATACAAAACAATAATACAAAAAAAATACAAAACAACTGAATTTCATTTTAGAGCTTAAATGGTCAAAATATATCCTCTAATTTATAACGTGACTATTCCTATTTGTGACACATAAAAACACATACTGTTGATAGGAAGTGCAGTTTAATACAACATTTTGAGAAAGCAAAATCACTCAATGCTTACCCTTCAATACTATAATTATATTTTTGATTTTTTCCAATATAAATATTTTTAAGAAAAATAAAAAGCAATTAAACATACAAAAATACTTGTCATTATATTTGTAAAAATAAACAGATATACAGCTTAAATATTTAACAACAGGATAACTGGCAAAAAATATTCATGATGTTTCAATTCATGTAATAAGTGGCAGCTATTAAAATAACTATTTAGATTACACACTGACATGGAAATATTTAAAAGAAATTCATGGCCAAAATTTACTGTGTGTATGTATGCATGCATATATATGTACATGATAGCTTACAGTGAATGGTAATGGTGTTGGATTCGTGATCTCCAAAGAAGATTTAGCTTCAGGACCAGGGACCAGGCTTGATCACTCAAGAGCTTTTGTGTAGCAGAGTTTTATTAAAGTAAGAAAAGTGACAGAGAAAGCTTCTGACATAGACATCAGAAGGGGGATGGAGAGTGCCCCCTCGCTAGCCTAAGCAAGAGAGCTATATATTTTTTTAACTAGTTATTATAATAAATCGAAAGAATGTCTCAAGGATGAAAAGATCTTACTAGACCCACTCCCATAATTTACATTTTAAGATAAAAAGATCAGCCACGTTTTCAGGAAGGAGAAACTGTCCTCAAGCAGGATGCATTGCTGTTCTATAATCCTTAGTACAGAGTTTGAACTGAGTTGTTTGTTGTGTAATCATCAGTTCCGGGCTTAAAGAAAAAAACTTTTATGTGACTAAGACTAATGAATGTAGAGAAAAAAGAAGATGTTGTCCTTTCCTCCTCCTTGAGAATTCCAGATCCATGTCTCCTCAAGAGCCCCAGACCCCTTTCTCCTACTCAGGGACCCCGGACTTCTTTCAACCTACCTAGGAACTGACTCTCTCAAACATACACACACACACACACACACACAAATTTTAGTTGAACACAACACATAAAAACAAAAGGATTAAAGAATAAAACATGAAAATAATTTGACTTCCAAGAATAGCAGAATTATGGGTGACTTTTCATTCAATTTGGAGAAGGAAATGGCAACCCATTCCAGTATTCTTGCCTGGAGAATCCCACGGATGGAGGAACCTGGTAGGCTACAGTCCATGGGGTCACAAAGAGTTGGACACAACTGAGAGACTTCACTTCACTTTCATTCAATTATTGCCTGTCATTACTGTTACTGTTTCCTTATAATGTCGGTCTAATTGTACTTAATTAAAATGATAAAACAATGCCAATTTGTTCTAGCTTCAGAGCTTTTGCTTACTACTTTCTTTGAATCTTTATCTTCCAGATATCCACATGGCTTTCTTATTTGTTAGGTGGTTTGTTTATTTTTCAGATCTTTATTCAAATGCCATCTTCTTAGCGGACACTACCCTGGCTAACTTATTTATAATTGCAAATCTTGCTACTTGCCAACTGTTCTTACTTCTACTTTTCTTTCTAGAGTTTCTCCTTAACATTTATCACTATATAACATATTATCTCTTTATTTGTTTGCTGCTGCTGCTACTAAGTCGCTTCAGTCGTGTACGACTCTATGAGACCCCAGAGATGGCAGCCCACCAGGCTCCCCTTTCCTGGGATTCTCCAGGCAAGAACACTGAAGTGGGTTGCCATTTCCTTCTCCATTTCATTTGTTTACTAGGTTCCTTTTCTACCTTCCGCATAGGAATTTAAGATAAAGTATGCATGTTCAGTCACTCAGTCATATCTGACTCTCTGTGGTCCCATGGACTGCAGCCCGCAAGGCTCCCCTGTCTGGGGGATTTTCCAGGCAAGAATACTGGAGCGGGTTGCCATTTCCTTCTCCAGGGATCTTCCTGACGCAGGGATCGATCCCGTTGCTTTTGTGTCTCCTGCACTGTCAGGTGTTCCTTTACCACTAGTGTCATCTAGGAAGCCCCATAAGATAAAGTACATATTTCTTAACCAAAACAAAAGAAAAAGGAACAGAGCTATTTGTGATGTGTCCTCACTCTACTCCTCCAGCTACATCTATTCCTAAAATCTTTCTCCCTCCCCTTCCCCGCCCCCTGCCGCCACTGGCTATCTGTTTTACATATGGTATTGTAAGTTTACATGTTACTCTCTCCTTACATCTCACCCTCTCCTAAAACCTTTCTTACATCTTCCACTCTGGTCACAGATTGTTGAAAAACTTCAAAAAATAATATGGACTGAATGCAGAAATAGATAGATGGATAGATACTTGATAGAACTAAGATGTTAGTGGTTGAATTTACTTTGTAAATATGCATTTGCTGTATTTTTTTTCCATCAGCTTTGTAAATTACTATTTTTTTCTTATGAAATGCTGGGGAAAATCCCATCAAACAAGTAAATGTCATATGAGGAATTTATTTTATTTAACCTGATTTGAACAAATGAACTATAAGGATACTGTTTTAGATAAACCAGGGAAATATAAATACTGGTGCAATTTTAGCTGATATTATGCAAATAGTGCTATTAGCTTTTTAAAGCATGATAATTTAGTAGGTATTGTATTTTTTTTAAAGGACTCATATTTTAGACAATATTGACATTTTTTAATGGGTGAAGTGCTCTTGTGTCTAGGCTTTTTATGAAACAGGGAAGCGAAGGTTGAGGGAAGAATAGAGGTAAAAAATAAACCAAGAGTTTGCCACACATAGATAACTGATGAAATTGGATGGTGGGTACATTGGAGTTTAGCATAGTATTTTGTGTTTATTTGGAAGTTTCCATAATAAAAGTTTGAACAGCACTTCTCATATCTCTCTCATTTATCATATCATATGGAATCATATTTAATTTTACCTCTTTTAATTTTACCTCTTTTGTTGGACCACAAGTACAACAAATATTATATCTGTAGTTCCTAGCATAGTGCCTAGAACTATGAAGTAGGTATTTAACACTTGTCAGTTATTGAATTTGAAATATCCAGAGTAATATAATATACAAATATTAATTAAATTTTTAGCAGAACTATTTTTAAATTTCCATTATTCTTTCATTAAATAACACAGATGGAAGTTAATTTTGCTAAGTAAGACCATCTGGCTATTTATAATCCTTAGGATCATATGTGAGTGTAAATAACATGTTGAGAACAACTATATAATGTTCTTAACTTCTAGTTCACTGTTTTTTTCTAATCATTCTTTCTTTCACTTCATAACCACTGTGTTAGCTTTCACAACATATCCTTAGTCATAATCAAACAAGTGTCTTTATTTCTCTTGATATAATTATTTTTTCACATGTTTTGCTTTCCTTCCCATCTGCTAGCTAAGTGGTTATGCATTGTTAAGTTGCATTGGGGAAGTCAGAGGTAAGACATTTTTTACCTCTATTCTTATTTTTTACCTCTATTCTTCGCTCAACCTTTGCTTCCCTATTTCATAAAAAAATCCTAGACACAATAGACTTCACCCATTAAAAAATTTCAGTATTGTCTAAAAACACAGTACCTATTAAATTATCATGCTTTAAAAAGCTTCCTCAAAAGCTACAAAAGTACAGCTATCCCTCTCTTTCCTAGATCTCAAGCACGTGGCAAAGCTCACAGGAAAAATAGTTTTGTTGACTCTCAGAACACTGGCTTCCTGAAATAGAGTTGCTGCTATAGGCACACATTAAATGGTGTGTTTTTATTATTCATCTGGCTCTTTATATTCTGAATTTTGATATACCTTCTGCCCACTACATACCTGAGGTTGGAAATAATCCATGCCTGAGTAGCTCTAGGGAAGAAAATTGTGCAACCATGTCACCTCTAATGCTATTGCATGAGCAAATTACATTAGTAAGCCATGAACTATCTGATGTGTACAGTTGGTTGACAGAAGAGAATGACTTTTTCCAGAACTAATGACAGTGTATAAACATTTCTTTAAGCTTATATGGTTAGAATGGAAAATTCTAATATTAATGTTTTTGGAAAAAAGAAAGTTGTTTAAATCTCTAGTGCAACAAATTTACAACATGTAATATTTCCTACAAAGTATGTTATTTCACTTTTAATTACACATTTTATCATTTGCCTCAGATGTGCAATTTTCCAAGATATATAACTTTAGTCCCTCAAAGTAAATCAAGAATTAACTTCATAGTGTCACAAACTAGAAATTATTGAACCAGATGATTCATGAAAAGCAAGTAGTGAAAGTCAACAGAAAACTTTTATGACCTTCCTTGTATTCAGAGGAATGATTCTGAAATGAGTTCTACTCTGAAGACCTTTATAAATCTCTAGTGAACAAACAATTGAGATTGTCACTTGATTGCTGGCATATTTTATAGACTTAAGGGGTGAAATGTGTTGGTTGTTTTCTCAACTGAGCAATTCATAAAAATGCTCCTTTTACTATCCCCCCTCTAAAAAATCCCCTGAAAGATAAGCTATGTATTTTTAGTAAATTGCAGCAGAGAAAAATCTGTCCTAAAAAACATAAACTGTTCATCTACATCTTTAAATAATAACATTTAATATCCAGAGTATATACTCAATCTCAGAATTTTTCTCATTCTAAAAATGGAGCTAATAATGTATATATCCACAAAAATTGTAAAATACATCTCATTCATTATCTGGCTCTTGTCAAATGAGCAAATGTTTGTGATTAAGCAGGAAAATACCAGTATGGCTGGTTAAATTCTTATTTGTAACCAATGTTTGATACTTTATTAATACTACTGTTTTAATACTACTTATCCTTACTATAGATACATTTGTACATATATGTACAATGATATGAATTTTTGTACTTAGGTCAAATGCAATTTGAAGAAAAATCATTTTTCTTACAAGGCAAAAACAATTTGATATTTATTAGATTCAATATAACAAGCAAGTACATACAGGCAATCAGAATGGAAGGAAGAAATCTGTTACTGCTATTCAGGAGAAGGTAAAAATATCATGCATTGAACTTCATGTGTTCAGACAAGAGGAGCTCTTGATTACTGGGTTGACAAACTTAGAATATGATTACGTTAGCTTTCAAGTTGCATTTATTAGATTTAGTTAAGCAGATTTTGGGGGTGGGGTGGGAAGAATATCCAAATTTGTTTGGAATAATCTATTATTTCATAGATTATTTATTTGCCAACATTCAAAGAGTTTGAAACCAATGATAAAAGTTATTGGTAGATGGACACTAATTTATCCATTAGTTTATCAGCACAAAGAAATTCACACAAACAAGGCTGTAGTTTCTCAACCTTGAAATCTATGAGTGCATATAGGATACTGTGAACTAAACTAAGATTCTCATTTGTAACCTTCTGTGACAATGGGTTGAGCAAATTTCAAACTTAAGAATTTAAGCGGTACAAGTCCAGCTTGTCACCTTCCTGTCACAATTTAAGGCTGAGATTAAGGATTCAACTTTCCTTTGAAGTAAGAGAAGGCCACAAGTTTAGATCATGTTTGTAGAAAAGCAAAATCAGAAAATTAAAAAAAAAAAAAGGAAGGAATGTGGCATTACAGAATACAAAAATGAAGAGTATTGCTTTCTAAAATCTAGAAAGTAATAAAAATTATGTAAATTTTATTTTTTTAAATTCCAGTATAGTTGTTTTACAATACACAAGTTTCAAGTGTACAATGAAGTGACTCTATATTTTTATAGATTATACTCCATTTAAAGTTATTATAAAATAATGGCTATATTTCCAAGTCTTGTACAATATATCCTTGTTGCTTATTTATTTTATACATAATAGTTTTTGACTCTTAATTTCATACCCAATCCCACCCCCTCTTTCTTCCCTCTCCCCACTGGTTAACACTAGGTTATTCTCTGTATCTGTGAGTCTGTTTCTGTTCATTATATATCTTCATTTGTTTTATTTCTTAGATTTCACACATAAATGAAAACACAGTGTATTTGTCTTTCTCTACTTTATTTTTAAGCATAATACTCTCTAGATCCATCCACATTGCAAATAGTAGACTTCATCTTTTTTCATGACTGAGTAATATTCCACCAGGGCTTCCTTGGTGGTCAGATGGTAAAGAATCTGCTTGTGATGTAGGAGACCCAGGTTCAGTCGGGGGTCAGGAAGATTCCCTGGAGAAAGAAATGGTTACCCACTCCAGTATCCTTGCCTGAAGAATTTCATGAACAGAGGAGCCTGATGGGCTACAGTCCATGGGGTCAAAAGATTTGGATATGACTGAGAAGGGAAGCAAAGGAGAAAAGGAAATATATACCCATTTGAATGCAGAGTTCCAGAGAATAACAAGGACAGATAAGAAAGCGTTCCTCAGTGATCAATGCAAAGAAATAAAGGAAAACAACAGAATGGGAAGACTAGAGATCTCTTCAAGAAAATTAGAGATACCAAGGGAACATTTCATGCAAAGATGGGCTCAATAAAGGACAGAAATGGTAGGGACCTAACAGAGGCAGAAGATATTAAGAAGAAGTGCAAGAATACACAGAAGAACTATACAAAAAAGATCTTCAAGACCCAGAAAATCACAAGTGGGCCTTAGGAAGCATCACTACCAACAAAGTTAGTGGAGGTGATAGAATTCCAGTTGAGCTATTTCAAATCCTGAAAGATGATGCTGTGAAAGTGATGCACTCAATATGCCAGCAAAGTTGGAAAACTTAGCAGTGGCCACAGGACTGGAAAAGGTCAGTTTTCATTCCAATCCCAAAGAACGCTCAAACTACCGCACAATTGCACTCATCTCACACGCTAGTAAAGTAATGCTCAAAATTCTCCAAGCCAGGTTTCTGCAATACGTGAACTGTGAACTTCCAGATGTTCAAGCTGGTTTTAGAAAAGACAGAGGAACCAGAGATCAAATTGCCAACATTCGCTGGATCATCGAAAAAGCAAGAGAGTTTCAGAAAGACATCTACTTTTGCTTTATTCACTATGCCAAAGCATTTGACTGTGTGGATCACAAAAAATGTGGAAAATTCTGAAAGAGATGGGAATAGCAGACCATCTGACCTGCCTCTTGAGAAACCTGTGTGCAGGTCAGGAAGCAACAGCTAGAACTAGACATAGAACAACAGACTGGATCCAAATAGGAAAAGGAGTGCATCTAGACTGTATATTGTCACCCTGTTCATTCAACTTATATGCAGAGTACATCATGAGAAACACTGGGCTGGAGGAAGCATAAGCTAGAATCAAGATTGCCGGAAGAAATTTCAATAACCTCAGATATATAGATGACACCACCCTTACAGCAGAAAGTGAAGAGGAACTTAAGAGCCTCTTGATGAAAGTTCAAGAGGAGAGTGAAAAAGCTGGCTTAAAGCTCAACATTCAGAAAACTAAGATCATGGCATCTGGTCTCATCACTTCATGGCAAATAGATGGGGAAACAGTGGCTGACTTTATTTTTCTGGGCTCCAAAATCACTGCAGATGGTGATTGCAGCCATGAAATTAAAAGACGCTTACTCCTTGGAAGGAAAGCTATGACCAAACTAGACAGCATATTAAAAAGCAGAGACATTACACTGCCAAAACAGGTGATGGTAAACAGATAGCATATTAAAAAGCAGAAACATTACTTTGTCAAAAAAGGTCCATCTAGTCAAGACTATGGTTTTTCCAGTAGTCATGTATGGATGTGAGAGTTGGACTATAAAGAAAGCTGAGAGCAGAAGAATTGATGCTTTTGAACTGTGGTGTTGGAGAAGACTCTTGAGAGTCCCTTGGACTGCAAGGAGATCCACCCAGTCCATCCTAAAGGAGATCAGTCCTGGGTGTTCATTGGAAGGACTGATGTTGAAGCTGAAACTCCAATACTTTGGCCACCTGATGTGAAGAGCTGACTCATTTGAAAAGACCCTGATGCTGAGAAAGACTGAGGGCAGGAGGTGAAGGGGATGACAGAGGATAAGATGGTTGGATGGCATCACCAACTCAATGGACATGGGTTTGGGTGGATTCTGAGAGTTGGTGATGGACAGAGAGGCCTGGCGTGCTGTGGTTCATGGGGCTGCAGAGTTGGACACAATTGAGTGACTGAACTGAACTGAACTGAGCAATTAACAGTTTTACTTTAGCCAATCTTCTTTATCTCTATCTGGTGGTGGGCCCATAGGCTGTTTCTATATCTTGGCTATTGTAAATAGTGCTACTACAAACAATAAGGTTCATTACTCTTTTGAAATTAATGTTCTTGTTTTCTTTGGATACGTGCCCTACCGGAATTGCTAGATAAATGGTAGTTCGTTTTTTAGTTTTTTGAGAACCTCCATTCTGTTTTCCATAGTGACTGCATTAATTTACAATCCTACCAACAGGGCACTAAGGTTTCTTTTTTCCATATTCTTGGACAGTATATTTTATTTCTAGACTTTTGATGATAGTCACTTCGACAATGTGAAGTGATATCTCATTGTGCTTTTGATTTGTATTTATCTGATGATTAGTGATGCTGAGCATTTTTTCATGGGTCTGTTGATCATCCTTGTATTTTCTTTGGAAAAAATGTCTATTCAGTTCTTTTGCCCATTTTTAATTGAGCTTTTGTCTTTTTGATATACACTTGTATAAGCTGTTTATGTTTTTCCTGTTAACTCATAATTGGTTGTATAATTTTCAAATATTTTCTCCTGTAAGTCGGTTGCTTTTCTGTTGGAAAAATTATTTAAACGTGATTAATTTTTAAAAAAACTACCACTTTAATACAGGTATATGTGTAAATATAAGCTATAATCTCTATATTGTGATATGCCTAAGAGCAATTTGAAGTATTTTTTTTATCAATATGAAATTGCTTAATTTCTGAGTTTTATTATGTTGACTTTGTCATTACCTAAGTAAGCCTAAAAAAAATTAAAGAAGTTTTCAATTAAGAACAAATAGAGCTTTAACCATTTTACCTAGTAGTTATTTTGGTTTTTGCCTGAGCAAATATTTTTAAAACTGGAGAGAACATTAAAGGATATAAAATATGAGGGAGAGAGAGAGACAGAGACAGAAAAAGACAGAGAGTGACTGTAGAGTGCAAGAAAGAAGTAAAGAATGTCTGAAGGTAATGTTATTCATTTCTGGCTTGATATCATACTTTGCAATGCCTTTCCAACTCCAAGGGACCATGACTTTCTGAATTCTTGATAGCACCATTAAACATCTGTGCAACACTCATTCTGGAACAAAAACGCTCAGGCAGGAACACTGGAATCAACTGTGGAGAATACAAATTAGCTAACAGATTTATTCCTCATACTGACATAATAAACAAATATTGATGGCTTCCTGTAGTGTAATACATTCTTATTCATTGCTTCACAAGTCACTCATAACTTCTTCATTTTCTCTTCAATGCTTCTAAATGGGTGATTCATCCTACATTTCTCGAAATATTAGTCTGTTTACAGTCTTCATACAGCTAACAGATTGTACATCATTAAAAGAGCTCTGTGATGGCTTTTACTGTAGATTGTTGTTCTCTTTCAATTTATTTGCTTTTTTCTTTTTAAATTTTTTTTTAAAAAAAAGGAAACATGGCATCTTTTATTTAGTAACAATGTTTTGATTGTATACAGTAGTAGTATGTTTTTAATAGCTTTCAGCTTTCCAAATACATCTAGCATAGCTAAAATACAAATTATTCAAAGCAAAACTCTTTATTACCAAAGTAAGTATTTTTTCCTTCTTTTGTGCATAACATCTTAATCCTTCCCCGGTTGTATAGTCAATTTGAATGGACATCCTAAGAGCTCTGTCCATCTTTCTATTTAGAGTAATATTGATATTGAGAAAATGCTACTATTTTCCTAAGGATTTTTTTTTTTTTTTAGTATTAATGAAGATTTCACATTTTGAAGAAAAAGGCTCAGAACTAGAAATATTTTACTTCAGTAACACCTGGTTATATTTTATAGTTTATTCAACTCAGAACTGCTCTTTTGACCATTGGCAGGCATACATACCATAAAGGGATAAAATGACACCAAAAAGGGATAAAGTTACATACTCCAAATTGCAGAGTATACCAGAGTGAGCAATAACATATAAATCCTGCTTGGAACATATTATCTATATTTTAGAATGCTGAACACAGGCATCTTGGAATGGAAAACCCAACTCTCACACCCTTCTTTCTTGGTTGTTTATTGATTGAACTTGGATCAATGTCATTGTTTGCTATTAAATTTGTATTCTTTACAGATTCCACACTGAAATCACAAGTAAATCTGTCTATTAATGATAATGGACATTGAATATAAATCACTGCATTCATAATGAATGCTTGCCTAAGTTGTATTTACACTGTTTATTGTCCAAAAATCTCATTCTATATTATTCCTGTGTATTAATTCTTGTTAAAATGTGTTTTGTCTTAGAAAAAAATAACAAGATTAATTCTGAGACAGTAAAGGGCATTTAGTTGGAACTAATAAAGTTCCTAAAATTATGTAAGCAGGAACTTTACAAAGCATTGCACTTGCTTGAAAACCAGAATTCTCCTCACTTCAAGATTTCAGTTTGATGATATGAGAACAGCCCACTGAGCTCAATAAATTTAGACATTACTTTGGAGTGACATACATTATTAACTGTACATTGATAACAAAACACAGGAAAAAATCAATTACAATCTCTTTGGAAGGAAGTTATTGACATTGCTGAATTCAAATGCCTATATATCCCCTGTCATTTATGTCAAAAGATAACAATAAATAATAAGACAATTGATACATTATTTATGTGGGTAATAGTTTTGTAGTAATCCAAATGTGGCATCTGAAATGATTTGATACCAAATATCCAAGGCCACCGTTAAGGGGACAACTATGCTCTGAGGATTGATGAGTGGCATAATGAAAAGAACTAGATTTTGACTCAGACATCCTAGCTTATGACCCAGATCTGCTACACACTATATTGTTTGACCTCAGGCAAGTCACGCAACCTCTCTGAGCTCTGCAATTTCAACCCCTGCAATGCAAAATAGAGCAATTCACAGTCATTGTATAAGTAAATATATATATGAAGACTATTGCAAATTATATATGCGTGTGTATGTATAAAATTTACATGTGGCATTAGAAAGAATTTTGGCATAGATACATCTAATCATTGATATCTTTGTCACATTCCATCTTAGCATGCATTTCATCTTTTCTACAAAATCCATCCTTTTTCTCGTGTCAGTGAAAGGCTGTTGTTGACCCATGAAAAGATGCCGGGATTCTTGGCCTCCGGAGGAGAAGAATTCAATCCGGGGCCAGAGACGAGGCTTGATCACTCAGAGCTTTTCTGTAATAAAGTTTTATTAAAGTATAAAGAAGATAGAGAAAGCTTCTGACATAGGCATCAGAAGGGGGCAGAAAGAGTACCCCCCTGCTAGTCTTCAACTGGATGTTATATAGTCACTAGCAGTCTGTTAAGGAAAGAAAGGAATGTCTTAAAACTCAAGAATGGCACCAGGCCCCTCATCCATAAAATATATTTTGGGATAATCTCGGCACCAGAGGATTCATCCCGGCATAAAACGATTGACTTGAATCTTGTAGAAGGGCAGATTACCATATAAATAGTTTCGTTTACATAGATTAGGGGAACAATGTCTGAGTGTTTGTCAAGTAGGTTCTGAGTCATTAGGCCAGAACGGACTTGAAGACAGAGTCTGGGGCAAATGCATAGTACATTAACATAGCTTAAGACAAACATTTCAATAAGAAAAATGCATTGGTTAACTCAAGGTTTGAGAATAGTTAACTTCAGGTGAAACCAGGTGTCATTATGGCAACACAGTATTTTAAGAGAAACCTTTTAAATTTGCATAGAGAAGGAAAAAAATATCACTACTTTGTTTCCTCCTGCCGCTTAAGAGATAAAAATGTTTGACACTCACAGCCTATTTCCTCCATTTGGAGAACCCTGGCCTTCCTGCCTATTCCCTTTCATCAGTAAGGGCAACTAAGGAATAGGACATCACACACAGCTCTGTGTACCATACAGAGACACTCGTTAATAATAGCATCTTACTGGTTTAATTATTTAACCTCTCTACACTTCAATTTCTTTGTGTATAAATCATAGGAAAAAATATCATTTATGGTTGTTGAATTGACTAAAGATAACATCCTATGATCACAGAGTAACCCCCAAATTATTGGTAGCTATCATAATTTTGTGCCACATTCTTGCCGATACCTGATCACTGTTAAAAATACATTAATGATCTCATATTTGATGTACCTTCTACCATGTTTGCATTTCTAGCAGAGTAGCTATCAAGATAAATTGTTTTATATGACCTCATTCAGGGAACAATGGACTGGTTCAAAATTGGGAAAGTAGTACCTCTAGGCTGTATATTGTCACCCTGCTTATTTAACTTATTTGCAGTGTACATCATGCGAAATGCTGGGCTAGATGAAGCTTGAGCTGAAATCAAGATTTCAGGAAGAAATACCAATAATTTCAGATATGCAGATAACAATACCCTTAAGGCAGAAAGCGAAGAGAATCTAAAGAGCCTCTTGATGAAAGTGAGAGCGGAGAGTGAAAAAGTTGGCTTAAAACTCAACATTCAGAAAACTATGATCATGACATCCGGTCCCATCACTTTATGGCAAACAGATGGGGAAACAATGGAAACAGTGACAGACTTTATTTTCTTTGGCTCCAAAATCACTGTGGATGGAGATTTCAGCCATGAAATTAGAAGATGCTTACTCCTTGAAAGAAAAGCTATGACAAACCTAGACAGAGTTTAAAAAGCAGAGATATCACTTTGCTGACTAAAGTCCATATAGTCAAAGCTACGGTTTTTCCAATAGTCAGGTACAAATGTGAGAGTTGGACCATAAAGAAGGCAGAGCATCAAAAAATTGATGCTTTGGAATTGTGGTGCTGGAGAAGACTCTTGAGAGTCCCTTGTACTGCAAGGAGGGCAAATCAGTCAATCCTAGAGGAAATCAACCCTGAATATTCATTTGAAGGACTGTTACTGAAGCTGAAGCTTCAATACTTGGCCACCTGATGTGAAGAGTTGACTCACTGGAAAAGACCTTGGTGTTGGGAAAGATTGAGGGTAATAGGAGAAGGGGGCAACAGAGGATGAGATGGTTGGATGGGATCACTGACTCAATGGACATGAGTTTAGGCAAACTCTAGGAGATACTGAAGGACAGGGAAGCCTGGCATGCTGCAGTACATAGGGTTACAAAGAGTCTGACGCAACTGAGCGACTGAACAATTCTTTTAAGGTTAGTCTTGGTCATGCTAACAACTGTTGTCAGATGCAGGTTCTGCCTATAATGAAAATTTAAATTTCATTATTTTAAACTCAACTCATTTACAGTCTAGGTATCGTGTTGGACAGGTACTAGACTAGCCAATTGCTATGTATTTCAAGGCTGACTGGTTTCACATGTGTGTTAAACACTGATGTTTCTGTGCTATTTTGTTTACTGCAATATTAATAATTACACTCTAAACACACACACACTCTGTAAGACATGAATAAAGATTATAGCACTTCCAAATTGCATTCACATAAATAATTTGATTATCCATAAAACAACTTTATTTTACAGATGAAGAAACTAATGCCCAGAGGTATTAAGTAATTTGCCTAATTCACATAACTTGTGAGGAGCAAAGCAAGCTATAAGAACCAAATTATTTATCACTTAATTTTATTGTCATGTGTTAAATATGTTATTAGAGTTTTAGAAAGTTTTCAAGATTTTCATATATATATATATGTACACTTTATTTGCAGACAAATTGTGAAAATCTAGATTTAGGGATAAAATAAAATTAAGTGGTTATGTTAATTTTTTAAGAATTTTCAATGCAATTAGTTTAACGAGATTTTCTAATCCATTTGGATGCATGTGTTTCAATATCTTTGCTACATGATTACATATCACATCAAGATTCTACATTAACTTTCAAACACCTTGATTCTTTTTAAAATGAAGAACATGTGTAATTTATAGGTTAATGACTATTTTTAAAAACCAATATATTTGACACATTGGTTGGTTATCTACTCAAGGAGCTGATTTAAATAAGCTCTTTTTAAAATAAGTAGCTTAAATTTGATGTTTTATTATTCCTCATTATGGTTTCCTCCACATGTCTTATGTTTCAGGCATGACAGAGAGTTCATTCTTTCCTGAATAAAGTTCATACATTTCTGCTCCTATATTTTTGCTCATTGTCACTTCCACACTCTGGAGTCCCCTAACTCACTCTTTTCTGTGCTCCTAGAAAACACTACTAACCATCTTCACTTCTCCCTACTTGATCTGAGATATAGTGTTAGAATAATTCTTTGTGTGTATGTTTAAACTTATTTTAATTGGAGGCTAATTACTTTACAATATTGCAGTGGTTTTTGCCATACAGTGACATGAATCAGCCATGTGTCCCCCTGTCCCAAACCCCCTTCCCACCCACCTCCCCATCCCATCCCCCTGGGCTGTCCCAGCACACCGGCCTTGAGTGCCCTGTTTCATGCATTGAACTTGGACTGGTCATCTCTTTCAGATGTGGCAACACAGATGCTTCAATGGTATTCTCTCAAATCATCCCACTCTTGCCCTCTCTCATAGAGTCCAAAAGTCTGTTCTGTACCTCTGTGTCTCTTTTGCTGTCTTGCATATAGGGTCGTCATTACCATCTTCCTAAATTCCATATATATGTGTTAATATACTATATTCGTGTCTTTCTTTCTGACTTACTTCACTCTGTATAATAGGCTCCAGTTTCATCCACCTCATTAAACTGACTCAAATGTGTTCTTTTTTATAGCTGAGTAATATTCCATTGAGTATATGTACCACAACTTTCTTATTCATTTGTCTGCCGATGGAGATCTAGGTTGCTTCTGTGTCCTGGCTATTGTTAACAGTAATACAATGAACATTGGGGTACACACATCTCTTTCAATTCTGGTTTTCTCAGTGTCTATGCTCAGCAGTGGGATTGCTGGGTCATACGGCAGTTCTACACCCAGTTTTTTAAGGAATCTCCACACTGTTCTCCATTGTGGCTGTACTAGTTTGCATTCCCATTAACAGTGTAAGAGGTTTCACTTTTCTCTGTACCCTTTCCAGTATTTATTGTTTGTAAACTTTTGATGGCAGTCATTCTGACCAACATGATATGGTACCTTAGTGTGGCTTTGATTTGCATATCTCTGATAATGAGTGATGTTGAGCATTTTTTCATGTGTTTGTTAGCCATCTGCATGTCTTCTTTGGAGAAATGTCTGTTTAGTTCTTTGGCCCATTTTTTGATTGGCTCGTTTACTTTTCTGGTATTGAGTTGCATGAGCTGCTTGTATATTTTGGAGATTAATTATTTGTCAGTTGTTTTGTTTGCTATTATTTTCTCCCATTCTGAAGGCTGCCTTTTCACCTTGCTTATAGCTTCCTTCATTGTGCAAAAAATTAGCTACTGTCAATATTTGGACTTAAAATTTATTTGCCATCTCTTCCTCAGTCTTTTTCAACATCCCTTCACCTCTTCCCTACAGCCACCAAGCAGGTAGGAAGAAGTTGTGTTTAAATGTCTATTTGTCCAGATTCAAATCTATACCACATTCTTTAGAAAGCCATTTCTGATTTTTTGCTTACTAGATTCTCACCTGCCACTACTTATATTAATTGTTGATTTCTCTGTACTTTGTAGCACTTGGTCCCTCTATTATAACATTTTAAAATATGTTTTGCAGTAAAACTACTTGATTTCATTCTGTACATTCCCAATGGATTTTAAAGAAGACTCAGTAACACCTAGTTGAATTCATCATCAACGTGTCTATGGCTTCAAAGCCATTGTCCTTCCCTGTCCAAATTATTCAAAGTGCCTCCTCACTTGACCCCTTGTTCTGTCCTTGTCCCATTGGGTTTTAATTAACAGCAGAGTGATGTTCTAAAATCATGAGATCAATCATGTTCTTCCTTTGCTCAAAACCCTCCACTGGTTCCCCATCCACTTGGAGTAACAACCAAGGTCCTCACAATGTCCTCCACGGTCTATCACTGGGCCCCTGTCCCCTTCTGTTTCTCATCCCCTTATCTATTCCATTATAGCCTTATATACTGGATTTTTACTACTCCTTGAACTCCCCTGGCACACAGCAGCATCAGGACTTCTATACTTGGTGTTGTCTACAGTTTGTTCTTTCCTCAGATATCCGCATGACTCAGTTCTTCATTACTTTCCTCAAATGTTACCACCTTATTGAGGTATTCCATGGACATACTATTTAAAATTGCATCTCAGTGGATGAAGATGTGGTACACTTATGCAATGGAATACTATTCAACCATAAGAAGGAATGAAATGACGCTGTTTGCAGCAGCACAGATGTTCTTAGAGATTTTCACACTAAATGAAGGAAGTCAAAAAAAGAAATGCCATATGATATCACTTATATCTAAAATACAACACGGGTGAACTTACAAAACAGAAACAAACTCACAGAGATAATGGACTTGTTGCCAAAGGTGGGAGGGGGTGAATTGGGAGTTTGGGATTAGCAAATGTAAAGTATTATATACACGTATAACTGAATCACTCTGCTATAAAACAGAAAGTAACACAACACTGTAAATCAACTATATTTCAGTAAAATAAATTTTTGAAAACTGAATCTCCATTAATGCCTTTCTTCCCCATTTTGTTTTTTCTTTCCATCTCAAAGTCTCCCGGTATGCTTTCTAGTTTATTTTTCTTACTTTAACTAGAGTGTAAAGAGAGCAGAAACTTGTCTGTTACTTTCATTTCTGTATGCCCAACAACTAGATACATAGCATGCACTCAATGATTACTTAGTGAATAAATGAATGAATGAATAAACAAGTCAATCTGGAATAAATGGGTCAATTCACCCACTATACCTAATAACTAACTGATTAGTAACAATACATTAGAAGTAATATAAGTCCTAATACAATGCTGGAGAATACTAGCTAGATGAATATAGTCCTACATTTTGATGTGACACAAAGTTCTAGCCATCGTCATTTATCTGATTCACCCTTATTCTGACTGCAATTTGGAGATAAGTATTTCCAAAGTTTCTGTGTAGACTCTGATGTAATACTTCCTAAGCTTCCACATTATTTGTTGAGCAGTTCTATTGTTCAAGTCATTAAATATGGTGGCTGGGAATCCTTCTACAGTTGTTAGAATTCCAGTGAGCTGACTAGGATTTTCCCCTTTAGAGTTATGCTTATACTGCCATGGCTTGACCCAAATATAACTAGAATTTACCTAATGAAGACAGTTCATAATAAGCTTCCTTCATTGTTCCAATTTGCATGCTCTTCTTCAGAGAAATCCGCAGTACACATGCTCTAAGGCAATTTCACTTACAGAGGAAACGTCACTGCTCATATCAGTTCAGTTCAGTTCAGTTCAGTCGCTGAGTCGTGTCAGACTCTTTGCGACCCCATGAATCACGGCACGCCAGGCCTCCCGTCCATCACCAACTCCCGGAGTTTACTCAAACTCATGTCCATCGAGTCAGTGATGCCATCCAACCATCTCATCCTCTGTCGCCCCCTTCTCTTCCTGCCCTCAATCCCTCCCAGCATCAGGGTCTTTTTCAGAGTCAACTCTTCGCATGAGGTGGCCAAAGTATTGGAGTTTCAGCTTCAACATCAGTCCTTCCAAGGAACATCCGGGACTGATCTCCTTTAGGATGGACTGGTTGGATCTCCTTGCAGTCCAAGGGACTCTCAAGAGTCTTCTCCAACACCACAGTTCAAAAGCATGAATTTTTTGGCACTCAGCTTTCTTCACAGTCCAACTCTCACATCCACGTATATCCCCTCAAAACTCAAGATTTGTCTTTAAAGTCCTATAAATTATAGATAATATAGCTCTTGTGTTCCCCTGAGAGTTTGTTCAGTCATTGCTGTTCCTCTTTGAACTTCTAGGGTAGGTTTCAAACACCAAGCCACAGATAATATCTCTGCAGCCACAGCATCTGATTCTCTGGCAGCCATTGCTGACAATTGCCTTGGCAGCCTGCATGCTCACTCCAATTCTCCTTATAGCCTTGGTGTCCACAGAGGGCTACTTTCTTGGATGAAATAATATTTTACACTTTTAAAGGCTCTCTAATATGAGGGCCATTCTTTTTCTGAGCTCTGTATGAAAGAAGCAAGCCTGTCTGCTCCTGCATATCACCCTGGAGGTCCTGTCCCCACAATTACCCTTTCACCTTCTAGGTTTCTTGCCAAAAACCTACTCTGTGCCAAAAGGCACACATCACATTCTGGGCACGTCAGATAAATCTGTCTCCTGGCTTTTGGGTCACTTTCCTGCTTTAGAACAGGCACGGGACAGCTTGCTCCTCTATTTAATTTAAGTGTTCCTCATCAAAGCGCAGAACCTCTGCTGTGAGTGAAATTAACAGTACATTTGATGCATTGCTGGCACTCCGCTGATATGGATTTTTGACCACACAGCAGACTGAATACAACTAAAGTGTTCAGAATGTAAACCCTTTATGCAAGTTCTGTTCTTGTGGTCCGATGGGATCAATATCCATCCTATAGGTTAAGCAAAACATGTGAGATCGTGACTGTCATTGTTTCAATTTGGGAGTATGACGTTTTTTTCCTTTATAATATATAATCAATAATGTCTTCATTACATGCTAACTTAGTATCCAAAAGCGTGTCAGGCTCAATTTTTTGAGACCTGGTAGGCCTCAAGGTGTTCTGAGACTTACACAGTGAGCACAGATGAAAAAGAAATTGAGACGAGACAGACTGCAATTAAGGTAAAAATCTATGTTGGATAATGAGTGTCATAGTGTGAAGGCATCATTAAGGGTCACAATAACTGGGAAGGCTTTATGAAAGGTATAGGGTTTGAATTGATCCTTGAGTTTGTTAGGTACTGAATGAATGCTGTAACAAAGGGTTTACATTCTTTTGAAGTCAAATTCTTAATCCTAGTTCTGTCCATAACTTGCTATATTCTCAGAGTGAACCACATTTTCACACATGCATACGTCTATCTCGAGACTTTTTGCTTTCTTTCAAAGGGTTCTGCGGTTTTCTACAGTTTGCACTTGCTCACAACTCAGTATCCATTCATCAAAGGTTTACTGCTACTTTAAGTCTCTGCCCAAATTCAAATTACTCCAAATGTATTTCTGGATCATGTGAATCAGATGAATTTCTTTTCTTCTTATGCTTATTTAACATTCACTATTCCCTTAAGCCTGCCTCCTTACATTCCTTTGGTACGATTTTTCTTAGATCAGATCAATTGTGTGTGTGCTTCTATTTATTGTTTTCATAGAAAATTGGAAATTTCATACATCTTTGTAAAACAAAATACAGTCTATGTACAAAGAAAAAGTAGGGATCTCTATCTAATCAAGAGCAAAGACGAGCTTTTTTCTTTTTTGATTTCTAAACTTCTGCACACAGAAACATTACATATCTACTTTCTCGAATTTGTTTTGGGAAATGGACACAGAAGACTGAAAGCAGAGGGAGCTTTGCATATTGTATTAGAATAAGGCTATTTCCCCCGCCTTTTCATACTTCAGTTCCCTTTTGAATTATAGATGGCAAAGAGGGAATATTTTCAATAATGATGGAATTGTCAATGCCCATTCCTAGTATAATCAAAAGCTTTGTGGTCAATACTCATCATGAGGACCTGTTTCCAATAGCAAGTTCCATTTTATCCCACAATAAATGCAACAGAAGCTTTCTTTTTGTGGAATTGTCCTTCAAAGAGACAATCCTCTTTTTTCTTATCAGATTCAGTCACTGGCTACTGAATCTAACCTGAAATCATTGATGGATAAATCCTGTTCTAAATGCTGAGGCATATCAGGGATTACCAGGAGAAGTGGTCACTACTTTGGTGTACTCAGAGTGTATCAGAGGAAAGAAATTAATCAAGCATGTAACTTCTTGGGCTTCCCAGGAGGCGCTAGTGGTAAAAGAACCCATCTGTCGATGTGGGAGACATAAGAGACAGGTGTTTGATCCCTGGGTCAGGAAGCTCCCCTGGAGGAGGGCATGACAACCCACTCCAGTACTCTTTCCCATGGATATGTAGCCTGGAGGGCTACAGTCCATGGGACTGCCAAGAGTCAAACACAACTTAGCTAAGTGACTTAGCACGCGTGTATGCAACTTTTTTTTTTTTTGGTTTTTTTTAGGCCTGAGTTAGAATCTGTAACCCACATTAAGGTTGTAACACCTGCTACAAACAAGACAAAATTCTAGTTCAAAGTTCTTGTAGCCTCAGTTCTAACTGAGATTCTTGGAAGCCTCATCAGTGACAATAAACAAAATTGCCTTTCCTTTTTGTTAATTTTCAAAGGAGACTATATTGTTGATAAGATAAATTAAAAAAAAAATACTTAGGGACAAAAGACAAGCACACACATCACACTAGCTTCACCTTAACATTCCTCATTTATCCCTTCCTGAGCTGACAAACAAGTAGGACAGTCCCATATGACATCTATCCTAGTCTGTACCTTGGAGAGGATGCCTTAGCAACTAATACTTTTTCTTGGTAGCCTCCCCTTACAGATTTTAAGGAAGACCTCCAACCCTTAATTTGCATTGGGGGAATGTTTATGGGGGGAGGTCTATAGTCTTCTGTAATTATAGAGCAGGAGAGCCTCTCCATCTCTTTAAGCCAACTCTCTTCACAGAGAAGAAAACCAAAACTTAGTGATGAGAGGAGTTTTTCCCAAGGTCACCGCAAAGTTCCTGATTGCCTCTATCTCGTCTGCTAACTCAGGGCATGGTGTTATTCTAGCTGAAATCTTTGGAAATTAAAGAAGCAACATTGCCTTAGGTAGTCTGCTACCCTTTTCTCAGGAGCCTAGTGGTCTTTTACTTTATGCTATTTCCTTGCTGTACAAATCCTTTGATAAGTAGTCCAAACAAGTTCCCATATCTATCTGACATTCATTTCTCTTCTTCTCTTCAAAAATACCTATGTTGGGTTCCATCCCCTCAGGACCTTGTTAGGTGACCACTTATTCATCTGGCCCATAACACCACCTGTATCTAAATAGGATACAAAGGACAATATACTTTATTATCTTTAGCTAAGTGTCCAGGCTTTTAACAAAGCTTTTACAGAGACTGTGTCTTAATCTCAAGTACAAATATCATGTGGATTTTGAGCTGTTAATTTTTTTTAGCTTTCTACTTGAATCATACTTTGTAACACCAGCATGTTATTATTAAGGTCTTCCTATAGGTTAGGACCTAGGAATAAAGCCACGAACAAGAAAGCTCTGATTCTTGCCTGCTTGGACTTTATATTCTGCTTTGGAGAAATGAGCAATGAGGTAAAGGTTCACTGCATTAGCCAAGGATATTAGAGAAGGCTCTTGGTTATGTCGATGCATTTCATTAGAGATCTACTACAAAGGAGTCAGCCATACAAAGGTCTGGAATAAGAACCTTCTGGATAAGAAAAAAGTTTTAACATCCTGAGCTAGTAGGAAGTTTGATTCTTGATTGACATCAATGAGGTCAGTGGTGCAGGAACATGAGTAGTATGTGATGAAGGTGCTGTGGGAGATAAACATCAGATGGAAAAGGGATATTAAGCATGGATAAGGGTGTGGACTATGTTCTTAATGCCATGAGTAAACACTCATTTTAATTGGAAGATTGATTATGTTATCTGTTTTTTCATAAAAAGTTATTTTGGTTATTTAGAGAAAATTGCCCCTAAGAGGACAAAAGTTCAGCAATCTATTGAAAGATGACAATGGCTTAGTTGAGGATTGTATCCATGGAAATTGAGATCTGTGGATGGGTCATTACCTAGGCTGGAAAGAAATTGATTGCAAATCTCCTATGTTTTGGGTAGATATTGCAATTTACTGATACAGGGAAGATGGACATTATAATAATCCAGATGATTACTTTTTTAATCCAGTGACCACAAACACATACTCATGTAACAGATTCTTAATGAGCAAGCTACTGTACAGTCATTCTTTATCTAGAATTCATTAGTTCTTCATTAAAAGTATATAATATATATATACATATATATATATACACACACACATATATACATATTTATATATACACACACACATATATATTTGAGATATTTTGTAAGCATTTGTTATGTGTAAGCATTGTGCTAAGCACTTGGTGTGGCATGCATTTGGTAGTTATTGTCTTTTTCCTGCCAAGGATCTCTTTTTGGTAATTTTCTGATTATAGTAAAAAGTGACCGTATGACAGAAAGTGAGATGACCAAATCCTTTCTGGGATTTTTCTGCTGGACCCTGAAGGAAAGATAGAGTCTTTCTTCTTTAGGGAGCCCTTCTCCTGACACATTCAAACACTGGAGAAATAGAGCTAACATTTTTAAGAACACAGAAAGTAGGAGTACAAAGAGACAATCCTGTTGAAAATGCGCTCAGAAATACTGGGTTGGCCAAAAAGTTCATTCAGATGTTTCCAAAAGATGATATGAAAAAACTCGAAGGAACTTTGGCCAGCTCAGTACCTGAAGACTCTGAACGCTTCCCTGACCACACAGTTTTCTCTTTGATCTGTGAGCTTCCACAGTTACAGTCCCCTTAATGAAGTTTACCCTCTCCATCTTCACTTACTCTTATTTGAGAGAGTTCAAGTTGTTTATCACAATCAATGGGGGCAAGAAAAATGTCTCATTTCAACCTATAGCAACATGTTAAATTGAAATTCTTATCCTGTTTCATAGAACAAGAAGCAGAACTAAAAAGCCTGAGTCATTGCCTAAGATTAGAGTTCATGCCGTGAGCCAAGTTCTGAATATTGAGTCTCTCTCTATTGAATACTTCAAGACCAAATTATATTGAGTCTCAGAGTCTAATTTGCTACTATCTGCATACCATCAGGCCCTGTATTCTGGGTGAAAGATGGATAGATATATGTGTAGAAATCAGAGGACAGAAGAAACAAAATTCAGTCAGACCTAAGTCCTATCCTCAGTGACATTAAAATTAAAATGACATAAACATAGCATGTAAATAATAATAAAATGAACATGAAAAAATTGCTATAATAGAGGGACAATGAAAGTGAAGGAAAATGATGGTTAATTCTCATCAGGATATCAAGAGAAAGTCTTTGAACTGGACCTTGAAAGACAAATAGTCCATTTATTATGCCTCCCCTTTCTTGAAAATCACCTTTTAAGTAGCTGCTTTGATTTATCTCATAAACTCATTCATCCTTTATGGTTCAAATATAGGCTTTCCTACTAATTATTTTCTTTTTCCCTAGTGTGGCTCATGCACTTGAATCTAAATGTGTATACCCCAAATGGAAACTCTAGAAATTATCTAGTTAATTTGATCCCTGGAAACAAGTGAAAGGAAAAAGTACTTCTATTCAAGACCAAATTAAACTGATAATCGTCAAAACTGTGATTTATGCTATACAGGAAGTTGGAATCTCAATCTCTCCAGACCTTTACAGATATTTTCCCCCCATCTAATGCCTTTTTTTTTTTCATTTTCCTCTACTAACTATATGTTTTTCCTTTGCCTTATTTTTGACTCTTATTCTATGTGTGTGTGTGCATGTGTGTTAATCCCTCAGTTGTGTCTGACTCTTTGTGACCCTATGGATTGTAGCCCACGAGGCTTCTCTGTCCATGGGATTCTCCAGGCAAGAGTACTGGAGTGGGTTGCCATTTCCTTCTCCATCTTATTCTCTATTCCATCTCTTTTCCCAGTTCATGCAAAGATTCTTGGCTTATTTGAAAATTGCTTCAGGTAGATAGTGCTGCTATTCCATTGCTTAGTGCTAAGGAGGGTGTGAAGAACTTTTGAAGGAAACTTATTTGAAACTCTTTTTCTAATCCACATTGAACAGTTTTTGTCTTTCTAAACATCAGTGTTACAATCATTTTGTGTGTATGTGTGTTTTTTAGTGATTGATAATAAATCCCCCTTGTGTGTTAGTCGCTCAGTCGTGCCCAACTCTTTGTGATCCCACGGACTGTAGTCCACCAGGCTCTTCTGTCCATGAGATTTTCCAGGCAAGGACACTGGAGTGGGTTGCCTTTTCCTGCTTCAGGTTATCTTCCTAACCCAGGGGTCGAACCTGGGTCTCCTGCACTGCAGGCAGATTCTTTACTGACTGAGCTACAAGGAAAGCCCCCAAATCCCCCTTCAACATAACTATACATTTCACATTGTCTGTAACTTCCATGGATGAACTTATTTGTTTATACATAAGCTTCAGATTATCCTGAGGCAAAGTAAGGCAGTTTGTGATATCAGTTGCTTCTGGGACTTTCAGAAAGATCACAATTAGAAGAAAACCAGTGCAAACATTCCATTCCCTAGATGACCTGTCTATGTTCTGACTTATTATACCCTCCTTTTTCTCAGCCTCTCCAGGGCCTTGAATTCCCTCCATCCTTTTATTTTCATTTCGTGTAATATTAGTCCTCATCTTCTTGACATTAAGCCCAACTGAGAGATACTTTGAAGACAGGCTTTTAATAAATGTACAGACTAAGAAAAGGGCATTGAATGACATCAGGCATGTCCCCCAGCATCTTAAATATCACACTTTCATTTTGCTATCCATCTAATACAAAACTAACGCACAACTAGACTGTTCTGAAACTTCATTAATAATATTTGGTGGTCATCAGGTGGCATGAAAAAAGCTAATATACCTTCCAAAGTCTCCCAGCTTTCAAGTAGACAAAAGTAACATGTTATTCCCTCTTTGCTGATTTTTTTTAGCACTATATCATTGCACTGAAATAGAAAAAAAAGTGGGCATTGATTTATTCTGGATTCTTTTTTATATGTAATTACAAACTAACACTTCCAGCATATATTTCTAAATCCTTTAGAAATGATTCTGAACCTTATTATCAAATATTTCAGGAGTCTAATTGCAACTGACCAATAAAACTCATAAATTTAGCTCTCTTTTGCCATGATGGCATCAACATAAGTGACACTTCTTTGTCCATAAATGGAAGACAAATATTCTCTAAGAATAGTCATTATAAATCTTTTCTAAATGACTTACTTAAATGCCACACTTTCATTTTGCTATGAGTCTAATACAAAACTCATGCACAACTAGACTGTTCTGAAGCTTCATTAATAATATTTGGTGGTTAATACCAATAATATTTGGTGGTCAAGCACAAAGGGGATATTTTAAAAAATACACTGGTTTCAACCTTGAATGCGCACTCTTCCTGGCTCACTTCTATCTTACATTTGACACAACCTAGTACCATATCCTCCAAGAATTTCCTGACCATTCTGTGTCGCTCAGTCAAATTTCTTGCTCCCTAGTATCATCTGGACCTTGTCAATACCTTAAAATAGCACTTATCACAAAATGTCACTCTCTATTTAAATACTTCTCTCCCAAAGAGAATATAAGTATTAGCAGGCACAAACTGGGTTTCATTTATTCACTCCAAAGAAAATTGTTGACCCAAATTCACTCATTCATTTTTCATATGAAGTTTGTACTATTAACCCTATTTTTAGAGAAAGAAATGAAAACTTTGAGTCTCAATCCAGCTAGGGTCTACCCAGCTGGAGACAGCAGGGATAAAACACGAACCCATGACTGTCTGACTCCAAAGTCTACACTTTGTTTACTCCAAGGCATTAAAATTTATCAGAGGTCAGGAGGATTAATGCTATTTTGGTTTGCCTCTGATCTGAAGCAACGAGTTGCTAAAAATAAGCTTAGATATCTGATAAACAATCTGTATCTAGAATTTATAGAACCCTAACAATTCTAACAAAAAAGACCAAAAAATCCAGGTAATTAATGAACAAAGGATTTGAATAAGTGTTTCACTGATGACAACATTTAAGTGACTCTTAGGCATATGAAATGCTATTCATTGTTATTAGAAAAATAAAAATTAAAACAATGAGATACTATTTTACATCCACTAGAATGGTTAAAATAGAAAGAAGATAAATGCTTATGGGGACGTGAAGAAACTAGAACCCCATCCACTTGCAAGAATGTAGTATGGTATGATAACTTCGGAAAAGTTTGTCAATTTCATGTAACTGCAATTACAATTTCATGAGTAATTCCACTCCTGGGAATCTATAAAATATAAATTAAAATATATGTTGTTAACATAAGGACTTCTTAGTGAATGTTCATAGTAGCAGCATTGTTTGTTGTTGTTATTGTTGTTCAGTCGCTCAGTCATGTCCGACTCTGCAACCCCATGACTGCAGCATGCCCAGTTTCTAAAAGCCCCAAATTGAAAACAAACCATGTGTCTATCACTGGTGAATGGATAAACAAAACACTGCATACTCACTGTAGAAAAATCAAAAGGAACAAAAACTGATCATGCATCTACATGAGTGGACCTTAAAAACAGTATCCTAAGTGAAATAAGCCAGATATAAAGCCAAAATATGATTCCATTTATAGGAAGTATCCATAAAAGGCAAATTTAAAGAGATAGAAAGGAGATAAATAGTTGCTTG
Source organism: Cervus canadensis (assembly GCF_019320065.1). NCBI lineage: Eukaryota > Metazoa > Chordata > Mammalia > Artiodactyla > Cervidae > Cervus > Cervus canadensis. The sequence continues at coordinate 34,823,600 of NC_057407.1, read as the reverse complement.
AGGCTGTGAGTAAAAATAGGAATTGAACGAAGACATGTACAGGGAAATTTTCCGAGTAATAAAAATGCTTGAAAACTGAATTTGCAGCAATGATGGTGCAACTCCATATATACTTATAGGAATATATTATTGAATCTTACACTTAAAATGGTGAATTTTATGGTATGTAAATTATGATTCAATAAAACTGTAATAGGAATAAGTGTGGACTGTTGGAAAATTTACTTATTATGAACCATTTTCAACATAAATCTGTCTTCTTTTAGCATTAAATCGGCAGGGGTCTTCCCAGCAAAACTTATTCTTAGAACTCACTTATCTTCCAAACCTATATTTAACTACTGCTATAACTAAGGTTAAGCAAACTCTTTCTGTAAAGGGACAGGTAATAAATATTTTCAGCTTTGTGGACCAGACTGTCTTTAATGAAACTATTCAATGCCGCAATTGGAGAGGAAAGGCAGCCACAGATAATATGGAAATGAATGGGTATCACTGGACTCCAATAAAGCTTTATTTATGAGAACAAACAGTAGGCAAGACCTGTTTTTTGAACCATATTCAGTTAATAGCTGCTATAGACTAGTAACATTTGACCTTCTAGTAAAAACTGAGGGTGCCTTAAAATACATCCTAGAATCTCCAATGTGAGGAAACAGTTCTTAAAGGATTAAAGTTGTGTTTTGTCTACTACTTCTGACTTGTTCTTTGTTAAAAAAAAAAAAAATACTGGATTTCAAACCTGGAATAACAATAGCTAATAATGATTGCGTGCTTTCCAGCTGCCAGGCACTATTCTAAGAAATTTACATTCTTTGTTTCTTTTAATCCTATCAACAACCCAAAGTGGAAGGCCCAGAGAAGTTGAGCTATTTTGCCCAAAATAAAGATACAATGTATTAGACTCCAGGGAACAATCACAGGAGGTCTAATTACAGAGACCACATTTTTCCAAACTCCTATACCTATACTCTACTACTTCCAAACATAAATTGGTACCTAACTATTCTTGAAGAATAAACTGCGGTTTCTAATTCACTGGATAGGGATTAGTTCCTCCAATAAAGAAAGTGAAAAACATAGGCAGCTCACTACGATATCTGGGAATGCAGACTGTCCTATTTCCACTTGGAACTAGTAACAATATAAGTAAGATTTCAGAAAAGTGGTGGTGGTTTAGTCACTAAGTCATGTCTGACTCTTGCGACCACATGGACTGTAGTCCACCAGGCTCCTCTGTCAATTGAATTTTCCAGGCAAGAATACTGGAGTGGGTTGCCACTTCCTTCTCCAGGGGATCTTCTCAACGCAGGGATTGAACCTGGGTCTCCTGTGGATTCTTTACCGACTGAGCCAGAGAAATGGATTTTGCTCCTAATTAAAGCATTTTTTATTTATCTGATAAAGAAGACCTTAAGTTCAGTTTTTAAAAAGAGCTTAAATAGTGATTTCAATCATTAGTTAGAACTGAACTCTCTCTTCAACAGACTTTTTTGGATCATTCTTTTTAGGACTGTTGATGTCATATTGTACCTTAATGCCAGTCACCCCCTCCCCTGTTTATAGACATATGATATCTACAATATGTTCCAAAATGATGATTTGTTCGGCTAGCTTCAGACTGAATGCGATTGAAGAACAACTCCAAAATGTCGATTTACTCATTTTGTCTACCATATGTAATCGTGGCAACTACTTTGCAAGTCACAGGGGAAGTGAAGTATTTCTAATTCTACAAGTTAATCCTGTGATTTGAGGGATCTGAGGAGAAAAGAAGGAACTGCTTAATGCACTGCATTAGTAAGACAAGCATCCATGAAAACAAAAGGTTACTAAATTGTTCAAATGTAATACTAAAATAAAAAGCAGCAAATTTTTGGATTAGTGCAGAGTGATTTCAAAGAGAAATGTGATGTTTACAGAGAATTACTAAAGTGCTAAACAGGGAACTAAAGTAGAAACTCCTAAGATATAATTACAATCTTTACTTTTCGGAGGTGCTAAAACTTTTGGTCCCACTCTGATTAGTTTAGAAGCTGGAGTAGCCCAAAGGTATATGGGAAGTTGATTGGTGAATAATAAATTGTGATAATGACATAATCCTGGAAAGTTACAGAGCACTCAGTTTACATCAAGTGGATTTTAGCTGGCGATATCAAAGGGAAGTTTGTAAAACAGGGAGACATATCTTCTGCCCTGTCTGTGCTTCCACCACCTGACTCAGCCACTTGTTGTAAATTTAAATTGAAACTGGGAGTATGGTATAATGAAAAGTGCATTGCAATTAGTACCAGGAGATTTGAGTTCTAATTTTCTAAACTTAAATATGCCAATTATCATCTCTAATGATAATTAGCAATAAAAGCTTGTTATTTTTAATGGAAGATTTAGATTGGGTGATCTCCAAGATTCCTCACAGATGTATCATCCGGGATTTGACTGTGCAATATCATTTTTAACAAAACATTATTTGACAGACTGTGTTATTTTCCCCATAAACACTTGAGACTCAACATATAAGAAGAAAAGGCTACTTCCATTTTTGGGGGTCATATGGTTTCTCTACACTCAGCATGTATAAGAACATACAACTTTTTATTGACCATAATTAAAGAATCCTTTAAAAATGTTTAATCTCAGACTTGCTTTTCCCCTATCCTCACTAGAATTGATTGATAAATATTGGAATAGACAATCTCATGTTTAAATATAACTTTGGACAATGAATTCATCCTGCCAAATGATAACACAGTGAGTTTGGAAAAGAGTTTTTGAATGATTTGTGGAATTCCTTGCGAGAATTTATAACCATTAGTTGACCTGACATGATTCTTATGTAGGCATTTTCATTATGCTAAGGAAAGATAAGTCATTTTAAAAATAGAGTAATAAAGAACAAAAAAGCTCCTTAATGTATTATCTTAGTGTCTCATACAACAAAATATTCTTGTTCATCTAGAATCATAAACAGTAGGAAAAAAGTCTTCTTAAGATCTACCTTGAATTATAAAGACCTTGCTTATATCTGAAGAGGCCAATGCTAATTGCATTCAATGATTAATTTTGCAAAATTCAAACACGAAGTCCTCTGCTAGCTGAGCAACTGTCAAAGCCACTATGAAAAGATTCCCTTCAACCACCTTGTACAATACCTTACAAATGAACATTTGCCAAAAAAAAAAAAGAGGCATGTAGACTTAAGAATATATAGGGTGATCTAGAAACATGACATTTACCAGAGCTTTTCTTATGCATTCTCAAATTCCACTTTCCCACTGTTTACTTCAGTCAAAAATATTACCACATCAACATTCCACTTACATATTTTTATCAAGAAAATTATGTTCTTTATTAATAAAATGTCAACTGCATCCATGCCATCATGACATGAAAAACTTCAGATTTAATGGCATTAGAGTCTTGAGTTTCTTTGGCATGAGTTTCTTTGGAGTATATATATTTTTCCTTTTTCATTTTAGAGTGCTGGGCACAGAATACAGAAAATTCCTGGGCCAAAAGAACAGTGGATATAAAACAAAGCAAAATAACACAAAAACACAGAAACAAAAGGGACAGATTTTCAAGAGTTGCCTCCACATAGCTTCGCCTCCCATTTTCTTTCTGTCCTGTTAACCTTTAACTTGCAAACATCAAATAAAAACATTTGCAAACAGCAGTTCAGTAAGCACTTTAAACAATTTCTTTCATACCACTCTCTAATTTTAAAGTTTCTATGTCTGTTTGCTACTTTTTTCTTAGTAACACGCCACCACAAGTCAAAATGTTTCTAGAACCTTGACCCAAAAAAAAAAAGATCACTATCTGAGACCTGAACATTCAGTCTTTTAGTTGTCTTCTTAGATTATAAAATGAGAATTATAAATCTTCTAATGACACGATACAAACAAGTTTTTGGTGTTTATTTTTTTTAAAGTAGTAATTGACAGCCTTCATAAGACACAATTAGCATATTATGAAGTATTAATTTGGTTCAGTACTGTGTGGAAAAAGTTATATCTTCACTTGAAGAAGAAAGTGAGACTGAAGGCATAGTGACAAAATCAAAGTGCCTCAATAGTTTACATTTAGTAAAAAATTTAATTACCATACAACAGGGCATATTTCTTTAAAGACATTATTGTGCAGTTAGAAATTTACTAACTAGGGAGGTCTAAGTATTTTATGATATAAGTGGGCTTCTAAAGCTTTTCAGGTGATGCAGCTCAAAGGTGGCACCTTTAATTCTACTGTATACCAGGGTTGACACTCTTGAGAAGTTGAAACTTTGGGAGTGCCTTTTCAGATGCTCTTTGGAGTTATTTTCTTAACTGTGGCCACATTAATGAGGGAATGGTGCTGCCAAGTTATTGACTTTCGTTATGTGATTTAAATTTTAATTTGTTGTATATACCAAAGAAAATATTTTTATATTACTCTAAAAACCCACAGATACAGGAATTACCAGAAGAAAATGTTTTTTTGATATAAACCAGATACCAGAAGAAACCAGAACATCATCTAAACTAGGGATGAACCAAATATAAAAACACCTTGACTGGTGGGTACCAATTGCATTAGCACCTTTGACAGCTGGAAAAGGGCCAAACTAACCAGAATGATGCTCGTCTAGATTTCAGGTCAGCCACATATTTCTCTCCTTTGGGAACAACTATCCATTTGTGCTCTTTTCAAAACTGTTGATTTAAAATTCATGTTTTAGTATTTCAGAAGGATTCTTAGAAGGAAAGGCAAATTAAAACCTGTTCATTCTTTCCAGCTCTATTCCCTAACTTCAGATCAGGTGATGAACTCTTGAGAATTTACACATAGATATTTTATCTATGCTTTTCTACTAAACATATTTTGGTTTTAGGGATTTCTCTGGTGACCCAGTGGCTCAGAATCTGCCTTCCAATGCAGGGAACAGGAGTTCCTTCCCTAGTACAGGAAGATCCCACATGCCTCAGAGCAAGTAAGCCTATGCTCTAGAGCCCTCAAACTCCAACAAGAGAAGCCACCACAATGAGAAGCCTGTGCATGAAATCAAACCTGGGTCTTCCACATTATAGGCAGACTCGAGCATCTGAGCTACCAGGGAAACCCCCAAATGAAGAGTACCCCCACTCATTACAACTAGAGAAACCCTGTGAGCAGAAAGGACGACAGTGCAGCCATAAATAAATAAATAAAATTAGTAAAAAAAATTTTGGTTTTAAATTTACTGTAGGAAATACAGCTACAAACCAAAATGGAAAAATATCAACTGTAGTTACTATGGTGATCATGTAAATCAGTGCCTCTCCAGACCTCTTTTCAGTTTATGTTCAAGATGAAAAAGGAACGTTTCTCTGGCCTACTGAACTGCATGCTTTGCAAATAGCAGTTGAAGATGTATAGACAGAAGTCAACAAACAGTTCGTGTAAAAGGAGGAGTTGGAGTTCTGAGACATATGTTGTCATTTAAAGGCCTCCTAGATTGAGTTGTTTCCTTGAACTCTCCTTACCTTCAAAAACTTCTAGATATTACATTAATAATGTACTTTTCAGCACAGTTTTATTCTGTTTTCATTTGCATGTGGCAACCAATACAGCGACATTTTGCCAGTTGTGAATAAGACCACAATAAGAAAAAAAAAAAAAAAAAGAGTTTTGAGGATGAAAAACATACCTTCAATATTTTGAAGAAAACTGCTGATGCTACTGAAGAGAGTGAATGTTCACTTTTCGGACTCTGTCTTCTCATCTGAGAATATAGAATCATTTCGAACTTTTTATGAGGTAAATTATCTGTTTCATTACTTTTCTGTCCCACTTCACCCTGAGATTTTATCTTGTTCTTTCATTTGGAACATATTCCTCCCTTTCTTCATGTTGTTCAACTCTTGGGGTTGGTTTCCATGCATTACATGAAGCAGTCACCTTCCTGGTCTGGAAGGACTGGCCTGTACAGATGAACCTTATCCTGCAGTCCAGCCCCAGCTTTAGGTTGTCTCTCAGCCTTTGTGACTCGCCCACAGCTATTTTATTCTTCATGGCTCCCAGTGGGTGAGGCTGTGACTAGAACTGTCAGCGTCCTGAAGAGGGGTCTCGGTGGGCACCTGACGGGGGCTGACAAGAAGCCTGGCCTCAGGACGCAGCTCTTCTAGAAGCACATAGATACAGACCTGTGGGGCCGCATGTAAAAGTTCACCGAAACCAGGCTGTCCGGAGGTGACTCCTTTGCAGCCGCGGCAAATCCTGGGGCTCGGGGGAAGCATGGAAACTCCTGTGTGGGGGCTGAGGGGGCGCCAAGATGGCGGCGCAGCTCCCTGAGGGGCGTCTGTGCACAGCTTCTGCAAGGGCGTGGGGTGTGAGCTGTCCTTCAGGCCGGAGCTCCTCCCAAGCAAATAAGCCTCTTTCTCAGAAAGATGGGGACACATTTTAGTCTGCTTTCTGTGGCCAAGCCCAGGTGGGGGCAGCCCGTGGAAAGCTGAGCCTTCTGTGGTTGGTTATAGGTTAGAGTCGGAGGACGTCAGGAACGTGGCGCCACGCCCCACCCCCCCTCTCTGAAGCGGCATCGCATCGGCAGCCGTAAAACGTGGTCCGGGAGACGTAAAACTCAGGGCACCTGACGTACGTAGAAGCTGCTCTAAGGCATTGTGCATGGCTGAGGATAGCATGAGGTGGCACCCTCTGAGTAAAGAAGAAAAAAGAAAGGAAAGGAAAAAAAAAAAAAGGATGGCGTCTGCCGATTTTGGCACCACAGAAAAAAAGTGGGAAGATGGTGTTTACCAGCCTGGTTTCCAGAGAGTATTCTAGCAGGCGCCTGTCCTTCAGACCCACACTGAAAATTAGCAAACAAGACTCTTTCATGTTAAATCTGGGCACTTTTCAAAGGGCACTTCAGTGCAGGGCCCTGGAGCAGTGGGTAAGTCTGTAAGAGTCGTTTCTCAGTTCCCCTCAGTCTTCAAAGCCATGTGTCTGGGGGCTTGTCTCTCAGGGGCAGGTCTTTCTTTAATTTTATTTTTAAAATATAGTTTTAAAAAATTTATTTTTGGCCACACTGGGTCTAGGTTGCTGGGCAAGGGCTTTCTAGTTGCAGTGCACAGGCTTCTTCTTGGTGGCTGCTCTCGTTGGAGAGCTTGGGCTCGAGGGCACAGGCCCAGGATCTGCGGTGCACGGTCTTCGTCGCTTTGTGGCTTGTGGAATCTTCCCGAACCAGGGACCACCCTCGTGTCCCTGGCACTGGCAGGTGGATTCTACACCACCAGAAGTGTCTCCAGGTGCAGGTCTTAATATTTAAAGTTGTTACTGTCAGACACCCAACTTCTCCTCAGCAAGACGCTTCAGGTTTTGAGCTCCCTCCTGATTTTGGGTCACAGCACCCTGGTGTGAGGTAGGTGAGCAGATTCTGCCTCTTCCTTTCCTTCTTAATTACATGAGGTTTCCCTCTCATGAAGGGGTCGCTCCACCAGTGTTTAGGTCTTTTCAGAAGAAATGATTCCACAGATAGCTATATATATTGCATGTGTCCAGGGTTGGAGGAAAGTTTGAGTTTTTCCTAAGTAGTCATCTGTACCGGAAACCGAACATATAGATAAGAAGTAGAATTAGAAATATGGTTATCAGGACTTTCCTGGCAGTCTAATGGTTAAGACTCTGAGTTTCCATTGCAAGGGGGGCCAGTTGGATCTCTGGTCTGGGAACTAAGATACCACAAGATGGTGCTGCACGGCCAAAAAAAAAAAAAAAAGCAAACTAGCAAAATCCTACAGTTGTCATTTTGATCAAAGTACTGGTTTGTTGGTTTGAAACCGCAGGACCTTCTCCTGTGAAATCTGAAACTGGCGACTGGTACACGGAGGGCAGAGAGGGACCAAAGAAGGTGGCAGAACACCGTAGATTGATAGACGGCAGTTTTAATAAGCGAGGAACTTAATGGTTTGTCTTGGACCACAGCAGGGTGAGTAGATCTCTGCACCAACCTAACAGAACCTTGGGAGTTTATGCAGAGGACTTCACTAGGTTGGGTCGTGTGTACCAGCCAGATAGTTTTAGCAACACATCACTGTCTCCAGGCTGAGTTCTTCTAGTGCAGGGAAGGCAAGTGGGATGCACATTTTGGAGGACGAGGTGGGGCGGCGGCTGTCAGGCACCTCAAGTTGTCTGAGTTCAGCTCACATGTCAATAGAGAGTCACATTCTCTCCATGACCGCTTCCAACATGGTTACACAAAATTACAAGTATTTTCTTGTGCATTTATTTTTCTCCCTCAGGTTGTAAGGAACTCTGCAAATGGGTGCCTTATTCAAATTTGCATAGTTCAATACCTTGAACTTGCAGATCTTGCTTTTCAAACATTTTTGTATATTTTAGAGCTGTATTAGAACCTAGTAGGTTGTTGGTAAATAGTAAGTACTCATTAACACTTAGTAAATGAATAAAATTAGAACACAAGCCAACAGTTACTGAGTGCTAACTTAAGTTCCCTCAATGAATGAAAAGTTATGGAATTTAAATAACTTATTCTAAACATTAAAGGATACATTAGCAATCCAGTAGCCCTCTAACCTGAGATTTGAACTGTAAGAATTTCTGTTTTTATCAAGAGGAACACAGAAAAAAAGATGTAGCACGAAGGACTCAAGACAAGAGAATTTCTGAAGAGAGAAAAACAACTAAATGTTACTGAGCTAAGAACTTTCTTTTATAGGGATATTCAGTCAATCATTTGAAATAATTGTATGTCAGCATAGAAACAAGACCATTGTTGCTCACTATCATCTTTATCCTTTGGTTGTATTATTATTCTCTAATACTTACAACTTACAGTTTTTACTCCAACAAGTTAATGAAGAGAAGCACTGATGTTTCCCATGACTTGCAGTGTGGATTGCCTCATTGGAATATAATCATTCGCAATTATGCAAAAAAAAATTGAAAAGCAAGAGCTACACTCAAATGTACTGTACAAATTCCATTTAATATGTAATTGCTTATATTGGCAGTCTCTGTATTGACTTTCCCCAAGCAGGGCTCAAATTAAATGAATCTGTCTTTCTTATAAAATGATCATTCAACTCATTTAAAACAGTTTTATAGTCAACATTCATTTGTATGATATTCATAACAAATATCTTATTACAGTGCAACTGTGGGTTTTTATCCAATAGCAATTATTCCTCTATCTGGCACTGCTTTGCAAAAAGTCAACATATTGCAACAACTGTATCCATTTTGCAAAGGGAAAGGGTGGACAAATTAGTCAAAATTCTCAGCTAACTAAGATTCAATTCAAGTTACCCCAGGGGGTATTCCTGATAAATTTTCCTCAATCTCTCATATAAGATTTCTAACAAGATAAAGAACAGCACTTTGCTCATCATGTTCTGCAGAAGCTGTTTGTCCAGAAAAACAACCTTGCTGAAATATAGAAACCTTTTTTAAAAACTAAAAGGAATTGGGAAAATGCATGCATAATCTCATTTAGAGAATTAATTAATATATTTGGTGTTGCAGATTCTTGTTTAGTAAGATTTGTACTTAAAACTTGATAAAAAATAATTTAAACTTTATTTTATGAAGACAGTATATAATATTAGTAAAATTAAAAAAAAGCAATTTTCAAACTATGTTACATAACCATCTATGCACACTAGTCTTATAAATATTGAGGTTTTCATTTGGAAGTGCAAATTAAGTTAATAAACTAAAACTTTTTATTGAGATATAATTGGCACATAACATTAGTTTCAGGGATACAGAATAATGATTAAATATATATATTGTGGGATGATCACGACAATGAGTCTAGGTAACATAAGTAATTATACATAGCTACAATGTTATTCTTGTGATGATAACTTTTAGATCTACTCTTGTATCAAGTTTCAAATATGCAGTACATTATTATTTACTGTAGTCACCATGCTGTACATTACATCCCCATGACATTCATATGTAGATCTTCCTTTAGCCTTGTTGACCCTAGTTGCTTCTCTACCTTGAAATAGCATTATTTTCCATTTCTGTGGAGTGCCTTTTCTTGAACAAATTGTTATAAGCCTTGTATGATGCTCTTGCTGCTTGTAGTAGTTGAAGTGAAAGTTCCTCTTTAACTAGCTTTTAAAAATCAGATTATATTAGTTTTGGCAATTTTTTTTTTTGCTCATTAGTAAATTCAACAAATATTTAATGAAGCCCTGATTATAAAAGTATAAAGCCATGGTTCTCAACTGGGGGTGATTTTACCTCCTAGAGCAGTGGTCCCCAGCCTTTTTGATTCCAGGGACCATTTTCGTGAAAGACATTTTTTCCGTGGACGGTGGAAGTGGGGGATAGCTTGGGGAAGATTCAAATGCATTATGTTTATTGTGCATTTTATTTCTATTATTTTTGCATCAGCTCCACCTCAGATCATCAGGCATTAGATACCTCAAGTTGGGTTCCCCTGTACTAGAGGACATTTACCGGTATCTGAAAACAATTTTGGATGATTGTTGCAACTGGAGTGAGGTTTGCTCCTAGCATCTAGTGGGTGTCCAACATCCTGAAATGCACAGGACAGACTCTACAACTAAGAATTATCCAGCCCAAGTGTCACTAGTGTGGAGGTTGGTAAAATCCAGTGTAAAGGAGTGATGCAATAAATCACTCATTAGAAAGTCTGAGGTGAAACTCTAGCCCTGACCAGCTAAAGCCACTTCAGAAAATTAGCATAATTATCTTATTACAATAAAGGATGCTCATGTTTTACAGACTGAGAATGGTAACATATATCTCACCAGTCTATAATGAGTATTAAATACAACAAAATGTATCAAAATATTTTCGTAAATTCTAAAGCAACTTACAAAATAGAAAAATAATTTGTCATAATGAGACCTTTCTCATGCACTCAGTTTCAATAAAATATCCATCCCCAAAGCATCGTTTAATACATAATATAATACTATACTATGGACTTCCCTGGTGTCTCAGATAATAACGAATCTACCAACAATGCAGGAGATCCCTGGGTTTGATCCCTGAGTTGGGAAGATCCCCTGGAGAAGGATGTGGTTACCCACTCCAGTATTCTTGCCTGGATAATTCCATGGATAGAGGAGCCTGGTGGTCTACAGTCCATGGGATTGCAAAGAGTCAGACACAACTGAGCTATATTTTCATTTGTTAATTTTTATGCTTAGATATATGTTAATAGCATACTCTTTTTTTGGCCTAGATGATATCTAATATTTCACTTACTCCACATACTCTAAAGCTTATTAACTGTATGCATTATTTTTCTACTGCTGCATAAAAACTACCCAATACTTAGCAACTTAAAGCATTATACTGTCTATAATCTTGTTTTTTGTGAGCCAGTAGCTTTATTTGTTTATTTATTTTATCAAAATATAGTTGATATTCAGTATTACAGAAGTTATAAGTATATAATATAGTGACTCAAAAGTTTTAAAGGTTTTACTGTTCTATGGCTATTATGGAATATTGGTTCTACAATATATACTTGTAGATTCTTTTATACATAAGAGTTTTCTTTTCTTAATTCCCTACACTTATCTTGCCTCTATCCTCTTTCCTCTTTGTACTGGTAACTCTTACTTTGTTCTCTATATCTGTGAGTCTGTTTCTTTTTGGTTATATTCACTAATTTGTTGTATTTTTTAGATTCCACATGTGAGTGATATCATACAATATTTGTCTTTCTGTGTCTGACTTATTTCACTTAGCATAATACCCTCCAAGTCTGTCTATGTTATTGCAAATGGTAAAATGTCTTTTTTATTTTTAAATGACTGAATAGTATAATGTCACATCTTCTTTATCCATTCATTTGTTGATGAGTACTTAGATTGCTTCCATATCTTCACAGATATAAAGAACGCTACTAGGTCTATTGAGGTGCATGTTTCTTTTTGAAATAGTGGGGATTTCTTGTTGTTGTTGTTTTCTTTCAGCTATATACCAGGAGTAAAATAGCCGGACCATACAGAAGTTCTATTTTTAATTTTTTGAGATCCTCCATACTGTTTTCCACACTGGCTCTACCAATTTACATTCCTACCAACAGTGTATGAGGGTTCCCTTTCCTCCACATTCTTGCCAGTATTTGTTATTTGTGTTCTTATGATGATAGCCATTCTGATAGGTGTGAAGTGATGTCTCATTGTGGTTTTGGTTTGCATTTCTCTGATTATTAGCAGTTTGAACAACTTTTTATGTTCCTGTTGGCTATCTGCATGTCCTTTTCAGAAAAATCTCTATTCACGTCTTCTGTGTGGGCCAATAACCTGAAAGCAGCTCTGCCTCAAGGTCTCTTATGATGTCAGTCATGTCTTCAGCTGTTTGAAGGCTTGACTGGAATTGGAAGATACACCTCCTACAAGGCTCACCACATATCTGTTAAAAGGTCTTATTTTCAGCTCTTCGCCATATAGACTTCTTCATAGGGCTGCTGAGGGGACATGGCAGTCAACTTCTCCCACAGTGAGGAATTCAAAAGAGGTTGCAGTCCATTCTATGATCTAGTTCTGGAAGTTTCATGTCAGCAGTTCTGCCATATTCTACTCATTAAGATCAAGTTGTTAAGCAGAACTTCACTTAAGGGTGGATCATGAATTAATTTCTACTTTTTGATGGAGGAAGGGTCAGAGAATTTGGAAACATAATTTAAAACCATCATGTTCTTCTCTTTCTCTCTGTGCTCAAAATTCAACTAAAAGCCCATTGTATCGACTTTCTAGGAAGGTTTCATGACTATTTCAACCCATGATGATTTATTTTGTGTGCCCTTTCCATATATTTACCATATAGAAGTTATCAACTATGGAATAACCAAATTGCTCAGCCTACAATCCCAGATAATCCAACTCTGTCAGTATGGAATGAGACTCAGGAATTTATATTGTTTAAAAATACTATTTGTTATAATTTTTAAGAATAGTCATACTTAAAAACCACTGACTGGTAATTAACTATACATGAGAAAGTATAAACTTAAGTCATATCAACAGTTCT